>NC_141253.1:18081661-18429161 GCF_054856555.1 Leptonotus elevatus
TATATATATATATATATATATATATATATATATATATATATACACTATGACAATTTTATCGTGTACCAACTTACCAACTTCAAATAGAGCTCCTGGTCTTTTGCTTTGAGCATTGAGTACACACTCTCCATCTTGTATGTTATGCCACACTGGGAATCATCCAGGCTCTTGATGAAATTATCTCTGTTCTCTGACATTAGGTTTGTAAAACAGAAGAATGTATCTGCTTCGGCATGCTCTGTAAAAACAAAACAGACAACTATTTTGATATACAAATGCAATAAAATGTCAGTACAAGTGTTTACTTTGGCCTTTCAGTTGCAGTTACAGTTTAACACAATATGGTTTAACTGTGACTAGTGGTGCAACGGGTTATCATTGATCCGTGGTCAGTTCGGATCGCCCACAATCCGCGGATTGGATTGTGGGGGTGTGAACAACAGTGCGCATTCACAATGGACACCATTCAGACATGTGAAGGAAGCTAAAACATACTCAACGTAAAACGTTAAACCTAACTTCAAAATAAAGTTGACCAAATACAGTAATACATTGACGGCAATACAAATAGCCTTAGCCTTTTACTTTGAAGCTGGCACACGTCGTGGCGTGATGGCTAACTTGACTTCCCCTTTAGACGTTAAGGCTTTCTTTATCGTAGTTTCGATCGACATTGTATTTGCGACCAACATCAACACAACGCTATCCCGAACTCATTTTCAATTGCTAATTTTAGAATGCTAAGAAACCGCTAATTAATTACGCCGTCATTGTATGATGCAGCAGAAGTCTCAGACGTAAGTCGCTAGCGGCTAACTGTTAGAATTTCCAACGAGTGTCTGGCTGATAGCTGTAAGTGAGTTGGAAAGCTGGTACCTGATCACTTACTTGAATTCTTTTATAATATTCTGGGCAAAGGCTACTTTGTAATTCACTCTCCATTGTTTAAAGGAAGGGATTGTGCCTTAAATTGCACTTTGAGATATTGTCATAATTATTAAAAATAAATAAATAAATAAAACTTTCTTTTATAAAACACTTTTGCCCATTAAAAACAACAACAACATTCAACTCAAAATGTCAAAAATAGCCGTTTAGGAACACAACTTTAAGCCGTTATGCTTTGTTATTTTACACATGAACCATGTATAAAATAATAATGTTTCTGCCACATTTTGCACTTAAAGTTGTGTTCCTAAATCCTAATGGGCTATATTAGACATTTTGATTTTATTTAATGGCAAAAAGTGTTTTACAAAATAAATGAAGACAAAGTATTATTTATATATTTTTTCTTTTTCTTTTTGTTGATCCGAAAAACAATCCGATCCGTGAAGTTTGTGATCCGTTGCACCACTAACTATGACACAACAGGGATTACACAGTATTTCAACTTGAATGAAAAGTTAACTCGTAAAAAGAAGGGTCCCTACCTTTCCATTGGCTGTTAGGGTCTGTGGCAAAAGTATAGTAAATTGGACCAACAATTTCATTCATACCCTGGACGTAAGCAATCCCAGGATTGAGTTTGGCATAGATGAAAAGGATTCGCTCCACCACTTCCCAGTGTGCTTCACTCCCATTGGGCAACACCTCGTATTCATTCGATGGATACAGGTTCAAGGACTTTCCAGGGGAGCTGACCTGGAAGGACAGATACAGCACATATGTTTGTGGTATAAAAATACAAACCAGTCTAAAAGGCGCTTACAGAAGGCAAATAGCAGACTTCCATAATCACAAATCGCAAATGGACCCCGGGCCATAGTTTGGACACTTCTGGTATAGACAGTCTGTTTTGTAAGCATTTCAAACATTATGAACCAATGTTTTGTCGTATAATTATGATCTTTACACTGTTGTAAATAGAACATAACTGATCAAACTAGTGTTTTCCCAAATAAGGTATATGAAAGAAGAAATGTATAAATACATTGGTTACTCCACTGCGGTTACGATTTACAGTTTGTGCTTTCAGGGTAGTTTGTTCCACTCGCCGTCGTAATGTCTCATAATCATTCTGAGGGTCCAAGATAAGTTGGCAAGGGTAGTCCGTAGGGCGCTGAAAAAAGGCCATGTCTGGATACAGCCTCCTGTGAAACGTAAGCGTCCATATTTTACTGCAAGTGCAACAAACCTAATATTCAGTAATTCCGTGTACTTTGATGTAATGAAGAGGACAGAGGAGATTTGGGAAGAAAAATATATTACAGACAGTATTGATGTAAACCATACCTTACATCCTTATCAATTTGAAGTAGAATTTCATTATCTTTGAAGTATGTGTTCCACCTGCTCTCTGGATTTGGATTTAGAGGCTGAAAAACAAAACAAGATATGCATTTATTTATCCATCTATCTACACCAATAGGGACTTAACCATTAGTCCATACAACAAACCAGTCAGTGCAACAAACCAGTTTCTTTAAGGATTGTGTAGTAAAATGGACAACTGTTACTTGTATGTGAACATATTTAACAGCTAACACAGCACGCACAGTGATGCATTCAGGAACTCGGAAACAGGAGAACTCAAAGTAACCACATTCACCTAAAAATGGGGTAGGTTGAGGGGGGAGGGCAGATTCATGTGTAAGTATCTGGTAGCAAAAGCTAAATTGTTATCTTTTGTCTAATAGTTCACCTTTGATATCTGCCAAACCTAAATTATCTAAATGATTTCAGCTAGTGCTGTCACTATTAAATATTTTAATCGATTAATCTATTGATTATTCAATTGATTAATCGACTAATCGGATTCATTTCAATTTTGCATTAAAGTGTATTACAAAAGCTTTTTTTTTTTTATTAACCAGTGATTGGTGTTTATTTCATACTTTGTATTCGTATAGTGATTTTAAAAAAATTGGGATTGATGTACTATTTTACTCGTTTGGTCATTGTTTTCCAAAGTAAAAACAGATGTTTGCAAAGATCTTGTTTTGATTAAAAACACAGATGATAATCAGTCTTTTGTCATGAAGGACTACAGAAATCAGTGAACAATTACTGTTGGTATGCTGAAATCAGAGGATTTTGACTTTTTTTTTTATTGAAAAAGGGCTCTAAATGATTACTTGATTAAGAAAAACGTTGTCGACTAATTTGATAATCGATTACTTGTCAATTCATTGATTAATTTTGACAGCTCTAATTTCAGCCAACAACAAAATCAAATAATTGACTTTACTGTTCTATACTACAATTTTGTAGCTGATCACTAAGTTTCTCCTATGGATAATGACAGCAGCCACATCAACTGCCCTGAGATGCACACTACTTAAAATAGCATGTACAGTAATTTCTGGACTATAAGCCGCTTCTTTTTTCACTTATACAAAGGTGCAGCTTATCCATCAGATCACAAGGGGCACTATATGGAAGCGCGAGAACGTCAGGCAGAGCAAAACAAACCAAGTGAGCCCGAATACAGTAGGAGAGAGAACGAGTGTTGGAAAAATTGTTTAGTAAGTTATCACATGAATAAAAATTGTATAGTAAGTTATCACACGAATAAGCACTTTACTATTTGCTGCAATTGAAATGCTACACCCGCACACACACCAGATGCATGTTTTTTATCATTGTGAGTTTAGTACCGCCTTTTGTTCAGCCTTCTAAACTTGTGAATAAATGTGCAGAGCAAGGAGGTGGAGGCAGGAACTCCTTTGGTGCTGAGCGCCTCCACTTCCTCCTTTCTGCAGAAAGACAAACTTGGGTGTGGTCCTTGATGTTAGCTAGCGAATCAGCGCACAGGGCAAGAAGAACAAGTGACAACGCGGATAAACAGTACTCAACTCAACTTTATGTTTTTTCAGGACAACAAACGTGACTATTAAAGTCCCCCATAAAGAGGATATGATCATATTTCAGCATTATTTCGGCAAGAAGCTTTGCAAAGTCGTTTAAAAAAAGTCCTTATAGAATTTTGGAGGTCGGTGGGCCGACGACACAAGGAGTAAACGTCGGTCACATTTGCGGTAATGCTAAAAGCGAAGGGAGGATGCCATTCAAATGCTAACAGGAAGTTAGTATCGACTTCTGGAGTGTTTTTCCTTCAAATAACGAATATCCACACACAAAACTTGTGGGAACACATACCCACAGGTGAGATAACACTACGCAAAGGCACACATTCTTCCCAATGTGTGAAAAAACTAGTATAATAGAATGCAATTGCAACTTTCTTCTGTACTAACTTTAAGTGAGTACGCAATAAATGCACGGCACCACACTGCCCCCAAGAGGCCCAAAACGCACAGGAATAGTCAGTATTTGTTCTGTTTTTTCAGTTGCTATTATTTTAATTCTATACTTATTTCACTTTCTTATTGTTTTATTTTGTCATTGTCCTTTCCAGTTATATTTAAAGTTGGTATTTCAAGAAATCAAAGACCTTCTTTTCTCAAAATTCAAGGATGCAAACAGCCAAGGATTTTGTCTCTAAAAAGCTTGTCAGCAGCGGGAAGTATGAAGTGTAGTAAAATTTCCTGGTAGACAGCTGCATTGATTGTGGACTTGATATAAGACAATGGAGCCACACCAGCAATGACATACATGGCTCCCCAAACCAATAAAAAAAAACTGTGGAAACTTCACACTGGACTTAAAGCAGTTTGACTTTTGTGCTTCTCCAGACTTTGGTAGACCTTGATTTCCAAATGAAATTTGAAAAGAGGACTTGAAACCACTGGACAACAGACCAGTACCTTTTCTCCTCAGACAAACACAAGACGCTTCAGATTTAGCCTATTTAAAGGCTGATGAAAACTTCTGCAGTTATTTTGTAGTAACTAGCCAACAAGATTTGGACCCTACAATGTTGAGCTTTGTCTTATTTTATGTGTCGTTCTGTCATAATCATCAAAATTAAAAAAAATAAAGGCCTGAAATATTTCACTTTGTATGTGGTGAACTACTGCAACTACTGCTCCCTAAATATTCTAATTATATGACCATCACTACATGGATAACATTGTTAGTATCCTTTCCTGGGTTGTTTGAATGGAATTCCGTAAAAAAAAAAATCTTTGATCATCATACGTACGGTATGACCAGTCTTGCCTCAGGACCCAAATGGATATTTACATTCACTCTGATCAGGATTTGAACCCCACTACCCGTGTCTGAAGCAAGCAGTTTTACCCGTTGATCCAGAGGATGTTTATTAAAATTATAATGCACGTTATTTATATTGTGGCTCACACTCCTGACTTGACAACAGACACTTGAGCACATGCTGTGAGATGAGTGACAGGTAATAGTCGAGAGGAGAGTGTTTCCAGCCTATTCAGCGGACACGCCCACAGAGTCCCGACAGCTGAAGGAAAGTCTTTAGTTTTGTAGCCTGATTTCAATATACTTAAGAATTTATTCATTCATTCAAATTTGACAGGCTTTTAACAACACTCTTCATCGTGGTGTGTCAAATTTATAATATAAGACTTTTTTTTTTCTTTTTTTTACAGGAGCTTTACAGAAATTTTAATTCTGTCAATTTCAAGGCATTTCAGTGACAATTATTGTTTTTTTTCTTTCTTTAACAGAATAGTACAAGGAATTTTTGTCAATGTGTTGGTGTCATTTGATTCAACAATCACTTTAGAAAAAAAACAACTGACTCACGTGGTCTTCCATAGTAACGTCTTCTCTGGATAGGCCCAGGTTGGCTTTGGCAATGCCAGGTTGGATGATCATTTCTTTCAGAAACTGGGAATACACCTCCCTGTCGCAAAATTAATATTTATGTCACAAATGTACCTTTCTAAGAGGTGTGCTATTATTAATATGTAGAAATAAACTCAATTCTGAATAAATTGTGTTCATGTTATTATTATTATTATTTTTATGTTTACGATCACAAAATAAATCACCAGCTTTTGAATACTATCTTATACCGTTTTCTTCTTCATGAGAATTAAGTACTGATTGATGTTAAGCTTTAGGATCACTGTCTGACCATTACTAGTAGAGTATATGAGGATTCAACCCAGGCATCAAATATTAATGAGGATTTTTTTTCTTTAAAAAAAAATAAAACAGTAATACATTGCGGTCAGAAATTGCAACTTTTTTTTGGGGGGGGGGGGGTCGGGAATGACAGCCTTTCTTTTTTTTTAACATACAGTGTGAGAAAATGGTCATGTAAGTTAGTATGTCATATTCAACCCCGCTGACATTTCTCTTCACTGCAATCTCCATATAATACAATAATGAGCAGTGTTGCCTTTAACGTATAGAATGTTTACCCTACCTTTCCTTTTTGAGGAACGAGTCCCATCGTGTCTGATCAAGAGGAAGGTAATTAAGAAGGATCTAAAAGGGGTAGAGAAGAAAGTGTTTATTGTAATTATAAGGTGGTGGTATTGTAATTCTTCTATTGAGTCTCGATGTGCTCAAATATTCATCTTTCAAATATATGTCAAATGATTTGATCATATACCGATATATCTCAAAATTCCGTTAAATAATTCTCTCCTGTATTATTTACAATTCTCTTCATTATGCTGCTCACTCCAAAAAATTATTTGTACAGTAAATGCAATTTCTAAACAAAAATATGTGCAACTCAGCAGGCACAGTGAGGGGAAACAATTAATGTAAACAACATAAATTATGTTTACCTTCCAGCAAAGTGCCCGTATGCCTCCTTCAAATGGAATTCCTAAGATGAATAAAGAAAAGGATGGTTCAAACACTGTTCGAATATGCCTTATCAGAGTAATTCGATGCAATAGAAAAATGTGACTGAAACTTACCATTGAAGCACAGCTCTCTTAGTGTTTTTAAATTTATATTTTCTTCTGTCAAAGCTTCTTTGAAGTCCTGTATTCTGTAAAAAAGAAAGATGAAAGAAATGATTTTATCTGAACCATCACCGAATTACATCTTAAATTAAAGCTATCCAACGGAATGGGCTCTTTGCACAAATCCACTACTTCCTGAACTCAGCACCACTCCTTCATTTCCTGTCTTTCATGATTGGACAAACTGATTAATCCAGGTGTGCTTGACCTCTGTAACCACGACAACAATGGCCAGGCACACCTGGATTAATCAGTTTGTCCAATCATGAAAGACAGGAAATGAAGGAGTGGTGCTGATTTCAGGAAGTAGTGGATTTGTGCAAAGAGCCCATTGGCAACATGTTGTACATTCTGCGTACACCCAAATATTTTCACTTTGAAATATCTAGTTAACAGAATTTAAGCACATAAGACAAGATTGCTTGACTAGCGGGGACCTCTGTGGATGGCTTTTGACTTTGGCGGACACGATAGGCGCCGGAGGAAACATCATAAGCAGGGCAGCTGGGCCGAACTTGCTAATAGTGCTAACTGACTAATATTGAGGATAAGTGGTTCAGAAAACGGATGGATGGATGGATGGTAAACGCTGATGACACTACAAACAGCCACAGCTCGTTGAAGTGCAGCTATGGTCTGTGATATATATCTTTTGTTTTTATTTTGGTCCTTGAAAATGTCTTCAGATGAAAATGACGAGTTCCACTAAAATGTGTGTGCGTGCTTATGTGTGTGCAAATGTGCAGTGTGGAAATGTTATGTCACTGCTAAGTAATTTTTGTGACTGATTTATTTTTTGAAGCATTCAAAAATAGTAGTGGGGGTGACAACAAAACACGGACAACTTTATTAATAGTTACTGATACGAATCAGAGCTTTTGAGATTGCTCATCGCTTCGTCTGAAGTGACAAGTTCAGAAAGCAAAACATGCGAGTTTATGTTCTCTTGACCCCTTTTTTTTTTTATGTCATCCTCTGACCCCGCTACTACATTAGTAGGAAGCGGGATTTAAATGTTTTAGGGTTATTGACAGATAAGGATTTGATCAGACTCAGCACATTTAATTTATTACAAAATCACAAAATATTTATTCTTTTATTTACTATTATATTTAGGGGTGCACCGATCGATCGGCCTGCCGATTTATCTGCCCCGATTTCCTTTTTGGAATTTGGAAGATCGGTGATCGGCCGATCCCTTAAAAATAAACAGATATTTTCCACCAATCTCATCTCCCTCCTCAGAGGTCTGAAAAAGTCAGCCCCTGTCCTGTTCTGCTGAGATGACTATTAGGATTTTCTTTTTTATTTGAGAGAACTACTTCATGTGCAGTTAAAACAACCCATTTGTATTTTTTCACCGATATTGTTCAATGTTTTCCAATAAAACAAGATTGGAACACTGAAGGTATATGTTGCTTGTAATGAAAAAAATCGGTATCGGCAAAACTTGGGATCGGCAGGGCAGACTTTTTTTAAAGATCGGGGATCGGTGATCGGCCAGAAAATTGTGATCGGTGCACCCCTAATAATATTAACTCATTTGCTCCCAAAAACGTATAAACACACTCTATTTTAAATGTTTTAAGTGTCCCAAAGACATATTTATACGTTTTTTATGTTTTTTATGCTAGAGCAGGGACCTGCATGTTTTCGGTGTCTCCTGCTTCCAACCCAGGTGTTTCAAATTATCAGCTCATAATTACGTTCTGCAAGAGCCTCTCAGCTGCGTTCGAGGAGGGAGACATCAAAAATATGCAGGACAGTGGCTCTTTAGGACCGAACTTGCCTACCCCTGTGCTAGAGCATAAAGAAGGATTTGATGCAGCCTCTCAACTGCAAAAAACGTTTGAAGAAACACAAACGGCCAGCAGGTGGCAGCAGAGCACAGGAAATGAACCAGGACCATGTTGAAAAAACTAAATTACTCTTCTAAAGTTCTAAATAGATTTGTGAATAATGATTAAACTTAGCTATATTCTAATGCTAATTGCTGCAAAACGGAAACAGATAGAAATATACTTTTTTTTCCTGGTGAAAGAAGAGACTTTAATATTTATTTTGATAGGTTTCATGTTGTTATAGCAATAGAACACAATATTCTGTGGGCCTTGCAAAATCTGTCAAAATCCAGTAAAACAGCAGGGAGTGAAGGGGGTTGCTTCTGTGAAAATGGCTGGGAGTGAATGAGTTAACTTGTACTTTTACTATTATTAACTGAAATCTATAATGTAACTATTATCTATAATTTAGGACATTTAGGACATCTATAACTTAGGACATAGGTAATGATGATCCTGCTGATTGGAATCACCTTGTGTTGGAAGAGGGAAACGTCCAAAACCTGCAGGTCTGCGGCCCTCGAGGACCGGAGTTTCACACCTTTGACTTAGAACAAACATCTATCATGCAACGCTTTTTAGTTTCTACAATGGTCGCACCAGAAGATGATGGTTGGTTGCACCACATAATTTTCATCTCATATTTAAGTTATGAAGCTAACAATTAGGCATCTAAACAAAATAAGGTAGCTAGCCACACAAGTAAAATTCTAATGAAAATATATAATTGTTGGACAAAATTAATTGGAATTATTATTTTTCAATTATGATGTCCAAATACGACCTCTACATATGAGTTGCTAAAAGGCTAACTTAAAAAAAATAATAATACAAATACAAACCTGCTTGCTGCTTGCACGGGTTCTTGACTGTTTTGTGGATGATACAAAATCTTGTTTTTAAATGTATTTCAAAATAAAAGTCCCTAATTTGTTATTTCATTTTCAAGTCCCTAATTTGTTATTTCATTCTAGTCGAACCACCTGATAATTCATAAAATGGGCATCATCGGACACACAACCATTGAACCTTTATTAATTTAAGATGCAACAGATATATTTGTAGTTCACCAAAAAGAAGAAAAAAAGTTAGCGGTATGGAGGAGCAGAAAGTTATCAGTTATCCGTATCGATGGAAAAAAGGTTATTGTGCATCCCTACAATAGCTAGTGCTTGTTTTTGGCTTTTGGTGTCACCTGTAAAAACGGCAAGACCGCAGAGCTGTCTATGGGACAAAAGTGAACCATTTTGAAGCTGAGAAAAGAGGGGAAATTAATTAGAGCAATTGCACAAACACTAAGCATGACTAATAGAACAATTTGGAATTTCCTGAAAACGAGAGATACTACTGGGGTACTAAGCCACTGGTTTTCAGCCCCGGTCCTCGAGATCCCCTATCCAGCCTGTTTTCCATGTCTCCCCAGCCAACACAGCTGAGGATCATTATCAGGCTTCATGCAGAGCTCACTGATTAGCTGATCGTTTGAATTACCTGAGGTGCTTGTGGCAGACATGGAAAACAGGGTGGATAGGGGTACTCGAGGACTGTGGTTGAGAACCACTGTATTTAGCAACAGACATTGAACAGGTTGGCCAAGAGTAGCAACAGCAGTTTATGACAGAAACAATGTGAGAGTTGTGAAGAAACAGCCAAAGACAACAGTCAGTGACATCACTGCCAACCTCCACAGGGCAGGGTGAAGGTATCATAATCCACTGTTCGAAGAAGACTTTGTGAGAAGCAATATAAACTCCATACAACAAAATGCAAACCACTCCTCAGCAAAAAGAATCGAAATACCAGATTGGATTTGCAAGAAAGTACAGAGATGAGCCACAAAAGTTTTGGAACACAGTTTTATGGACTAATGAGACTGACCTCTATCAAAGTGATTGAAAGGCCAAAGTATGGAGAATTAAAGGATTTGCCACCAAAATGGTGATGGTAATATCATGGCTCAGGCTTGCATTGCTGCTTCTGGAACAGGCTCATTAGTCTATATTGATGATATAACTATTGATGGTGGCAGCAGAATGAATTGTGAAGTTTATAAAACCATGTTGTCTGGCAATTTACAGAAAAATGTATCCATGTATCGGGAGAAGCTTCATAATGCAACAAAACAATGACACAAAACACACTGCCAACACAACAAAGGACTTCATCAGGTGGGAAAAATACTTCAAGGTAATTTAAAAATGTCTGTTGCAATACTTTGTCTCACTTGAAAAGTGGGTGGGCTCAAATAAAAGTAGCTGCGTCCTGAGTTAACACATTTAGATGCAAATACCAACAAATAAAATATGTAATTCTTAACATTTGTCTCATACTTAAACTCAAATGTGTTAAACAAAAACAAAGGAATTGACAATTGCTGTTCCAAGACGGCACTTTTGGAGGTGGGTGCAAATGAAAATATCAAACGTGATATGGGTCATTTCCCAAATGTATTTATTAAGTACTTATGTGTAGTTATTATCCCAGATTTAAGCAAGACTTGTGAAAATAAACGAGCAGAGAATACAAACACTCGGAATACAAAACACCATGGAACTATTATTGCAAGCAAATTGTTGTTGTTGTTTTGTTTTGTTTTTTACTGTAAATTGGTTTGGAGACCAAATGAGCACAGTCCATTGATTCAATTAAATTTAGACTGACGTTTAGATCAACTGATCACATTTTCGAAAACACAAAGCTAGCAATGTAGCAACATTAGCCGTCAGAGGCTCGTGTTTAGTTGGACGTTATCAGCTGACATGCTAACGGAATGCTAGCATCTCTAGCTTTTCAAACTGATAGCTAAATATTGGTCTTTACGACAACACAACGATTTCCTGACGACATCAGTCACATTTCTAACAGTGCAAAAGTGAAATGCATTTGGTGCGATCTACGATAACTTTTGAATGAAAGTTTACGATTCTGTTAGCCCGAATTGCAATCGTGTGGTCAGGATGCTTTTGTCACAATAGTAAGGGGGGGGGGGAAACAAAACCGATAATTTATTGCATGTTCAAGCAATCTTCGCGTCCATCATCTCACGCAGAACGTACCTGTTTTTGTATGCAACGGACATATCTGGGCAAGCGGCGATATTTTCATGCAGCTCTTTCCAAAAATGTGTTTTGCCTGAGGGAAGTTGTCCTGTCACTTCCGTCTTCACAACAGTGGCAAGCGACGACACCACGGTCCACGCACTACCTTGTTGGTGTTCCACGTGACTGTTGTTACAGAGGAAGGGAGGGACTGCTGTATGTACTGTACCCCTGACTTACGAGTTTAATTAATTCCGTTACCAAGCTTGTGACTTTTTACTCGTATACCAAAAAGGGACAGAAACACTTACAAGTGTAATAATAATAATACTAATACTACTACTACTAATAATAACAATGACAATAACAATAACAATAACAATAACAATAACAATAACAATAACAATAACAATAACAATAATAATAATAATAATGTTAGAAAAGTCACCACAATGTATGTGGACATATATGCCCACTTCAAGCTCTGAAAATATCAGAAAGATCATCCCAGTATTTTAGGTGATTCATGGGCAAATGCGGTGCAATTACCGTTATTTAATTTTTTAATTTAAATATTTATTTTTCCGTTTTCCCCCAATAACCTCCCAATGTATTTTGAAGGAGGGGGGCTTTTATGTTTAATGTACATAATTAACTGTCTTCACACTACTGCAAGAAAACAACATGGCATGAGAAGTTTATCATGCACTCCACAGTCATGGTTTCATGAATGCACACATGCTCAACTCATTCATAATGCAAGCAGGAACTGACTGAATCCCAGCAGCATGTCCCTTCAACATGTGCTTTCAACTATTATTGCTCTACAACATATATAACCCCTATTGCCTCGATGGGGCTGGGGGGCTTCTGTATATATAAGTATCGGATTCTAAGTAATGTATTACTTACTTACTACATTAGCCTACAAATGGTACAAATCATAAGGGTCCCAATGTGTAGCCTGTTTACAAGGTACAATTGGCATATCGTGGCCTTGAGGGTACAGCCCCAGTTACAAGCCATTGGACCCTTAATACATATACTACTATTACTACTACTACTACTACTACTACTACTACTACTACTACTACTAATAATAATAATAATAATAATAATGGTTGTTCGTCTGTGTGTGCCCTACAATTGGCTGGCAACCAGTTCGGTGTACACCCCCTACTGCCTGAAGCCAGCTGGGATAGGCTCCAGCATCCCCACGACCCCTGTGAGGAATAAGCGATTCAGAAAATGGATCGATACTACTACTACATAATAATAATAATAATAATAATAATAATATCACATGAAGGGGTGTTATGTGTAGTTTGTAGTAGAGTATCTCAACATTGTGATTGATGTATCGCTGCTGACAAAACTAATTTGGGACTGTCGATTTGCTGCACAACCCTATTTCACTCTATCACTGCAAAGAAAATATGACTGATGGATTACTGTTTGCATTATTATTATTATAAACTGCAAAGTGGAGAAGTTTAGTCTGAAGATGGTTTATGTAGAAATATTACCCACCCAAGTATATTGCTATCACCCATAATTCTTGTTTGATTTATACAGCGAGCATTAAATACAGTCAGGTCCGTTCAAAATCAAATAAAATAATATTCGGTAATCAAACAAGCTTCACATAGATGCTATCGGCCATACTACACGCCCAAACACTTCACACACTGACAGCTAAAAAAAATTATCTTTAGAAGACATAAGATTTCCAACCACACCCACAACATAGCGACAGAAACATACTTACACAAAGTTACGTTTTAGCTTGGTCTACTGTAACTATTTACAAAGAGCACTGCACCATTACTGCAATATAAGGTGCAAAATGGGCTCACCCACACAAATTTTTACTGTTTATTTATATAAAACAAACATACATAACTAAATCACCATACAAAACAAACCTTCATATTTTGCATACAGCTTATATGTAATATGACATTTTTTTCCATATATCTCATTGCATTGACAATAATATCACCCCCGCCCTCCTGTGCATAGCAACGCGAGGAAACGAGGAAAAGAAACAGGAGGAAGGGAGGACTTGTAGTAGAAGTAGGAGGAGTCTGTTTGTTGACATCAGACGAAAACGAAAATCAGATGAGCGAAGACTGGTGATAATAACTCCGTTTCTCGCGTTTATCGAGACGCAAAGCCTTGGCGAAAGCTAAGGTAGAGCATTACAAGATGACTTGCGGACTCAGACACCGCTGACCATTGACTGTTTTCTGTATTTCCACATATGTTTGGAGCTAGCGCTAGCCGCACTGCTAAGTTCGCTAACATTGCAGGGAAAGTCATCGTTAGCCGAAAGCTAACGTAACCTGAAATACACTATTGATGCACACTGCCGGCTATTGTAAGCCCAACTTAGAATAACAACTACTTGTAAGTAGTGTTGGTAATTATGAACAAGTATACAATCTTTTGCTGCTCGGCCATATCTGACTTATGTAGCGTTGGTGTTATTTAAGTAAATTGTTCTACTTAATCGCTAACTAGCTTGCTTGCTAACTTAGTCGCTTAGGATTCATTGCTTTATTGCTAACAACCTAGTAATAGCCACCAGAAGATGGGGAAACGATGCATTTAACTCAGGTGAACCTGCAAGAGTCTTTACCCGTAATATTACGTCAATAAGTCATATTGTTTTAAATGTTTGAACAAGTTGTAAAGTAGCCAACTTTAGTCGCCAACAACCAGCAAGATGGCAAATATTGTATTTTTACCTGGCATGTAAATTTTAAGTATACATTCGGTGGGTTGGCTTATGTATTTCACCACCTGACTTTATTTTTCCCCTCAAACATTTTTTATTAATAATTTTACCAACATTAATTAAAAATACAGATTTCTTGAAGGAATGTTTTTTTTGTAATGTCAAGTGCCACACTTGCAGCATCTTTCTGTGTAAATACATATATATATACATATGTATATATAGACAACATTAATTTTCATTGGTGTTAAAACTTTTCTGCTATATTTATAGTATTAATTGCCATTGCCACGTTCATCTATCCTCTCTGAGAAAAAAAGAGAAAATATTTGTCAAAATTCATCCTCAATGTTCTCATAGATGTCATAATCCTCACCATGCATTTAATTTGTTGATTTGTTGATTTTTGTCTCTTCAGGTCCCCTGCACTGCCTAGTCTTGAATCTGAGCCAGATAAGGAGAGGCTAATATGGCAGCCAAAGCAGGAGACAACCCCGACAGCCTCATGACTCTGGCAACTGTATTCTGCCTGAGGAACCTCAGAAAGACGATGTGCTATCAGGGGTTGAGGGACAAGCTCTGTTTGCGCTCAGACATCTTTCTTCCCAGTGAAATATGTGACAAATTGGTCAACGTGTATGTATATGGAATTATCATGTTTACACTTATTTAATTCCTATTTTGAAGTAAGTAAGTTATGTGTGTTATTGTATTGCAGACCTCATACATCCTAAGTTGTTTTGTTTGTTTGTTTGTTTGTTTGTTTAACAGGTACATGGAGTTGGTCCATACAGACAGTAACTTTGAACCAGAAGAGAACTTTTTCCAACTCTTCTCAGAACCCCGGAGCACCAGACTCACCAGGGTGCAGTTGAAAGAAGACTTTGTCTGTGACAGAGACTTAGAGGCTATAAAAAAACAGGTAAAAGGCTGTTCTGTAGTAATATATGAAGGTCAGTTTTCACAATGCATGTTTAAGTAATAGAGCAGACCATCTGTGGGTAACAGTGTTTATAAGCGCAGTACATTCACACCAATTTTTATACTCAACTGCTCTGTGTGATTTTGACAACAAAAATAAAGTTGCTAGTTAATAAATATTTATCTTGTTACTATCTAAATGAAAGAAGATGGGCCCCTATCAATTATAGACAATGTCAATGAAAACACTTCTAAAACAAACTAGTGGATGTGCAACGATTAATCTACAATTATTGGCTCATTATTTTCCAAATCGATTAATTGGTCAGAGACCCGGTTTAACTTAAAATTCTCAAATTTTCCTGTTGAATCAAAATATAACATTTGCAAACATCTGCTTTTACTGTGCTAAACAATGATCATCAATATTGCTGATTTTCTGACGGCTTTTATGGACAAAACCAGTAGCTAAATCATAATTAAAGGGGGAGTCAACCCCAAAATGTTCTTTACATTAATATGTTCTATTTGCCCCCACTAGTTTAAACATGGCATTCAGATTAATATTGATTTTGTGAAATATGAGTTAAGCAGCAAACTCGGCCTGTTTTTTTCCGTCTAAGGAGCCGGACATTTTGCCACTTGCTGTCACCTGAAAATTACATTACACAGTTGCGCAGGGCTCGGGTTATGAGCCATGATTGGGTATTACCTGAGCCCTGAGCAACTTTGATGTTGTGTTGTTGACGCGCTAAATTTTGCGAGGATACGAGAGAAACTACAATCATATTCAACGTTGAGTTCAGCTATTCTCGTGACACGATTACTTAGAAAGTCAATACAGTTTGCGTAGATAGGGGACAATTTCTGCGGGAGCCAAATGGCTTCACACAGCTTCCTGTGCAGATAAATAATGGACAAACACAAATGAATGCAGGTAAATTATGGATACAGACTTCACACAAATGACTTGGTATATTCTTTGAAGCCATTATAAATTAACCAAACAATACAGAGAGGGAAATAGAGAAATTAGTATGTAATCTATTATTTATTTGTATGTGTTGCACTTTTTATTCACTGTAATGTTCTTTTGAAGTTGAAACTGTGTTTAAATTTAGTATATAAATAAAATTAACTTGCACTTACTTACATGCAGGTATTGCATGGAATACATTTGAATGTTTTTTTCCCCACAGTGGTCCATGGGCTATTGTAAAGGTTTTTGATATCAACATTTAGTTAAAAAAAATATATAACTCATAAATTATATAACACCTCTGGGATATTCCTGCAACATCCCTTTTCTGTACTTTTGTGCCCTGTCAATTTCAAATAATTTTATTTTTATTTTTTTTATCAGTTTGTGTAGTATTTGCTAGCATGCTAGCTAATACTACTGACAGGCCTAATGTGAAGGTGGTTTGTTTGTGCTGAATAATATAACTATTCAGTATTTAGAATACGGTCTGTCACATGGGTTTATCAATGCGGACAATGTTAGGTTTATGGTTTTGATACTTCATAACAAGGGTGGCCAAATTCCGTCGTTTAGAGCCACTATCCAGCCTGTTTTCCATGTCTCCCTCCTTCAGCGCAGCTGAATCTAATGATCAGCAAGCTTTGCAGAAGCCTGATGACGATCCTGATCGTGAATCAGGTGTGTTAGTGGAGAGAAACAAGGAAAACAGGCTGGATAGTGGCTGTCTAGGACCGAACTTGGCCACCCCTGCTTTATGATCATCGCTATGTTCAAACGTCACCATCTTGTGGCACAAATCCGCAATTACAAATTACAATTACTTTTTGACCCAAGCTTGAGTTTCACCGATTATCTTGATTATTTAGGATTACACGCAGGGCCTTTCTTTCCCCAAATTTAGCCTTTCCATCAGTTATAGAGGAAATAATCGGAGGAGGTACTTGGCAGATATAAATGTATGTGGCATGGTCCTGGTGAGGAATCAGAACTTGTCTAAAATAAATTTCTGTTGAGCCCAAATTGAAAGTCATTAAAAGTCCTTCAAATTATTTTTGTGTTCTTCTAGGACCTGATTGAGCTTCACCTCACCTACTGCAACAGTCTGTCATCCCGCAGCTTGAAAACACTGACCTGCTTCCGTGAGACGCTGGTCTCTCTTTGCCTCTTTGGCTGCAGCAACATATTCTATCGGAAGGGTGGTGCCCCACTAGCCTGCAATGAAGATACAGAGGATGATGAGGAAGAAAGCCCTGTTTCAAGGCAGGCACTAAAGATAGACTTTAACTTTCAGGGATTCAATCGCCTGCGCTTGCTCAACCTGGGTGGCCTACCAGATGAGATGCATGCTGAGAACCTTCTCAAACCCTTGAAGTTGCTCACTTCACTGGATCTGTCTAATGTACAGTTACCGGGAGCAGCTTTTCTAACTCAGTGGAAAGATAGACTGGCATCTCTTGTTCTCTACAATGTGGACCTTTCAGATGAGTTGGTCAATACAGTGGTGGAACTTGTCAATCTCAGGTAAGTACCAAGGTTTGTTTGTATTTCCCCCCCTCATTTTTCAACTAGTGTGAGTTGCCTAAAGTGCAGCACCCTTTATTTTTTTTATTGTATTATTATTATTTTTTTAAATTGTATTCTTTCATTTACTTAATCACCAAAAGGGAATTTTGCTCCTGGCATCTGCATTTGAAAATTAAAGAACTGGTCCGCTTCCTTGAGAAGTTTAGGACTTGCTCAAAGGTAGCTCAACGGTTCCCAGAAAGGCACATCTTGAGCAACCAGTCCCATTTCCCATTTTTCCCATCTGCGACTTTAATGAATGTTGAACTTGTGAACCATCAGTCACTAAGCCAAGCCCTTAAAGATGATCTTACTGCTTCTCCATTTTTGTGTTCAATAATGTTTTCCATGTCTGACTGGTCTTAAATTTGTTGAGGAACAAGTTGGGCTAAACCAATAGCTGAAGTCTATGCTCCACTCAGTGATATTGTAGTTATTAGAGACGTAACGATAACGTCAATATTGTGATATCGCAATATTAAAACTGCCACAATATCGTCGTTGTCATGTCACGATATTGAAAGCAGCACAGCTGTTAAAAAAGTCAGGTTGATTTCCATTTGTGCAGTTCTAGCAACTTCTGGTGGCTAGTTTTTTACTGCAATTTAATTTTCACAAGGCTGAATCCAAAAAGGCTAAAATCCATACTAATTCTCAGATGAAAGGGAACGTAATATGCTTGTGAACAATATGTGGAGAAACTCAATGTGTGCGTGCATTAGCAAGTAAGTGCCTCAATATTAAGTGTTATTAGAGATTGTAGGTGGTTTATATGCATTGCTGTAATGTACAAAATGTATAGTATGAGCTCTTTTTTTTTTGTACCATATTGTGACCTTTTAATATCGCTACCTCCTCACCATATCGTGACAATTATCGTAATATATCGTGATAATATCGTATAGTGATGTTTGGATATCGTTACATCCCTAGTAGTTATACGGTCAAAATTGTAGATACAATAACAAATTAACTGGCTTTTACACAATACGTGTGGAAAAAATCTAATTTTAATATCAGATCAAACAATCTTAGTTGTTAGCAAAATAATTGTGCCATTCACTGTACAAGCCCACCAATAATGAACCTGCATTCAAATTCCCCAGACATCTTGACATCTCACGTGAGAGTAGGAGGACCTCCAAATTTAAGATGACCAGGAAAATCTTGACTGCTATCGTTCAACGACTAGTCAATCTGGTTTCACTGGACATCTCAGGTCACATCATGCTTGACAACTGCACAGTTCCACACTTAGAAGAAGCCATTGGTCGGCCGAGGTGAGTAAATAACAGTGAACTAAGCTGATAATGGAAGTAAAAACCTCTTTCCTAATCTTCTGAGAGCATTTTCTCTTCTCTAGTATCGAGCCATGCAAGAGCAGTATCTACCCTTTCCAAGAACTGAAGAGACCCCTGCAATTTTTGGGTTTATACGACACTACCCTTTGCAATGTAACGCACATCCCTGCTTATAAGGTACTACTGACAGAAATGCCTTAAATCTTCTGAAAATAAGGTGTTTCTAATGCATTATTCTCTATATTCTATTATATAGTGAATAAGAGGCTCTAAAGTTAAAGGGACTGCAACATGAAAAATCAACTTTTTGGAGCTTTTAGCCATGTTAAAATGCTAATTCCTCACCAAAAACATGACCAAAGTTGTGTTTTCCTCCATTCTCCCCTGTATGAGAAATTCTAGGTTATTCTGCTCTCCAAGCACCAGCCCCTCCCAACCTGATAAAACGAGCTGTTGGCACGGTGGCACGGTGGCACGGTTTGACGTCATTGCGTGCGGCCCCAACCCCGCACGACCTTTGCGGACTAAACGCACGCCCACTTTCTCTGAGACCTCCCTCCATTGGATAATGACAAAAGTAGTCTTTATCAATAAACATTCTGTCCAAATTAATTCAAAGCAATCAATTATTCTTCACATTTGCAATGCCAACGTGCAATGAAATGACAATTGGCTGTCTTAAAATCCATTGGCTGACACTGGTGTAAACTACAAGTAAAACATTTGCGCTGATGAATTTAAATGAATGGATGGTGTAGTGGATAGTGCGCTCGCCCCATAAGCAACAGGGGGCAGGTTCGCGACCCTCTGTGTTGCTGTGCTCTCCTCCTTCTTTCCTCTAATCTCTCTGCTCCCCTCTTCTTCCACGATTTCTTGCGGCAAGGACTCGTTTTGTTTCAAATGTTTATTCAAGAATTGATGGCTTGTGTGACCAAAAGCAGAGATCTAGCAGACTGTGAAATTTAGAGTCCATTTTAAAAATCAGCTTAAAACCTATCTGTATGTTTCGTGGGCGTTGCACGAAGCAGCCGGCTCGGACAACGTTATGAGAGGAGCGCGGCTGCCACAGGCGGAGAGGCGGGGTTTTACTGAACCGAGCTTTTGACTTCCGGGTAAGAAAAATAGCTACCGAAATAAATAATATTTCATAAGAAGTTACATCGCAATTGTGTCAATGGTAATATTTCATCATTATATGCCTATAGTTAACTGTGAAAGGGCTTAAAATACCATGTTGTAGTCCCTTTAAAGTGTGCTTCACTTCTCTTTCACTCTGTCACTGTTATACTGCATCTGATCTTAAAAATAAACACCTCACTTTATGAGAGTCAACAAGAAATCCTATATTACACCACCTCTGAAATGGCTTTAAGTAATGTGATCATGGTGGCTAATGGAAAAGCATTTTGACCAAATAACATTTGCCCTCCATTTTGGTGTTGAGCGTTTGACGAACGTAACATTTTATACTGAAGCATCTGTAAAATGAATGCAAGGCCAAAACTATTGCTCACATCCACAACTATCACTAACTTAGGACATAGAATGTAAGATATCCCGATCTTCCACTCCAATACACAGAGTAGAGCTGTCCTATCCAGCCTATGTTTATCAGTGGCTTGGAATTGCAGTTGTATGTTGTAGCGACAAATTGTAGAAACTCTCACACAGGTGAAATATCAATTTCCGGGTTTTAAGCAAGCGAGACACAGCCGGCCGCCGCAAAGTCATACAAAATACAGTATATACAGTACACCTGTAATTGTTTTTCAACAGTAGATTTAACCATATTTACAATTTCATATGTACCTGTGGATGAAAGGGCGAAATGTGGTAAAAATTTATGCAAGCAGTGCACATCTTGCCAGTCCATTATAGTGAATGGGAGCGAGTCCCACCATTCAATACAGCCACTCTTTTCTCTTTATTATCGCCCACATCCTCTTTTTGTAGGAAGCTGGTTGTTCTTTGACTGACACTCTTATTGTTTTAATGTGTCAAAAAATAACTGGTGTAGAATACGTTGGGTATTTTGTTGTAGCTTTGTGCAAGAGAAACTGAATTTGTATGTTAATGATGCTTATTAACAGATTCTATTTTGTGCTTGTTGGTGTTGTGGTGCATTTGCAGGTGACTGGATCAAAGAATGAAGACCAGGTCCTGAATGCTATTGAAGCTTACACGGAGTTTCGCCCTGAATTGGCTCATAGAGCCATCAATCAACTTTTTGACATCGCCAGGATACAACACTGCGTCCAGCTACTCCGAGCATTGCAGGTATGAAACTTTAAAAAAGATGAGGCCATTCACTAATGGACACAATTGTTTACACAAAAAGTATTGCTTTTATGAGACTGCTAAAAATGTCTTGTTTCAGCTTGTTATAGCAGCATTGAAGTGCCATAAATATGATAAGAGCATTCAGGTGACAGGTAGTGCTGCACTCTTTTACCTGACAAACACCGAATACCGCAGTGACCAAAGTGTGCGGCTTCGCCAAGAGGTCATTCGAGTGGTTTTAAATGGAATGGAGCAATACCAGGAGGTCACTGTAAGTGTGCTCTTCTTCTTTATCTCCTGAAGAAGGATCCTCCTTTAATAGTTGTGTTGTACGTGAAATGTACCATGCTGATGTTGTTGTGTGACAAGTTAGAGCACCAGCCTTTTTTTTTTTCTCCTTTTATTTTATACTATTTTTTTCTCCTTTTTTTATACTATTTTTTTAATATCCAGCAGCAAGTAATGACCCAATGGAATAGGTGAGAGTTGTTGGCGTAGTACTAATTGTGACTGTGTATGAAGATATCGGAATGTAATCAGATCAGAGTTGGCGGTACAATGAGTGCCTTGCAGTGTGTGTCTGTCTACTGTGTCATTTCTTTGTTTGATCTAATGGTAAATAGAGAAAGTAAAAACTGAGAATAAGCGTTCCACAATGTTAAGTTAATTCTCCCTTCTTTCACACTCCCATCTCCACACAAGGTTCAAAGGAACTGCTGCTTGACTCTGTGCAACTTCAGTATTCCAGAGGAGCTGGAGTTTCAGTATAGTCGGGTTAACCAACTGCTGCTAAAAATCCTGGAGCCGGCGAGGCAGGATGAATCCATCCAGAGAATCGCCGTGCACCTCTGCAATGCATTAGTCTGCCAGGTCGACAACCACCATAAGGAAGCTGTGGGGAAGATGGGATTCGTTAAGGTAACATCAAGATTAATGTATTGATTTAGCACACATGACAATGCTGGATTTGTGCCAAGAACACCTTTGCAGAATAATAGCAGTTGAGAGAAAAGGTGAAATTAATATCAGAAGGCGAGCTTGGACCGAGGAGGTGCAAAAGTGGGACTGTCAGAAAACAGTTTATGGACATAAGTGTTTTCCTCATTTAGCGCCATTAACGAATTGAAAGCCAAAACTTATTTATACGTTTTTTTTAATACTTTGTCCTTCACTCCCAAAAACGTATTTATGCTAGAGTATACAGAAGGCTTTGATACAGCTTCTGACATAAAGAGGTGGCTTAAAGCAATGGTAGTTATTACACAAAACAGCCGGCAGGTGGCATCAGAGTATAAGAGATCAACCAGGGCCATGTTGCAAACAGCTCTTTTTGTCAGTGTTTTCAACAAGGTGTGCGAATAATGATGAAACTTAGCTATATTCTAATGCTAATGGCTGCAAAGCCGAAACGGGTACAAATATACTTTTTTTCCGGATTAAAGAAGAGACTCTAATCTTTCTTTTGGTAGGTTCCATGTTTTTATAGCAACGGAACAGAATATTCTGTGGACCTTGCAAAATCAGTCTAAATCAGGTAAAACAGCCGGGAGCTAGGGGGTTGCTTCTGTGAAAATGGCTGGGAGTGAATGAGTTAAACCGTACGACGGCATCATTCATTCATTGATTCAATTAATGTCCATTAAATACAAGTTGTTTCTTATTTTTATATTGTCAGAGGTTGATGTGGGCATATGTAGAGATGTGCACATGGATTTTCATATAGAATAGCGGAGTGTTAATGTATGACGTGGAAATGATGATGCCTGGGCTGATTGGGGAGGGGCGGCAGTATGTCATTGATCTTTCTTTCTTTCTTTCAAGGAAGTGGGTCTGCCTTGCCAGGCTAGGATAATAGCCAGCATTCTGTACACTGCATATATTTAGAGCTTTATGATATGTAAGACCAGCAATTGTATATGCTTGTGTTTTTGTTGTTGTATTCAACCACAGAAAATAACATTTGTCTGTTAGCAATAAGGTTAGCAATTGCATAAGTCAAAAGAGCTACCTTTTTCCTTATAACACATGACAAGAGACTGCTAGGGCAGATTGTAAAAGTGAACCCCAAAAAAATCACAAATTATTGAAGGGACCACTTCTGCTTTGCTAGCCTTTTGGCCCTGCTTCCGTTAAAGGTAATCGTTTGCTGTTTAGAGATTAAGTAAAATAAAAATGATGTCGGTCATCCCTAGATGGTGCGAAAGGTTTTATTTTCTGATCATTTTCAATTCATTCTTGTCCTTTGTTCTCAGACAATGTTGAACTTAATACAGAAGAAGCTGCAAGATCGAATGGTGAGTTACAATGTCACTGATTCTGGATCTTTAGATCTTGAGGTAGTCGTTGAAGACCTCAGTATGATTTAGAATTCTGTTCATTGTTTTAATGTAGGGTCGATAGGCTTGAGCTATAGGTTTAATGTTTAAGATTGCATTCTTAGTGAAATTACGTGTGTTTGTTTGCACTCAGTGTGACCAGGTGATGGAGTTTTCTTGGAGTGCTTTGTGGAATATTACAGATGAGACACCAGACAACTGTCAGATGTTCCTCAATTGTCATGGAATGAGTCTCTTTCTGGACTGTCTGAAAGTAAGTTTGTTGTCCCACAGTTTCAAGATCGTGTGAATCAATCTTTTTAATTCTTAGTATTCCTTTTTGTGATTAAAGCCTTTTCTGTCTTTTTGAAACTTAATTGAAGGAGTTTCCAGATAAGCAGGAGCTGCATCGCAACATGCTGGGCCTTCTGGGTAATGTTGCTGAGGTCAAAGCGCTACGCCCAAAACTGGTCACACCACAGTTCATCTCTGTTTTCAGGTAACACATTATTGAAACCAGTGAGGCATAAAGTCAATTCCCGATTTATTTTGGTACCTTTAAGGGCCACCACCAAGTACCTAATATTCTTGTCTGTTTTCCTCTCACTTACATGCAGTAATCTTCTAGACAGTAAGGCTGATGGGATTGAGGTGTCATACAATGCATGTGGCGTGCTTTCCCACATCATGTTTGATGGACCAGAGCTTTGGTTGATGGAAGACCCACTAAGAGACACGGTGATGGACAAGATGTGGGATGCGATCCAAAGCTGGGACGTCAGCTCACGTCGCAACATCAACTACAGGTAAAATAAAATAAATTGATGTGGCCAGTTTATGTTAGTTCACTTTTGTAGTAGTTTTGTAGTTAAAATATTTTTTAGACAAACTTTATTCGAAAAGAAAAGAAATACATACATATATATGTAAACAATTGTACATACACAACAAAAAAAATATATATATTTCTTTTAGCTATTACATAATTTTTGTTCTACCAGAATTTCAAAAACAAGATTCTATCCGAAAAGGGTGTAGGAATAAGTAAAACGACTTATCTAGTCCCATCCTTTATTCCTTGTCAAAATGTACCACTTAAAATATACGCTGAAACCCTGTTTAGGTTAAAACAAATAATTTAGATCGCAAATACAGTAACAGCAAAATCAGGCAAATAACAACATAAAACTAAAAATTTAGGCAGAAATAAAGAAATTCACATAAGGAATACATAAAGAGTAGGAAAACCCAAAGGCAAGAGAAATCCGAGGCAATACAGGAATACCACGACCCAACTGAGACCAAGAGGTGGTATATTACAGGGGATATAAAATGAGTAATTCCCAAAATAAAATGATATCCATAAAAAATAACATTAATTTAAAAGATTAAATGAAATAAATAAAAGTTAAATAAAAGCCACGTAAATAATTATTTTGGCTCTTCTGCGCAAGTGGTAGAAACATGATTGAACGACTAATATGGGTTGTAAAGGTAAAGTCTGAATCGAAGAAGACACCTATGTTTCTGGCTGTGGAAATGAAATTAGAGGTAAATGAGGTAAGGCTAGATTTAATATTTTGAGCAGCATTTGGGAGGTTAAATAGTATTATTTCAGATTTGGAATAGTTCAGTTGGAAGAAGTTGTGCGCCATCCAACAACTAATGTCGGAGAGGCCGTCTTTTACAGCAGCTAGGCTTCTATGGTCCTCTGGTCTCAGGGGAAGGTATATCTGTGTGTCGTCTGCATAGCAATGGAAGGACATGTTGTGGCGCTCAATAATTCAGCCAAGGGGCAGCATGTAAATAGAAAATAAAATTGGTTCTAAAACCGAACCTTGCGGTACACCACAGGCAAGGAGTAGCTGAACAATGTCTGCCTATGGTGACTGCAAAAGATCGCTTTAAAAGATAAGAATAAAACCAACTTAGTGCAGTGTCCCTGATCCCCACCCAGTGTTTAAGACGATCAATTAAAATATGGTGGTCAACTGTGTCAAAAGCAGCACTGAGATCCAGCAAAATGAGTATTGAGCCCTCCCCTTTGTCAGCTGTTAAAAGCAGATAATTTGTTACTCTGATGAGGGCGGTCTCGGTGCTATGACCAACTCTGAAACCAGATTGAAATTTCTCAAAGAGATTATTAAAAGACATGAAATTTAAAAGTTGTATGGAAACCACTAAAACTTTGGATAAAAATTTAAGTTCTGAAATTGGTCTAAAATTGTTAAGATCAGAAGGGTCAAGGTTAGGTTTCTTTAAAAGGGGTTGGATAACAGCTTGTTTAAAAACAGTAGGGACTACACCCTTGTTTAATGAGCTGTTAATAATGAATAAAATAGCGGGACCCAGAGTATTAAGAACCTCTTTGAGAAATTTGGTGGGAATAGGATCTAAGATCCACGAAGTCGGCTTCACGTGAAGTATCAGCTCTGATAAAAATGAAAGAGACACTAACTCGAAACTGCTAGAATGGCTTGAAATAACTCTACCGGGTTTATCATTTTATGTGGGATAGTAATTTCTTGCCTAATGTCTCTAACTTTAGAGGTAAAAAAGGATAAAAACGAGTCGCATAGTTCAGTGGATGGATCATTAAAATGGCAGACTGGGGGAATAGTAATGGAATTTAAAACTTGAAATAAATTCTAGGATTAGAACGATGCACGATGCTCTAAAATTAGATTTGAATAAAAATGCTGCCCTTGCATCCTCGACTGCCTTCTGGTAAATTTTCATTGATTCTTTCCATTTGTCATGAAATACACGCAGCCCTGTTTTTTTCATTTCCTTTCATTTCTTCTGCAATTTCACTTCAGAGCATGTGTACAATCTGAGAGCCAGGGCTGTTGTACTTTGGCGGGCTTTTTAATTCTAATCGGAGCAACAGAATCTAAAGCAGATGTACATGTTTTATAAAAAAGAGAAGTCAGATCGTCTATTAAGATCATTGCTGAGGGCAGTCAAAGAAGTGTTTTTAAAAAGTTCAGCAAACCTGCTAGCAGACAAAGAGTCAAAAGCAATAAAGGAAACAAGTGCGCTATTAGTAGGAGTTGGCTGAGATAAAA
This sequence comes from Leptonotus elevatus, assembly GCF_054856555.1. NCBI lineage: Eukaryota > Metazoa > Chordata > Actinopteri > Syngnathiformes > Syngnathidae > Leptonotus > Leptonotus elevatus. Next base: position 18,108,517 of record NC_141253.1, read on the forward strand.
CCATTTCAAATAAAACCAGATTGTGGTCTGACAGTGATGAGTGATGTGAAGTGGAATAGTGTAACTCCTTTCATTGAGACACAGTGAAGCTTCATATTAGTTCGAACTGGTTGTTTTTTTAAACATAAAAAATTCTCTGAGATTATGTTTGTTTTCTCTCAGTTGAAAAAACCTTTTGGATGCTATTTGGTAACTTTATACATAACCTGGATTGTTTTATAGTCAACCAAAGCCTTACATTTTTGTGTAATAAATTTGATGAAGAGTTGGTTTGTCGATTCCCTGTAGGTGGATTTATTTATGATTCTTATTGCTCTTTTCTGCAGCATAAATATAGGCTCTGTATTTGTTTTGTATGTATTCCCCCACACCTCCACACAGTAATTCATGTATGGGAGTATGAAGGAGCATTACAAGATGTATAATAAAGATGTATTAAGCAAATATTTGACTTTATGTAAAATTGACACTGACTTTTTTATTTTTCCAATCGGATGTTTTTTGTGTGTGTGTTTTGGCTAAATTTAGTTTAGTGTTAGTTTATTTGATCCAAACCAACTCTTCAAATGTTTTTTTGTTTTTTTAGCTCATCACCTACTTCATCCAAAGGTTTTTCAAAATTGTCCACACAACAAAGCAAATTAGTGTCATCTGCAAATAATGTAAAATTTAATGAACCAGAGACTTCACAAATATTATTAATATTTAAAATAAACAACAATGGTCCCAACACTGATCCCCGAGGAACCCCACACGTAACACCTAAAAGTTGTGATTTCCCCAAGCCTATTTGTACATGCTGTTTTCTGTTACTCAAGTCATTAGTAAGCCATGCAAGTGCTACCCCTCGTAGCCTATATTTCTGATGTTGTGCACACAAAATATACAATGGAACCTCAAGTAACAAACTTAATTGGTTCAAAAAGCCCATTTGTAACCTGAAATGTTCATAAAAAGAGGTAATGTTTACCTTTGAAATGAGTGAAAATGCAATTACTGTAATCAATTCCAGCTCCAAAACTAAGTTATACTTACTTTTGTACTTTTCTTCTTATATTTTCTATTTTTACTATGTGTGGTTAAAAATAAATTATAAGGCAATATAAAATTTGGTCATTACCAGAGGTGGGCATTCTGACTGTACTGACGCAAGGTCCGTCACTGACAGATGCTCATTTTGCTGACGAATGACGGGAAAGTTTGGAAAAAAATATGGATTAAGCACTGATGGGAGTGGATTTTCGTTTGTCAGTGTAATCGTCACTAACCGGGTCAGTGCTGACGGACCTTCTCAGTCCGTCAGTGATGGACTGGTCCATAAGTTTACATGGACCGGAGACCGATTTGAAAACTGCGGAATGATTAAATGCTAATTATAATTTTAAATATTTCTTGTGAGAAGTGTTTGGTGAAACAAACTGCACACTAAACTGGTATGGGTGGCATGGCTCAGTGGTAGAGTGAATGTGGGGCATTTTAAAGCGCTTTGGGCACCATACGGTGTAGATAAAGTGCTATACGTATAAAAAGCAGCATTTACCATTTACGGTTGTCTCAAATATTAAATGCAAGCTAGCAAAAAACATCGAATTTTTCCAAACTCTGAACACCAACATTGGCTCTGGTGCTTGCGCGCTTGCATGATACAAGAGGTACAGTGATAAACTGAGTGATCAGAGGTTGCCATGGCAATGGCAGAGACACAAGTCTCTAATAGTAAGCCAGGTACCATCAAAATATTTGACAAGCTATTTTTCTAAGGTCAACTGACCTCATATTGTTGCTTCAAAAATAAATAAAACAAAAAAACAAAACACTGATTCCGTACTACTATTTTTAAGTTTGCTGGCTGACATGGGGTTTCTTCCTCTGTTTAAAATTTGATATTCTCTTAGGTCATTCGAGCCCATCTTGCGACTTCTGCCTCAAAGTATCGCTCCTGTTAGTCAACACTGGGCCACGTGGGCTTTGTACAACCTGGTGTCAGTTTACCGTGAGTATCTTAAGTTTCAGCCATTATGTCAAATTAATGATGGAATAGTCACAGACTCAGCAACATTTTTTTCCACTCTTGGTTTTGTTGTATAGCATACATTTACTGTATGCCCAACATGAAATTTAAATGTATGTATTTATTTTATGTTTTAACTTTTCAGTTTACTGTACTCTTATCCTCATTTATGCACATATACATGTGTACTTCTTCTATAAATATTTGTTTTTGGTATCAGGCATAATGCCCACATTCTTCCGATCTTTGCTCATGTCCCATGTGCAGCAAGCAAGTACTGTCCCCTGCTTATAAAAGAAGGAGGAATTGGCCTTTTGGAGAGAGTTTTGGAGTTGGAAAGTTCACAGCCTGAGACTAAGGACATGGCCCAGTAAGACAGGCGTTTTCACACTCGTGTTCACAACGCCATGCAATTTACATGTCATCACATCAGAAAACTAAACACAAAAGTAAATTTAAAACACACACACATGCACATTAAGAAATTATTCATTGACATTTTCCAATTGAAAGTATGGATGGGTGGGATTCAGACTTATGACTGATTGTATGAAAGGGACAGTATACCTCTTGTCTAATCAGACAGTATGCTAAAACATAACAGAAGAAGTAGGGACTGACCAATAGTATCATTTGTGATAAAAAAAAATGTATACTGTATATGAAATTGACCATAATTGACACGAAATTTCTGCCCGACAGCGACACTGTCATTTTTATTTAAAAAACAAAAAAAACATCAGGAACCCAAAAAATATATACAGGTGCTCGTCAAAATTTTTTAATATCCTCAAAAAGTTGAATAATTTCCTTAAATTCCTTTCAAAAAGTCAAACTTTCATAAGGGCCCACAACGCAAGTGATTTTAAGTATTTATTTGTTTACATTATTTGGTCTTCCAGCTCATAAAACCCACTAAAACAGGATGTCAAAAAAAAATTATAATGTGAAGAAATCACCATGCATACTTCCCAGTCTATTGCATGAAAAAATTAAAAAAGGATGGATGGATGGTATTTTCAAAACAATATGTCAATCTTCATTAGTTGGTTGGATTCCCTTTGCCTTAACCACTGCCTGAATGGGCCATGGCATTGTCTGGGGGTCCTGGAAGCCCAGGCTTTATTGATGCTTGCTATGAGCTCTTTGTTTTTGGGTCTGGTAGCCCTCATTTTCCTCTACAGTACTATCAAGAGGATACTTTTTGAGGATATACATTTTTTGGGACGAGCACCTGTATGGTCACAAAAACAATTTAAAAAATATTTTAAATTAAAAACCTACGGAAGAGGAATAGGGCCAGTGAAGAGAAAAAAAAAGGTTGGCAGGATTCTGACTTTATTCTCAAAATTCTGACTTTAAAGGGATAGTTCGGGGTTTTGGACATGAATCTGTATGGCGTCCTCACCTAAAGTGGTGTGCAATCAGCACTGACTTACCATACAGAAGAAAAACGCTTTATTTCTGTGACCCCAGCCAACTTGACGGACTACTTTCGTCTCAACCAAAACCGGACCGGGTCTCCGGTCACAGGAGGCTGTCAGCGGTAAGTCAGTGCTGATTGCACAACACTTTAGGTGAGGATTCCATACAGATTCATGTCCAAAAACCCGAACTATCCCTTTAAAGTCAGAATTCTGAGAATAAAGTGAGAATTCTCACTATATTCTTTTCTGACTTTAATTTCGGAATTCTGACTTTAAAGTCAAGCTTTAAACTTTAAAGTCAGAATTGTGAGAATAAAGTCAGAATCCTGCCAACCTTTTTTTCCCCGTAAAAACCTTTGGGAACAAAAAAAAAGCAAAGTAAAAATGATTCATTTATTTGCATTAGATTGCATCTTCCCACAAATCTTTGCAGGCATGTAAATCTTTTGAATTTTCTTTCAGGAAAGTAATGGAGCAGTGTGAGAGTTTTAAAGAAGACCCCATGGAAACAAATCATGCACAGGAGGTCAACTACGGACAAAGAGGTTGACACTGCTGAGCCTCGATATTTGGCAAACATCAAGCAAAACAACCTTAAAGCTCCTCGTCATCACCACAAGCAAGGGTCAATGTGTGCTTTTTTCTTCTTATCGTGATTAGTTTTATTTTGTTGGCACAACTGTCTCTCTGACCCTTTTCACAGCAGTTTGGGCACCATCTTAACATACTGTAAATGACGTTTCGGGGTTAAGACACGGTGCATGGTGTTTTTAACCTTTGCTGCTCATGTCGGGATGCGGCGTCGTGTGGGTAGGTGGGTGACTGTTATCGCTCAGTGTGTTTTGTGAAATATTTCTTGATAGGACATAGCAGCTGGATTGTTGCTTGATTCTCAGTGGAAAGGAACAGACACACTGCGCAGCACACAACCATAGCCACGGTGGAGGTTAAAGGTCACGCGGATGTTGCGCAACACCCTCTCCCGGTAACTCACTGAGCTGTGGTCACATGCACGGTGAAGATGAGCGATTACGCAAGTAGGCTTGAGGGAAGACTCTGCAGATAGACTTTTTTTGTTATATATGTAAATATTGTTTGTCCCTTCCTTTTACTGTGTGTATGTTTTATAATATAACTGTACCCTCTATTTAAAATGATTTAGGTCGGGTTGGCAAATGTTCAATGCATACTCAATCACTCAATTGTATAATAACCATCTGTGGTCTAAAAAGGATCATTTAGATTTAGCGCAACCTCATGTAGTTGTGGCTTTTAAAAGTGAATGCTGTCCTCTCTACGTTTACATTCATGAAAGGTGACATCAATCCTGTTCACAACTTTATTCACAGTTTCACATTTGCACATTTGGTGAGTTGCAGTTATAAGGGAAGTCAACCCCCAAATTTTATTTAAAATAGTATGTTCTATGCACCCCCATTGTCTAAACACAGAATTCTGATTAATATTGCATTGGTGGAATATGAATAAAGCATTAAAAGCCACTTGTTTTTCTCCATCTCAGTGGTGGCCATTTTGTTACTTGCTGTTGTGCACAGCTCAGTTGACGGCCAATCACAGCTCTGCCTGTGAATGTCGCATGGCCAAACTCAGGTGGGTCGTGATTGGTCATTGCATGAGTCCTGAGTAACCGTGATGTCATTTTCAGTCGACAGCAAGGGATAAAATGGCCGCTCCCTGAGATGAAGAACAAACAGGTGGGTTTTTCTGCTTAATTCATATTTCACAATATTAATCAGAATGCCACGTTTAGATTAGTGAGTGCCCATACAAAATATTGTTGTAAAACAAATTTACCATTGGTACAATACCATTTATTACCTTCTTATTTTCATAACACATGTGTTGCCATTTATGTTTGCATTCATCACCAATCACAATCACAACCAATGTCATAGAACATGTTCATGTTGAAACAATGGATTATTCCATCAGATTGCAGCGCTATCATTTTTAATCAAACCATTTTCATAAAAAGCTATCATGAGATAAATCATTTAGAATAATGTTATATTAGTGAGGCATGGCTTTTGGAGATTTGCACAATCATGGAATGAAGATGACAGTCGAGTCCTGAACTACTTCCTATGCTTTTCATTGCTTTAATCATTTTGTTGTGAATGTAAAGGTATGCAGATATCTTGCAAATAGTTTGCATTTACATGTCTTGTTGTGTAACTGCTCATGTAGCACTGCGCATACCTGACTTCACTTTTCAGTAGTGTGTGTTCACTTGTCACTCAGTGCGAGTGAATGGTTATCTGTCCCTGTGTTTCCTGTGACTCACAGGCGACCAGTCCAGTTTGTCGTAAGATGGGTTAGGCTTTAGTTGACCTGTGACCCTAAAGAGGATAAGCGATATAGAAACTGGATGGATGGTTTGATCTTCACATAAGTTGTCACATGTTTTTCTTTTGACCCTTTTGCTCCGTTGTTTGCCATAATTTGATGTTTATTTTTGATCAGTCTGACTCTGCTAGATCCCACAAACATGACCTTAACTTAAAAGTGCACGGAATAGTATTTTCATGAAATCTAATCATATAAATGATGCACAGATCTACCAAATTCTATCATTTTAACAAAAAAATCTTAAGGTTTAAAAATGGATTTGGAAGAAAGAAAGAAACAGTCTGTTGTGACTGTTGGTTGTTTTCTTGTGGTAGTAGTGGAAAATATCTTAATATCTTCAATTCTCACCATGTTTTGTCGATGAAATAGTTTAGTACCCGCAAATACATCAGTACAGCCATCCGTTTTCTGGAGCATTTATCCTCATTAGGGACGCAGGTGAGTCGAATCTATCTCAGTGGACTTTGATGACATTTGGGTTTCAGATCTAAAGATGAATATGAGACAAAAGTTCAAACTTCCAGCTTTTATTTCATGGTATTCACATCTAGATGCCTTCAGAAATCCAGGACAGAACACCTTTTGTTTGAAGCCACACACTTTTCAAGTGAGCAGATATATTGGAAGAGAAATTATTAAATTCACTTAAAGTGCATTTCTTTTCATATTTGGTGGCATAACCCTTAATTGCGTTATTGACTTAACCAGACTGTTGTATTCTTCATTTGAAATGCTTTTCCAGGCCTTTACTGCTGCCCCTTTCAGTTCAAATGTAATTACCTCCACCATGCTTCACAAATGAGCTTGTGTGTTTTAGACCAGATTGGATTTTGCAAAGAAATACAGAATTGTGCCACAAAAGTTTTGGAAGAAAGTTTTATGGATTGATGAGACCAAGATTGACCTCTACCCAAGTGATGCTTGCATGGCTGCTTCTAGAACAAATTCACTGATATAGTCTTTATTGATGATGTAACTTGTGTTGGTAGCAGCAGAATGAATTCTGAAGTCTACAAATCATTTTATCTAGCAATTTACAGAAAAATTGAAGGTCTTAAGTCAATCACCAAAACGTAACCCAATAGAGCAGAGGTGCCCAAGTTCTCATATTCATCTTTTGATCTGAAACACAAATGTCTTCGGTATACAACAAAAACAAATGACATGACCTTGCTATTCCAAATTTTTTGGAGGGGACTGTATAAGATGTAAAACAATGACTATCAACTACAGATCAAAGATGATGACATTTTTGCAATGTGGCAAATCTACTGCTCACTGGGCAGGAAATAATGAGGTTACTATTTATGTGCCACAATCAACAGTCCTTTCTCTTCAGATTCCACAGCAATCAAAAAAAAATAATATTCACATTACTGGCTCTGGCACCTGACTTATTTCATAATATAATGGAAATGCACCACAGTGTGTGTAGCAGGAGCTGGATCCCACCCAGTTTTAACTAATATACAGTGCATCACTGAGTTCTCTACCACTATAACCATTATATTCATGAGTGATGCCTTTTCTGAAAGCCATGTCATATCAGTTAATGATCCATGTTGGGTTTACAAAAAGCTTTTCTCATGTACAGTTTTTATTTTATTATTATTATTATTTCTTTTCTTTTTTTTTGGGTGACTCTTGACAGTCTCATTGGTACTGGCATTGGGACAATTTTGTTTTTACTGATTACATTAATGGAGGTGATGCTGTAGTTGTGATCTAAAAAAAAATCACTTTATGAATTCAAATTCAGATTTCTTTCACCATTACAAATGTGTTCATAAGGAAAGTTTTCAGATATGAGAATCACAAATGCTCAGTTTTCCTAAGCTTTAATAGAATTGAAAAAGGGTCTTGGCTGTTGCTACTGTTGAGACGCTGTCTTCCCAGATCACATATTAAGTTATTTGTACTGAAAGTAGGGGAAACCATTTGTGAGTCTAACCATTTGTCAGTTTCACTAATAGTCATTTAAGCCTGCAACTAGTTTATTTTGTAACTGCAAGTGTAATCCCAATTTGAGTGAATTTGATTCACACACTTGATTTTTTCCCCTTAACTAAATAGTACCTTGGCCATTAGTGTAAAGGTGAATAAGCAATAAAGATGGAGTGGTAAACAAAGTGCAGCATGCCATTTTGTATTTTTTTGTGGTCATCCCCATTACAATGCATTCATTCATTCAAATAAAAGAATACTGTCTTAGTCTGATCATATATGTACTTTACATTATAACAAGGTTGCATGAGGTAGAGAGACATTCAATCAAGACTAACTATGTTATAAAATTATGGAAAATGGAAGCAAGGATTTTTTTTTTTTAATGCTTTAAATTATAAGTAAGTTGTTGTTTGGGGGGGGGGGGGCGAGGACATACCTTTGCTCTACCCATCCTTTTGGAAAACTGATGATTTCAAGTCCAATGTATCATCTGATTCACAGCTTTCTTCTTCTACCATTCTAAAAAGGTTATGGTAACAGGGTTTGTGTGCATGCTGTGGAGACACACGTTCATGAATAATAATAATATATATATTTTTTAAATAGAATGTTTATTAAAACCCCATTAAAATCCGTAAATATTTTGCTTATCTCGTTCAGTTATATGAGAAGAGTATTTTACGAGTCAATATACTGTTTAATTAATACTCATAGATATCAATCAAATCAACACATCTTCATACTGTATTTGTAAAGGCAGGAGCATTTACTCTTTAAACTTTACTTTTTACTACTTTAAAATTTCTGCGCACTATACCTACAATGTTGATGGCATGGAGTTATGCAATCCATAAATCAGTGACGTCAGTCAAACACAACAAGACAAAGACAGAATGATTTTGTTTTATATTACTCTTTTTTTTTTCTTTTTGTTATATTATTGGTTTTATTTTGTTTAGCTTTTATATGTTTTAACCACCCTGGCGTGTTCTATCTAGTTGTTTGTATTGTATGCAATGTTTGTATTCAATCTTCTCCCTTATTTTGTATACTCCTTATTGTGTCGATAAAGAAGTAAAAAAAAAAAAAAAAGTAAAAGGTGGCAAACACCGCCAACGTAAAGTAAAAAAAAAAAACGCAGTGAAATAATTTTTAATTCTGAGGAAATTGCAGCATCGTGTCACGAGAGTCGTGACTTGCAGCTCGGTGCTCTGTCTCTTTAAACGCAGGGCGGAGAGTCGATTTCCGATCGTGGATGGGGCGGATTACTGCTTCAGTCTGCTGCTACATCATCTCAGCTGATTCAGAGGATTCCCTTTACGGGGAAACAACCAAGTACCCTCCTGTGCAGGATCAGCACAGACCAACAGCATGGATTTTAACGTAAAAAAACTGGCTTCTGACGCGGGGGTCTTCTTCACCAGGGCGGTGCAGGTAAGCAAAATCATCTGCAAGATCCCTTCATCGATTTACCGTCAGTGTGGAACTGCATTGAGCGGTGATGAATGCTGAAGGCCTCTGCTCGAACTCACCCCTAAGTGCGGCGTTGTACAGAATTTCTGTTTGTGGAAACGCATCGTTTTACTGGTAGCACTATAAGCCGATAAAGGTCTGTCAAGCCTCCATCTATTATTGATAACTGTGAGGTTTGTGAGTCACGTGATTCCACGCTCTGCCGCGCACCGTTAAACGGGAAGCTCCAAAAATGCACACCAATGTCAGACGCAACATCACCAACAAAACCCATGCATCATACCTCTGTTTATAGCCGGGACACGTTCCAGCCACATGTCTAAAAATCTGCGATAGAGACCAGGCTCGTTATTGTTACTATTTTTTAACCGCTCCCACATGCTTTAAACACATTTAAACTTTATATATCACACTGACACTCTTAAAGTTCTCTCCTCGTTTGCACACTTCTCCAAATATATTCTAAGAGTGCTTGCTGCAATTAAGCTGTGTCAATAGTCAGTTAAAGTTTTCTTTCGGCTTTGTCACACTGCACTTACGGGCAGCTAACCATTTATTATGTATGTGATACCAGAGCGTGAGGACAGAATTCATCGCCACGTCATGATGTGACATGCAAAGTGGTCTGAATAGAAACATTTTCTATTCTAGAGCGTCGGCATGGTGACGTTACACGTTGCATCCAATAGGAAAGGGGCTGGCAGAGTGGTTTGTGTGGAATTTAAACACCTGAATGTTCAACCAAACCATATAAATAAAAAAGTCCAATGGTGTATTTTTATTTAGTAATGTGAAACACCTGTGACATGTTAACGGAAATTAGCATCAATGTTACGGTAATCATAGCTTTAATGACACACACGGAGCAGCAACACATACAAACAGACTTATAATGTAATCGGGGACGGCTCCAGAATTTTTATTTCTTCACCATTTTATTTTGAACAAATACATGAACAAGAAAATGTGATTTACATTGAGGACCCTGGAATCTGTTTCTAGTTTACAGAAGAGAAGTTGGGCCAGGCTGAGAAGACTGAGCTTGATCCTCATTTAGAAAACCTGATCACTCGGGCGGACTGTACCAAGAACTGGACTGAAAAGATCTTGAGACAAACAGAGGTGCTCCTGCAGCCAAACCCAAGTGAGTTTCAGAGGAAAAAACTATATATACCATGACTAAAAGTTGTAGTTCTCACCGAGGACTTAAGAGACACCAACAGCTTGCTGCTTATCATTGATGCTCTCATTTACCCAACAGAAGGTTTACTTAATTCACCTTTATCGGAACAAACCCGTTTGTTTTAAATGTTCTGTGTTTTCATTCCTTTTGTAAAGTTTTGGACTACAAATCCCAATTTCAATGAAGTTGGGACATATTGTAAAACGTAAATATAACAGAATAAATTGATTTGAAAAATAATTTTAAGCTAAATTCAGTTGAATACACTACAAAGACAAGATTTTTAATGTTGAAGGTGATAATGTTTTTTTTTAATCACATTGTGCTTAAATACAAGAAAAGAACTGTACTCAACAAATATACTTAACTGGTTTTGTTTATGCACAGTTTGAACATTTAATTCAGTGATTCTTTCATGTGCCACTGGAGGGAGCTTGCATAGCAATAGTGGTACTCAAACCACACTTTGAGAACCATTCATTTAGAATATTGTATAGCGGACTGGCAGTATTAGGGAAGTGTTCGAAATGTGTCTTACTAACCATGTTTTTTTGTGTGTGTAACCCTCCATGCTTCAGTTGACCACACTGGTGAGTTCTTGCTTTATTTTCCAATGTAAGATATAAAGTATATTCAAGCAAAAATAGAATAGCAGCCGCGTTTCCACCGCTGGAATTTCTGGGTAAATGTACGAGGCCAGCCCTGTATGTGCGCATCTCCACTGCAGGAGCCTTACCAACCGGGCCACATTTACAGGAACTTACGGGGACGAGCGGAGGTCCTTCTCGAGGGTAGGCACTTCGCCGGTCCGATAAACTCCCGATCGGGCTTTCGTGCCGATTGGGGGAAAAAAATATTTTGTATAAAAAATTATCTTACCTTCATGCGCGCAACGATGATGCATTCCCGGCTTAAGTCTCTTCCACCAAAACAATTCTCTTAATAATCCTTTGCCTATTTTCGTTCTACTCTACTTTTCATATTCAACACCTAGACGCCGGCTCCTCTCACTCAAACATCCATCCACGGCAAGTACATAACAAAAAACAGAAAAAAACGGCAACCGCCACAAGTTTTTCTCTTTCCTCGTTGTTGTTCTGATTTTTGCGGCACCGTGCTTAGGTGACGTCACAGAAACCGTCGCACGTCGATTACGTCTCGATCGAAACTCGTGACTTGCGAGTCAGCCTTTTCAAATTCTTCATCTAAACGCCGGCTCCTCTAACTCAAACCATCCATCCACGCCAAGTACATAAAATAAAAAGCAGAGCAAAACAGCAACCACCTTAAGTTTTTCTCTTTCCTCATTGTTGTGATTTTCGTCGCGCGGTACTTGGGTGACGTCACAGGAGAAACCATTGCACGGCGTTTACGTGTCGATCAAAATTCGTGATGTCACGTAATGCGTCGTACTCTGCAGTGGAGACACAGCCACAAGCGGGCCGGCTAAAAGGACGGTTCCTGTGAAAGCCCCTACCACCCTCCCCATACTCGAACGTCCTGCGGTGGAAACGCGGCTTATAAGTATGACACTTTCCTCTACTTCATTGGACTCCTGAATGTTCGCTGCTCGTTAACCACAAATTCACTTATTCACAATTTTTTTTCCTACACACACACACACACACACACACACACACACACACACACACACACACACACACACACACACACACACACACACACACACACACACACACACACACACACACACACACACACACTCACACACACACACACACCCCACATACACATATATATATATATATTACATTACAATTTTTGTCTCTTTTTGTGTGTTTTTTTCTTTGTTTATGGCTTTTGTGTTTTTCATGGAAAATGTACATTTGAATTTTATCTGTGTTTTTATGTAGAACTCTTTTGATTAAAACATACCTCCCACCCCACTTCAACGGGTGTCAATTATACACAGATTTTCGCTATTTGGGGCCCGGCCTGGACCATATCCCCTGCGAACAGTGTGGTTCCATTGATTGTATAGTTTTAAGTTGTAATATCGCCATTCACCACTAGATGGAAGACATGGTTGAGTTCTGCCAGAGCCGTATGGAGAGAGAGTTTGGCCAACTGCGTGTCACATGACACATGGACGCCATGTTGTTAACCGTGCTGAAACCAAGTTGGCCAAACTCTCTCTATATACAGCTCTGAGTTGTGCTTGTCCATTCGACTTACACTGCCCTATGCTACAATGTTGTTGCAGATTTGGAATGACATGCAGAACAAACATTACCTCAATGTTAAATTTTTGAAAAAGTTGATTTAAAAAACAAAAACAAAAAAAAAAGAATTCTTGGACTCAGTGTTGGTTTGCTGTACTGTCATTGAATTTTTATTTTTTATGCTTGAAGGCAGGCTCTTTTTAGCTTGGCAAGCCACACCCACTTTCTTGAGGAAAAAATAAAGAAAGTGGGTCTAGAAAGGCTGCCTACCATTGACCGCTGTTCGTTCGGGTTCAAAACGAACCGTGCAATTAAATTTGTTTATTTGCTGTGATGTATTCTTTGTGAGCAACATTACTATTTGTCATGGACATCCATTCAAAATGGCGTGCGGGAGAGACGATAGTTTGTTTCCTTTAGTATTAAATTTGTTTTTTTAAAAGACCAAAAACAGAAAGTCATCAAAATCCCCAGCAGCTGACGGCACTGGAAGCATCTACTGTATTTCAAAAGAAGTGTGTCAAGATCACTAATTTCTACATGAATGGGCACAATGACTCTTCGTAGTCGCGAGAATGGAAGCCACCGGCGGCCATCTTGCGTTGCCACACACTAAGGCCGTCTATCTTAAATACATTGATTTCTCCACAGCGTTTTCACTTTATTTTCTGTCTCTATGGCAAAAATGCCACCAATAAGACTGGTAGAAGCGCTACATGCACATTTCGCTAATAACAATGCACAGAATGTCGGCTATAGAGGGGTTTTGAGAGGCTGCATTTACTGAGAATCCTATGTTTACAATAGCGCTTGCCATTTTACACATAATCCATTCCAAATTAGTCCGTGGAAAATTAAAATATCACTAAAATCAGTACGATGGAAAAGTATTGTGAGTCACTAGACAAGGCGTTTATTCGCTACCCGCTGTAATTTGGGGTGAAAATCCATACCAGTTCGACAAGTCAAAATAGGGTAACGATCATGATGTCTTCCCAGCTGTTTCATATTCGCGTGTTTCCTGATTTATTTGTTTATTTACCCAGCCCATTTTACACCTTTTCAAGGCTTTTCAGAACTACAAGAGTCAAGAAAGCTAGGACCGGTTTGTTTGTGGATGGCTGCATAAAAGTAGACAGACACTATGTTATCAAAGGGAGAGTAATGCATTCTCAAAAGTAGCCTGATGCAAATTTGACACCCTGCATTATTACAGAAAGAATTAAGCGACATGAGCAGGTGTTTTTTTCTTACTGTGGGATATCAAAAAAAAATTCGGACCCCCTTCCTGCTTTGTTGTGTTCTGACGGTCTGCTTTCCGAAAAGCACATTAATTTAGTATAAAATTGTGTTTTTAGTTATTATCAGTTTTGTACCAATACTTACTGTATTTACTGTAAAAACTTGCCTGAAATGAAATGATCCGAACAAACACGAAGTTGTTCATAAAATGTCACATCAAATCTATTTATTGCAGCAACCCCTGCTCACCTTCGTAGTCCACCTTTTTTGTTTTGCTGCTTTCCCATGTCCAGAACGGCCTAATAGGGCATGGTCTAAAAAAAGTTTTTGTTTTTTTTAAATCAGTATATAATATTTCCAGAAAAAAACTCGCAAATTTGCCACTTTGTAAAGTGTCAGAGATTGATTGATTGTGATACACTCAGAAGCCTGTCCTCTTTGCTTTCATACTTTGTAGGTGCTCGAATAGAGGAGTTCATCTATGACAAACTGGAGAAAAAGCTTCCTTCCAGGACAACCAATGCAGAATTGCTTGGCCAATACATGCTGGATGCTGCCAATGAATTTGGCTCTGGGACACCTTACGGTCAGTTAATTTCTACCTGACATTAACATTATGCTTATGAGATCTTGTAAGATGCTACTGTTAACGTTGACAAATTAAATTAATATAAATTAACATTTGATTGATTGATTGATTTGATTCTTTATTGAACATATAAACACAAAGAAAACAGATATCATTTATACCTTGGGGGGGGACTCCATGCGTAATCTTCAAGTGTTTTAATTGGATATATTAAACTGTAAGTACTGATATCTATTATCCAAATAACTTTTCATCCATTTATATGCCAAACCTCTTATGCCATATCTTTCTAATTTATTCATTAGTATAGAATGATCTATAGTATGAAATGCTTTTTTTTTTTAATCTATAAAAATTCCAACAGTAAATTTTTTATTTTCTGTGTTAGTAGATATTGCTTCTACGAGTTCCATGACTGCCATTGAGGTGGTCCGTTTTTCTCTAAACTCATATTGATTTTCACTTAAAAGCTTATGTTTTTCAATAAAATTGTCCAGTCTATATTAAAAAAAAAATCTAGAATTTTTGAGAACTGTGGCAGCAGTGATATTGGTCTATAATTAGTGAATATATGTCTTTCTCCATTTTTTTGAATCGGAATAACTTTTTGCTATTTTCATTTTTGATGGAAATATACCAGCTTTAAACGTCAAATTACATATATATGTGAAAGGTTGCACAACATATTCTATAATACTTTTTACTAATGTCATGTCAATATTGAAGCAGTCAATGGACTTTTTATTTTTTAATATTTTAACAACATTTAATACTTCTGTATCATTAACAGCATTAAACCACATAGTGGATGATTTTTTTTTTATATGTCTATCTATTTCATAATTGTTTCTTGGCTCAGGGATTTCTTTTGCCAAATTACTGCCAACATTAACAAAATACTCATTCAAATCATTAGCTATGTCTGAAATGTTTTCAATAACAATATTTTTTATCTTTTATAAAATATTCTGGATAATAATTTTTTTTAAAGTTTTTTTTTAATTACATGATTTAGTATTTTCCATATTTCTTGTGTTGCTTTTATTCTGCTCTAGTAATGCATGGAAATAATCTCTTACTTGTTCGTATACTATTCAATAGTTTATTTTTGTAGTTCTTGTACTTTATTTCAGCTTCCATAGTTCTCAATTTAATATATCTTTTATATAAAATGTTTTTCTTTTTACATGCAATCTCAATCCCCTTCGTCATCCATGCCTTTTATAATATATATGCCTTTATACTTTCTTGTGACTTTTATTAATGGACAATGTTTATTGTATAGAGAAATAATGGTAGACTGAAATGCACTGTATGCGATATTGGGATCATCATTTGAATAGACCTCAGATCAATTATGTTTTTCTAAATCCATTTAGTAGTTATTCAAGATTATTTCATCTATACCCGTCACACACCAAGCAATTTTGGCAACCCACTCAACAAAATTTAGCATACTGATGGCACATCATATGACCATAATTATAGAATGCGTGTATGTTGCCAACTCTAGGAAGTACCCTGATTACAGTAGGAGAATACCAGAAACGACTTGGAACAGCTGAGCGAGAGTTCCTTCAAACCTCTGCCACTACGTTTCTCACTCCTTTACGTAACTTCCTGGAAGGAGACTGGAGGACAATTTCAGTGAGTTCCTTCATCACTAGCATTCATAGGCTTTGTGTGTTTATAAGCAAAATACATTTTCTAACTGAATTTCACCTGCCTCTCACAGAAAGAGAGACGAATTCTGGAGAATCGCAGGTTGGATCTTGACATCTGCAAAGCACGCATGAAAAAAGCTAAGCAGGCAGAGGCCAAAGCAGCAGTGAGTTATTTATTTATTTATTATTATTATTATTGTTTGGATTTCAATCACATAATTATACTTAATAACGTAAAACAACAACAACAACACATTTAATCGCACATAATTGTATGTCCTTTAACTCATTCACTCCCAGCCATTTTCACTGAAGCAACCCCCTTAGCGCCCGGCTGTTTTACTGGATTTTGACTGCTTTTGCAAGGCCCTTTTCCAAGGTTCTATTGCTATAAAAACATGGAACCTACCAAATAAATATTAGACTCTCTTCTTTCAATTAATCAATCAAATCTTTATTTCTATAGCACCTTTCATACTTTGAAAGCAACACAAGGTGCTTCACATAAAAAACAATAAAAAAAAAAGAAGAAAAGAAAGAAAGAGAACCAACACAACAAAAATCAAAATCACATCAGGAAAAAAAGTACATTAGTATCAACTTCCGTTTTGCAGCAATTAGCATTAGAATATAGCTAGGTTTTATCATTATTCACTAATCTTATTAGAACTGTGGGCTAAAGAGCTTGTTGCAACATGCCCCTGGTTGATCTATTATACTCTGTTGCCACCTGCTGGCCGTTTTTGTAATAACTACCATTGCGTTAAGCCACCTTTTCATATCAGAAGCTACATCAAAGTCTTCTGTATGCTCTTGCATAAAAAACATAAAACATATACGTTTGTGGGAGTGAAGGACAAAGTATTAAAACCATATTTACACGTTTTTGGGTTTGTATGAGTTAATTTCATTTTATTAAATCCTAATATTAACAATTATGTAGTTCATGGCACTTTAAATATCAGAATTAGTGTTAAGATATAATCTGACATTTTAGAACCATATTGGACGCAAAAACATTTATTGACTTATTGGTGAACAACGCTTAAGATGATTGCCATCTGAATCACTCACTTTGCTCTTAAGACGTAATTTTTTTTGTCTCGACACATTATCGTGTGCTTCAGCAAAAAAAAAAAATTCGGACTAGTAACTAAGCATCACAGATGTGCTGACAATGCACATGTTGCTTTGGCATGGCCCCTCCCCACGCGGCTTTTCAAGCATGAAGAGTCAGCCATGTTGTCTTGTCACAAGCTACTGCATGTGTTCCACTTCTGCAAGCCTTTTTCTAAGTTTTATCAAGTGATTGATTGATTTTGAATAATTTTAAATAAATATGAGGTATCGGTGCTTTTGTTATGTTTTCTTCATGTAGTTATGCTTTCGGTGCCCTTGTTTTGTTTGACTACTGACTGAAAATGCATGACTTTGCCAATGTTTGTTCCCTCCTCCCCGCTCTTGTTGTCTGTAGGCTGCACCTGATTTTCAGGAGACAAGGCCTCGAAATTATGTTCTTTCTGCCAGTGCATCAGCGGTAAGAACCAATGTTACGTCACAGGCCACACAGTTTCGATACTAGGAGCTAATGCGCTAATTCATCATCTGTTGTTTTGGGGTTGTTGTTTTTTTTTTTTTGTGACAAAAACTAAGCTTTCAGCCATTACAATGTCAATTCCATACACCTTCCCAGAAGAACACTTTTCAACAGTAGATGAGTACATTCCAAACAATTTATACTGCCTAAATTATGTTAGCATAATAATGTTGTTTTTGACATGATTTTGTTTTGTTGGATTTTAGATTCTATTACAGCGGAATCTCTGACATTGAATACAGTTTTTTGTGGATTGTTAGTCGTTTAGGATTTTTGCTCATTTGTGCAACACATTTTCTGATAGGAATGAATGAAAATCAAAATAATAAATAACCACCAAAGTGCTTTATAAATGGATGCATATTAGATGAATGCTTATATGTGCAATTGTGTACTCTGGGGTCGTAATCTGTACAAGTGTACAGCGTGTAGGAGGAAATGAATCTGCACTGAACATGTGACGTTGAATGTATTTGGATTTTTTATTACGTTGATTTGTAATTTTTTTAATGTATTATTATCTTGTTTGTTTGTTTGTTTTATTTTATTAGTAGTACATCTTCATTTATTCTTTATATATTGTATTGTATTGTATTGTATTGTTTTTCACTCTTATGGCCTACAGGAAGATTTGCTTTTGTATATTGCAAGAGCTAATAGAGGTCCAACAAACAAAAACCTTCAGATAGGATTAATATGAAAATGTTTCTGTCTGGCCTCCCACAGATGCTTTTTTTTTCATATCAGTGGTTCAGAACTCAGCTCTATTCAACACATCACACCTGCCCTTTGACATTTCCACTGCTTTCCTGTAAAATATCAGATAGACTTCAAAATACTAATTCTGGAACTGTAAAATTACGTCTGGAATTAAATAACCTGGCACCTCTCTAAAGCACTATCCTACAGTAAATTCACACCCACACAGAAGGTTTCTGGCAGTATAAAATATACATTTTGTGATACTGTAAAATTATGCTTTTTTTAGTTTGTTTCTTTGCTGTTTGTTTTATAACTGAACCAGTTGCGGAGTGACTGGGAGAGTTGGGATGTGGAGGCAGAGCCTAATATATCAGAGCAGAAAAAGGTTGTTAACATGGGCCTTCAGTCCTTGTGCATGTGTCAACTTTGTGTGTTTATAGATCCTTAATTGTTTGTAGAAATGTAAACCCAGTTTTGTGTGTTTGGACAGCTAGTTTGGTTACACCCCTTATCCACCCATAGGATCACCTGTCGTCACAAAAACATTTTGCATACTGACTCACTTAGTAGAATAAGTCAGGTCAGTTTGATTTATAGCTCGCTAATTCACAAGAAGACACATTTTCATGAAGCATACACCTCACACATTTAAGAAATCTGAACGTGGTGTGCATCCATGCAGTAGTATAGATAGCCTATGACAAGGTTCAAGATACGCTAATGCTAATTAGTGTTTGTTCTTATACTACTGAAGTTCTGACTACATACGTGACTATTAATATGGAGAAAGTAAGTCTCAGCCCACGAACTAAAACATTGTTTTTGCACATTTCATAATTAGGGCTGCACGTTTGGAGTTAAAATAGTCCTAAATAAGTTAGGAAAAGATTAGGCAAGTAACCCTTTCAATTCAGCATTTAATACTCTTAGTATTTGTAGTCTGCGTCATACTATTAGATTTGCAGTACATACATATTTACAGTCAGGGTTGGGGAATCCAGGTCCAGAAAGTAAAAACAGGTGGAGACGAGCTCGTTTACCTGCCAGTTGAGTAAAAGCAACTGTGGCTAAAGCCAATCTGTTTCAGGGTTTTAACTTTCTGGACCTGGATTCCCCAACTTTGTTTACACTACATGTCAAGATGATGTTTTGTTGAGAATGGCTCTTTGTTTCTGCTTCTCTCAGCTGCTGAGTGAGGAAGTGGACAAAGTAAGTGCGACTTTCACCGCTAATTTGCTCAACAAAACAGCACACAATCAAAGTGTGTGGGTGTGCGTGTTGTGTACTATTTATGAAAAATACAATATCTTAATGCTTCCTTCCTTCCTGCTCCTTTCCGGCTGCAGGCAGAGCATGAGCTCCGTGTCGCACAAACAGAATTTGACCGACAGGCTGAAGTCACCAGGCTGCTGCTTGAGGGCATCAGCAGCACACACGTGAGTGTGTAGCATTAAACATGATTCTCACACTACTGTATTGTCTTACAGCCAAAAGGTAAACTAGCTGAACGCGTTATTAGCGTTAGCTTCTGATAAGCGGCACATGCTTGATTGTTTGGTAAAGTTGCCAATGTGATGGTAGGGTTAACGTGGCCACTTCCATAAGGTCCAAAGGGAGGACACATATAAAAAAATAAAAAGTGTTCTCTCGCTATAACGCAGTTCATTTTTCAGTTTCGCTGATTATTTCTTTTTACTGCAATTTTGCAGCCTATTTGATAACATTTTAAAAGGTTTGAACATTGAAATTGTTAAAACAAGAGAGGAACGTGAGAAAATTGAAATGCCTAGATGAGAAAAGTGTATAAACTGTGTGCTGAGGGCTTTTAGAGCCTTTAAACATTTGTAATAAAAGTAAAACAAAGCTATAGCTACTTTACAGATTTCATTTGTTGCAAGTATTTTAGGGAACCTAACCCCAGCGGAAAACGAGGGAACACTGTACAGTACTGTACTGTACTCGCGGTGTATTTTCATCAACAATAAAGTTTTGCATGGTTTATAGATCATGTTTGTGCGCTGAATAGTAAAAAAAATATCAATAAAAGCCTAACTTTTTTTGCCAGTTTATTTTCGTTTACAGTACCATGTTTTTAACCCATTAGGCCGGGAGCGCGTGACCACGCTTCTACCGTTAAAGACGGATACGTCATTTGTTTTTGTTTTGACCAATTATTGGTCTCTTAGCCGATTAAATTCATCAGAATATGCACGAGAGGATGACGTGGGCCTCGTAGCATGTCTTGGAATTTTATTCAAGCATTTATGGTTGATGCAGATTCACGGGAGTTATGAAATAAATGACGCGATTGACGACAACGCGGGAGGAATTCGAATCAGTGTAACGAGTCGACAGTGACATACTGTTAAGAAATATGTTTGTAGACAATGAGGATGTTAAAAATGTTGATGGCCTTGTAACGGAATGCACGAATCGATCCCCCGAGCTTATTACAACTGCGCTCCAGTGTTGAAGGTAAATAGCCTATATTATGCACCCGCAGATGCAACATTTTTGTTGATTTAAAAAAAAAAAATGATTGAAGGTTTATAATAATAAACTTATGTTTGTGTGAACGCCACAAGTGTAAGCTCTGAAATGTTTTTGGAATAATGTTTCTATCTGCTTCAGGAGCTGAGATAGAAATTATTTTTTAATATTGTTGAATTTCCAGGAAAACTTCAGGTTTTTGGGGGTGACTCAAAAGTCACCCATCGGTTTTAGAGGCATGTTTTGCCATGTGGTTTGCCATGCACAGACCAATTGTGACAAACGTGGTAGAGCTGATGTTGGGTCAACATAAAATCAACCACGGCTCATTTTCTTTAAAAGGCGAACAAACTAGCGTCCGGCTTAGAGTTGCGCAGGACGCCGGACTCATCACTAAAAAGTAGGACTGTCTGGCCTAAATCCGGACGTCTGGCCACCCTAGGTGGTAGGGTTGAGGTGTTTGTTTTAAGGGTTTCCGTAGAAGTCTTAAAACAATTTGGCTAAAAATATCTTTACAATAGCTTTATTTAACCATTTATGACTGAAACATTAAGTTGTAATAACGCTAGATGGTCGACTTCAAGCTAGTCTTCTCAATCATAGAAGAAGAGAAGGCACAAGGCGGTTGTGGCAGTCCTGCTTAGAAGTCAATTTGATTGTGTCTTTCAGTCAAATCAGAAGCAGGTTATATTCACCAAATTTAAAGGGAAACCAATGTGCCGAAATTATCTTCGAGACATGCCATTAAAGATTTCAACCTCACTCACGGGATCGCCTGCTGTTTAAACTTTTTAAACCAAAGAAGCCTCAAATTGTCAAGAGATGTGCTAAGGAAAGGCTAAAGCTAAATCTGGTTACACGCCAATATGGTTTCTTCTTCTTGTCACTAACTCGTGGACTTTTTGGCATTCACGATTATGTGAAGGGAAAAATTAACCAGTTTATGCGTGAATGCAAGAAGAGGTGGGCGTTTCCGTCAATCGTCAATTCCTATCAATGACGATGCCAACCTTTCGGAAAGTGCTTAAGGACGAGAAGCCGTGAAAAAATACACAGATTGAGCTGTGGAATATAGAATAGAATTTGGCTGCTCCTTTTACACAGTCTTCTTTGTCTTCACAGCTGAACCACCAGCGCTGTTTGCAGGATTTTGCAGAAGCTCAGGCCACCTACTATGCTCAGTGTCATCACTACATGCATGAACTGCAGAGGGAACTCAACAGGTAAGTGTCAAAAGACAATTCAAGCATCTGTGTTGCAGTTGCATGGCGGTAGCCACCCTTATTACGGGACTGATGTTTACTAATGAATGACCTTGTGTTGAATGACTGCAAATCCTTTTGTCCAAATTCTTCACACAGATGTGCTAATACAGTTAGCGCCCCGCACCAGTCAGCTGTCTGTCCTAATCCTGTTTCTGATGCGTTCCCGTCTGGACCACCATCACCTGGCACCATAGTCCCCAATTCTGCCAGCAATAAGCCCAAAACACTGGCTATGGAACAAACACAGCTTCCTATTACAGGCACCAGGAAGGCCAAAGTCCTGTATGACTACGACGCTCATGATTCAAGCGAGCTGTCCCTGTTGGCTGACGAGGTACAGTTGTCAACTATTTCGAATCCGAGCAATCGCTCACACGCTGTTTGTCCACCGCTAGCTCCTCATTCACTATATACAGGTAGTCCTCAACTTACAAACACAATGGGTTCCGAGAGGTTGTTTGTAAGTCAAATTTGTTTGTAAGTTGAATCAAATTTTAAGTTAAATTTTATGAAATTATTTTTTTAAATACATTAATAAAAATGTTTAAAATAACAAAAATGAAACATTATATACAGTATATATTGTCTATATAGTACATAAATTAAATTTAAAAATACATTTACATCATTTGCTCCCAAAAACTTATAAATATGTTCTATTTTAAATGTTTTAAGTGTCCCAAAGACGTATTTATATGTTGTTGTTTTTTATTTATTTATGCTAGAGCATATAGAAGGCTTTGATGCAGCCTCTCAACTGCAAAGAACAGTTGAAGAAATGGTAGTCATTACAAAAATCGTTCAGCAGGTGGCAGCAGAGTATAATAGATCCATCCATGCCATGTTGCAACAAGCTCTTTTTGCCAGTGTTTTCAACAGGTTTATGAATAATGATTAAACTTAGCTATATTCTAATGCTAATTGCTGCAAAACAGAAATATACTCTATTTTTTTTTCCTTATGAAAGAAGAGACTAATCTTTCTTTTGGTAGGTTCCATGTTTTTATAGCAATAGAACACAATATTCTGTAAACCAAAATCCAGTAAAACAGCCGGGAGCGAAGGGGGTTGCATCAGTGAAAATGGCTGGGAGTGAATGAGTTAATTATTATTATATTTTAATATTATGATAATTTTTTTAAATGTATTTCCAATAATTGGTGTATGAAGAGTGCGTGCGTCATGGCTCCTTTCCCGTGCATCACAGGACAGTCACGTAGATGACTTGCGCAAATGGCGTTGTGCTTCTCAGCGGGGTTGTGGCAGAGAGGGGAATTACACTACAGTACAGTACTGTACCATAATGTATGTTGTGGCGCACACTTGAAAATACTGCAACTTGCGAGCGAATACGGTATTTATGGACATCAGTCAGCCTTTGTTTGTATCTGCGAACTGTTCGCAAGTTGAATGTTCATAACTAGAGGACTACCTGTAGTTGCCTAATATATAGTGCCCTGATTCTGTTTGGAGATTTGGACAGCCAGCTGAGCTCACTACTTTGTCCTTGTCGCATATCACATGATCACCGTAACTGTTAAAAATATGACTTAGGAGATTGTTTTAGGAAGTTGTCAATATAAGTCTCTTGACAATTAAAAAAAATATTACAAAGGCAGTTGTTGAGATAAATTAGCTACATTTATTTTATTTTAATGACTGTTTATTAAAGTTTTTTATTTTTAACTTCATTTAATAGACCTCTATATGGGCACCATTATTTGCACAAAGCACATAAAGACAGTAACTCGAGTTCTTGCCATGTTCGCTGTAGGATAGTCTCAACATCAGTTTTCCACACTGTATCTTAAACACTAAAAATGTTAATGTTAATAACACACTTGAATAAACAACACTGATTAAAATAAAAATAAACTGGTTAAAATATCACATCAACTTCCTTTGTTAGAAACAAAAAATAATAATTGTAAAGAGACTTTATGGACACCCAGTATTTTTATGAGAAAATACTGTACATGCCATAAAAACAAAATTAACTTCCACCTTACTGTTTTTTTTTTTTTAATAGAGAAATACG
This sequence comes from Leptonotus elevatus, assembly GCF_054856555.1. NCBI lineage: Eukaryota > Metazoa > Chordata > Actinopteri > Syngnathiformes > Syngnathidae > Leptonotus > Leptonotus elevatus. The sequence continues at coordinate 18,132,698 of NC_141253.1, forward strand.
AGCATGTAAACATGAAAGCACTGCAGACACTACGGCTGTGCAATTAATCGAAATTCGATTACAATTTCAATTATTACACTCCACAATTACAAAATCAGCATTATCATAAAAAAAAGAAGATTATTAATACAAATTTGAGTTTTTTTTTTATAGCACTTTTCTATTTTTTAATTGGTCTTAATACTTCTAAATGCCCGAACATTTTCTTGTTTTGTACCAAAAAATTTAAAATCGTATGAATAATCGTGATTTCAATTATTGCCAAAAATAATCGTGATTATTATTATTTTCATAATCGAGCAGCGCTAGTAGACACAGTAAGGCAAGCAAACATAAACTCACTTAAAGTACATACTGCACAAATGCTGAAGAATAAATTTTAGCTGGGTAAAGTCACTCTTTTCACTTTCGTTGGTTAGTAGCATTGGAATCAAGGAATATAGAATTTGGGACTTAGAAAACGTCTGTGTATGAATAAATTAGAATGTAATTTTGATTTGGTTATTTTTCAGCTTATTACAGTCTACACAGTACCTGGCATGGATCCCGATTGGCTGGTTGGAGAACGAGGCAACGAAAAGGGGAAGGTCCCCGTCACCTACCTTGAACTGCTGAGCTAATTAATGGACTAAATGACATTACAAGCATAAACATGCAAAATGCTTTCTCTACTGTCACTCTGTATGTTAATGCATTTACTTCATTGCTAACACTTTGGCTGAGGTGCGTATTTGAAACACACATTCAAACTTTCTATCAATACAAAGGAGGAAATTGCTTTCGCTTACAGTAAGCAATTGAGTTCCCATAATGGCGATCGTTTCACGTTTTCGCACACACCCATTTGCTTTGCTAATGATATGTTTTTGTTTTTTCAGAAACAAGTCTTGACATTATTAATGGTGGCTTTACAGGTCATTCTCCATGTCTGTATGAGTGAAGTGACCTCCATGGCCACAAATAATAAAATACATTATTTAAAAATAAATAAATAAATACATTTAAATGGCAAGACAACAGGTGAGTAATAAAATTATACCTTAATGCAAAATGCTGTTTGAGAATAGCATATATCAAATTAATAATAAAATAAAAATAAAAAACATGGGACTTAGAATACATCTGTGTATGAATAAATTAGAATGTAACTCTGATTTGGTTAAAAAAGTGCATTCAATTGAATGACCACAACAAAATGTTGCAAACAATTTTATTTTTGGAACTGGACTGCGTTTCACTTGGTTTAAGTACTCTAATGCTTGTACAATAGAACAAAGATTCCAGGAATGATGAGCGTTGTACTCGCTTTTTCAGCTGTAAATTTTATTTTCGATATATATTTTTTAATGCGTTGGTTGTCATAACATCTTAACCCTCCAAGTAAGGAAGCTTGGATATGGATATGATACTGGGGGGAAAAACGATTCTGATATGATGGGGAACATATTTTTTCATTTGATCCACCCCCCCATCTTTAATCTTGAGAGGAGAGACATTTTTCAAGAATGAGAAATAGCAATACAATGGTTTATGTTTTTAAGCAATTAATCATTACATTACAGACCAAGAGTGTCAGAACAGTTCCAGGACTGGTGTCATAAAAGATGTATTTCACTTGCCATATCTTCAGAATTTTTTCCACCCCAGATCCTTCGCAGCTCCATCTTGGTCTTCAAAACACTCTCCCTGACAACCCTTTTCAAAATCACATGGAGCCAGGTCAGATGACTGGGGAGGTTGGTCCAGATGACACTAATTATTTCAGCCTGGAACTGTTGAATGCTCAGGAAAATGTTTTTTTCTTCTCATGCACTGAACAAAGGAAACACCGCAGGAACTTTTGATAGATGTGGCGGTTGTTCGTGACCCCAGTCCTGGAGCTTTTCAAACACACCGTAGATTGAGCACTGTTATTAAAAATATTAGTATAATAGTTAAAAAAAAGATCAAATATAAATATATATTGGAGATGACTGGACCATGCTCAATTTTAACTTAAAAAAAAAAAAGATTGGAGAAGCGCACAGATAACCAGCACTGTTTAGTGCTCATACATTTTAAACTGAGCTGAATCTTATTAAATATGTGATGACAGTTCATCTGTGATGGGTTTGTTTGCAAAATTGCTTTTGTGTGCAAAATTGAGGACGGGTTGGCAAATGACTTGTGAAAATAATTGTGTTACATCGTTTCGCTGAACTGTCACAAATTTTCAGTATGCATGGACAGTTGTCATGTATGTGGCAATACAACAGAAGTGTTTGTTTCTTAATTGAATGTGTTATGTTGAATAACAAAGTTGTTGCAATTATTGCTGACCCATTTTTGTTTGTCTTGGTGCGCAATAAACTTGCATGAGTGGAACCGTAACATAACTGTAATCTTGATTTATAACATGTCCTCGAGTTACGTCGTACGCAACCTACGTCGTTTCGACTTTACAGCCGTGCCGCGTCCGTAGCACTTTCTTTTTTCTTCATTTCCCACAGTAATCACGCCATTTTGAAGTTATTTAAAGTTGTGTTGCTGTTACCTCCAGCAACGGATGTCCATCAGCAGGTCGGCTCGCCATCAGGCATGTCACATTTCCGTGTTTAAGTTTGTATTAGCTCCGCTCTGCAATGAATGTCCGTGTGGAAACACGAAATATTGGTTCCGGGTCGCGCAAATGTTTTTTTTTTTTTTTAATTACTGTACGGAGTATTTTGATGTAAATATCGGCTTTAACATGGAAATCCGACTTAAGTCGAAATTCGGGATACATCACCAGCGTAGGAACGGAACTCCAACGTAACTTGACTACCTGTATACATAATAGAATACGAACGTTGCAATTCCAGACATTCATCAGATACTGGTCAACCCAACATTTGCCTTATCACAATAATAAAATTACCCACAAAGCCCTCTGTTATTTACAATCAAAGATAATTCAGAGAAACATCTTTGTAAAATGTTTAATTAAAATAGGAATACGAAAAAGAGCAAGCAAGTAAGATTTGATAATGAATACAAAGGTTGTTTCAGCCATCAATGCGTGTTTGTAGGTTTAATTGATACAGAAAGTGTTTTCCCATTTCTTAAACCATGTTAGTAGACATACAGATGTTTTTTGTTTTCCAGATTCTTCAAGCAAAGAAAAAACAGTAAATCCAAAAATCACATTGCGCAACACATAACCAAAGGAAAGAATATGTTCAACCATCATATTTTATGAAGAAATGTGGATGTAAATATTGATCATAATGATTTATTTTTTTCTGACTGTGTGGCCACAATTAAAACATTAAGATTGTGGCAGAAAAGGCAACTCAAAGAAATTGATAAGTAATGTTGCAAGGCTGTAAAATGCAACATCAATGCACGGTGTAACTGAAGATGGTCCACTGAAATATTTGAGGCCGTCTTTTTATTTGGCTGGGTTGTGTGCATGTTCCTTCCTGACACCAGACTTTTTTCTTCTTTTTTTTTTTCTTAAAGCTAGCTTTATGTACTTAATTTGACATCATTTAATCCATGTTGCGTTATTCTTTCTTTCTGACAGGTGTTTCGGAATATATAAGGAGAAAAGCTATCAAGCATGTGGAGAACATAGTAACTTCACACAGGAAGGTCGTAGGCAAGATTCAAACCCTCCCTCTCACAACTGTCAGGTGGATGTGCACTGAGCTGCTCTAATTCATCACAAATTAGTATACACAGACTTTGAAGCATGAGCGAGGTGTCTACTTAGTATGGTCCAGCACCCACTGACACAGCCTGGTGCAGTAAACCCCTGGACTTACTGTGGAAAACGACCGGCTGGGATGCCTCAGTCTCTTCCACCAATATTCCAGTCTTTTCTTTAAACTGTACACTGTAAAAATGTCAATGATGCCAATGAAATAGCGTTGATCAGGTCCATCAATCACATGCAGAGCATTCTTTAAGTTGAGCAGTAAGCGTCTGTTTTGGACCTCGGAGTCTGGGAGGTCTTCAGTTTCACTGCCAGCAATATGATGCCTTTCTGCACTTTGGCCATCTCCTGTTTGTGCTTGCTTGAAATGGTCACCATCCATTTCTGATGAAATGAAAGTGGAGTTATCCTCTGGGACTGCCCCAGGAACAGAAGGGATGGGGCTGGTACTTGGATTCATAGATCTACAACAATTGACACAAAAAAATATTTAAAAAATAACATTAAAAAGATCAGCTTCAGCAACAATCACAAGCAAGTACAACTACCTGCGTATCAGGACTGGACTCGTCATCTGACATACAGGGCAGATGCCCAGTGGGCCGGCATGTTTTGGGACACATGCTGTACTAATTATTATTTTTCTTCTATTTGACTCCAAGAGACGGGCCACAATTTAGAGGGAGCAGCCCATTAATCAATTTTCAGTATAGACAGCAAACTGAACCAATCAACAATCTGTCTTTATAATAGATACATTTGATTCTTGTAATGAACGCTATATTTTCCAGACTATAAGTCCCTCCAGAGTATAAATCGCACCAGGCCAAAAATGCATAATTAGGTAGAAAAAAAAACATACATTAAGTCGTACTGGAATATAAGTCGCATTAAGTATGTAAATATAGTATAAGTCTGGAGTGTTCTCTTGTGGCTGTCTGTGAAATTAAATACACCCTGTACTGTATGTTTTTCATGTATAAGTCGCTCCAGAGTATAGTAAATCACAGAAACAGCAACCTATGGAGAAAAAAAGTGTGACCGGAACATACGATAATTATATCCTCTATTTTTGCACCATAGCAAGCAAACAATCTGGTTGAGAAGTCATTGTTTATCATATCATACCCACTGTCATGATTTCATGAAATAAAACACACACACACGCACAAAACTTTGCTGAACACATTCATAATACTACTAATTGTTTACAATAGTGCAGAATTAAGAGACTTTTGTGTCATTGTGCTTTTTAGATATGATTTGAACGACTGGGCCATTAATTGCACCATGCAAACGGCTCTGATTGACTGTTACCTACACTGCTAAAAAACAAAACAAAAAAAATCATTAAAAAAAACGGTAATTTCCGGCTGCTGGGATGCCAGAAAAATTCTGTGAAATCACAGGAAATTACTCTCTCGTAAAACACTGTTTTTAACTGTAATTTTAACAAGATTGTATGTAATATAACAGTATATGACAAAAAATGATGTGATTAATCTTTCAAAACATGGCCAATAATTGTTGAAAAAGTAGATATTGGGTTTAAAATTGCAACAGTTTGCAACAGTGGTTTTTCTTTTTTAAGACAAAAAAAAGGTTGTGCTTTACCTTGACTAGTTTCGGCGACAACTGCCGCCTTCCTCAGAAGCTGTCAAACTGACAGTTGTGACGTATTTTATCAGCTGATTTTGCTGGGCGTAGCCGGCGTGGCGGAGCTGTCATATGATGCTCCACGCCGACTACGCCCTCCGTCGCTCGATGATCTCCAGAGAAGTGGATCCCATGTGTGGGAAAGTTGAAAAGTTCCTTCGTCTCTGTTTAGTGTGTCCGGTCCCCGTTTCCTGATCTCTATTGCTTATTTTATCCATCTTTCGTATTTGTTTGCTTTGTCTCAGTCCATGATGTATTTTTTTCTCGTTTGCAGTGATCTGATATGGCGGATTTTAGGTTTTCTTGTGTGGCACTTTCCTTTTCTGCTCTGGTGTAATGTGGTGCTGTTTGTTTGTCACATTCTTTTTGGTGTTCTTTTTTTCTTACGTTGAAAGATCTTCCTGTTTTCCCCAAATAGGGTATATTGCAGGTTTTGCAGGGTATTTCATATATTACATTGCATTTATTGTCTGCATGTATACTGTCCTTTGGATGCATTAGTTCCTGACACGTCACAACTGTCAGCTTGACAGCTTCTGAAGAAGGCGGCAGTCATCGCCAAAACTAGTCAAGGTAAAGCACAACCTTTTTTTGTCTTAAAAAATAAAAAACACAGGACGATATAGATTTGTAGACAAGATGATTTTTTTTTTTTTAGTCAGCAACAGTTTGCTGTTAAGGTAATTAATTTACATAGCATTTTTGTAGGCTCTCAAACCACTTTACATTAATTAACTCATGCACTTTCTGATGACAGCATTAAGAGTCCAGTATTTTGCTCAAAGATACATCAACATGTTCACCAAGGGGATCGGACCCACAACATCAGGCATACTAGACGACCACTGATCCACGCTGCCACTGCTGTTTGTAATTTTAGATCTCATGAAATATGTACTTGTGTAATGTATATACTTCGAAGACCTCCTCAATTCCACCGACACGCCTTCCTTTGAGGAAGCAGGGTCTGGGGACTCTGAGGTGGGCTCCACTATCTCTGGGGTCGAAGTCACTGAGGTGGTTGGAAAGCTCCTCGGTGGCAAGGCCAGGCAAGGAAAACACTGAAGGGGTAGCTATGGAGATGGATGAGATCCACCCAGAGTTTTTAAAGGCTCTGGATGTTGTGGTGCTGTCGTGATTGACACGCCTCTACAACATCGCGTGGACATTGGGGACAGTGCCTCTGGATTGGCAGACTGGGTGGTCCCCCTTTTTAAGAAGGAGGAGCAGTGTGGTTTTCATTCCGGCTGTGGAACAGTGGACCAGCTCTACACCCTCGGCAGGATCCTCGAGGGTGCATGCGAGTTCGCCCAACCAGTCCACATGTGCTTTGTGGACTTGGAGAAGGCGTTCGACCGTGTCCCTTGAGGAGTCCTGTGGGGGGTGCTTCGGGAGTACAGGGTAGAGAGCCCCCTGATATGGGCTGTTTGGTCTGCATTGCCGGCAGTAAGTTGAATTAGTTAGATTTTTTTTGTGTTTTTACAATTTGTGACCCCTCCGTGAATCATCACCTTATCGTGTTGGAGGGGTTTGCGTGTCCCAATGAGCCTAGGAGCTATGTTGTCTGGGGCTTCATGCCCCTGGTAGGGTCACCCATGGCAAACAGGTCCTAGGTGGGGGTGCGGGGGTTGGGGGCCGGTGGGGTGCCTGGCGGGCCTGCAGTGCCCCGTCCTGCTGCGTTGGGTCGGGGGCGCGGGCCGTGTTGGGGCGGGGGGCGCTCCTGCTCCTGGGTTTGCTCTCCGGCCGGTGGCCCTGGCGGGGCCCGGGGGTCGTCCTTTGGCGCTGCCGCGGCCTGGGGGGCCCTGAGGTGTTGCGCTTGCTCTGTTCCGGCATGCCAGATCCACCACACCAGCATCTACCGAAACTCAGACACAATCTGTTTCCTCCTCAGGTCATTGAATCGGTGGAGGCTGGTGTCTGCGGATCTCACGCGGCTTCGTCTGTCCTTCCTTCCTTTTCTCGGTCTCTCCTTTGGTCTCTTGAGGCCTCCCTGATTTTATGTTTTTTGGATTTGTTGGGGTCTGGATGTTTCTTGGGCTGGGGCTGGGGAGGAGTTCTGGGGGGGGGGGTGTCTGGTCGGTGCGGGCTATTCGGTCCCTGTACGACCGATGTCAGAGTTTTGTCCGCATTGCCGGTTGCCCTTTGTCACTGATTCTGTTCATATCTTTAATGGACACAATTTCTAGGCGTAGCCGAGGCCTTGCGGGGGTCCGGTTTGGTGGCCTCAACATTGCATCTCTGCTTTTTGCAGATGATGTGGTGCTGTTGGCTTCTTCAAGCCGTGATTTCTAGCTCTCACTGGAGCGGTTCGCGGCCGAGTGTGAAGCGGTTGGGATGAAGATCAGCACCTCCAAATCCGAGACCATGGTCCTCAGTCGGAAAAGGGTGGAGTGCCCTCTCCTGGTCGGGAATGAGATCCAGCTCCAAGTGGAGGAGTTCAAGTATCTTGGGGTCTTGTTCCCAGCTCGTGACCAAAAGAACAAGATCCCGGATACAAGCGGCCGAAATTAGTTTCCTCCGCAGGGTAGCCGGGCTCTCCCTTAGAGATAGGGTGAGAAGCTCGGTCATCCGGGAGGGACTCAGTGTCGAGCCGCTACTCCTCCGCGTTGAGAGGAACCAGTTGAGGTGGCTCGGGCATCTGGTTCGGATGCCTCCTGGACGCCTCCCTGGGGAGGTGTTCCGGGCATGTCGCACCGGCGGGAGGCCCCGGGGACAACCCAGGACACGCTGGAGAGACTACGTCTCTCGGCTGGCCTGCGAACGCCTTGGGATCCCGTCGGAGGAGCTGGCTGAAGTGGCTGGGGAGAGGCAAGTCTGGGCTTCCCTGCTAAAGCTGCTGCCCCCGCGACCCGACCCCGGATAAGCGGTAGAAGATGGATGGATGGATGGACAGTTTGTGATTTCACATTATTTTACATTTGACATGTAAAATCAGTTTATTTTTGTGTATTAAATTCTATTTTTGAAATACATGAAAAAAAAAGTAAAATAAAAAGTTAAATTCTGTTATATTACAGTTTTCTTTTCTTTTTTTACAGTGTAGCAAACGCACATTTAAGCAAAGCAACGGCAAATAAAATGGCTTCATGTATCGATTAAGCTCAGCAAAATCTTACTTTTTACTTAGACTCCGATCCTGCTTTTATTACGAGTGTGTGCACGTGTGTGTGAGTGTGTTCATGAAACCTTGGCTGTGGATGCCATCTATTTGCTCCATGAAGCATTCACAGGAGCTTAAGCAAACTGGGTACAGGTCTGTCTGTCTCATTTGATAGACAGCAAGGTTGTTGACCAAACAAACCACAAACCCCATCAGAGCATTTGCACACTAGTTGATTTCAAGTAAACCAAACAAGTTCGACAACGGTTACTAACCGCTTCGTTCTCATGATGAGTGAAGCGAAGGAGAGCGCGTGGTGACGTTCGTCTTGTTGTAAAGGCTGTTGGGCGAGCAGAAGACTGTAATCCAACACGTTGAGGCTTCGGAGAAACTCTGTGTCTATCTCCATTTGCCGCAGGAGCCAGGAACGCTGCTGGTCTGTATGCATACATTTACACATATATTCTTTTACTGGATTCCATACATTCCAATTCATACATATATAGCACAAAATGATCAGCGCTTGGGCCTACCTAGAGTGATGTACTGGCCTTCAAAGTTGAGGTCTTTGAGGACCACAATAATCTGGCATCCTTCTGGTGAAGGATCTGTCCAGCGACTCACTTCACAACCTTTAATGTCGTACCTAGCATGTAGCAACAAAAAGCTTCAAACAACAGGTATAGAGCTGAAGTAACTGTTCTCTGGAGTAATACAACTTGTATGACATGATGGGGTGGTGGCTGCTGTGTTCCTTAAAAAGGTGCATTGCGGAGTTTGTCACTTTTTTTTTTTTACTCGTGACTGCCACCTCTGGCCTAAAGCGCAACTGCAGTCTGTGTCAAGCCCATTTCCATTTTATCAGCTTGAAAACGGTGAACTCAATCTGGAATTCACAGGGACTGACTCATTTAGATTGTATTCTCTCGAGGAGAGCATTTCTTACCTGGCACTTATTCGTTCATCAGGATAAAACACACTTTGCATAACGATGAAGTATTTCTGTAAGTGAAAAGAAAATTTGCTTTATTCTGATGGTTCGTTAGACTGAAAAAGTGGTGAGAATTACTATAACATACCTTTTGCCTGCATGAAATTTTGATTCTGTGGACCCCTTCCAAAAAAAGTAAAAAGAAAAAAAATTTAACATGGCATTTCATTATGTGGTGCCTCAGCGTGAACACTAGGGGCTCTATTTAAAAGATGTACATAAGAGAAGAAGAAAAAGTTAAGTTCTGGTGGTCTTCAAGTCAGAATACGGATGCCATGTCACCTCTTGTGTATTAACTACAAAATCAAGTGAGTAAAAAGAAAAAAAAAGACTGCTTTTGAGAACATAATTAAAATAAAATTGTGACATCAACCGAACTGATACTTTATCAAAGTGGTCATCCAACCAGTATATTTTGGGACTTTGCTGTATATCAATGAGGGATAAAGATAAATGATAAAATAATAATTAGCTGTTGACTGGAATTTTGCAATACTCAGTGTCTTGAAATATATCTACAGTACATACGAACATAATTTTTCACAGCGCAAAGATGGCACCGCAATTTATAATAGTAGGGGGGTTACTTTGCTCCTAAAATAAATGAATAAATAAAATAAAATCTTTCAGTGCATCATCAGGGTGTCAAAATCTAAGTAGCAGCCAATTTCAGAATGTCATTTAAATGGTTATCAGTGCGCTCTCCAGTGGATGTTAATATCTCTCTATCGCCATGGGTCAGATTTGACCCTAACGGGGTAGTTCTGGTCCCCGGGCTGTACGTTTGACATCCCCATTTTGAACAATAAATACATGTTACCTATGGAGGACCAAAACTTCCAAAATTCTAAATAAATGAATGACTAAAAGTGAAAATTAAAACGGATATAAAAAATAGAATTCTAAAATTGAATCCCAAAAAATTTATATAAATGGAAATAAAAACAAAAAATGCATATATACATAAATAAATACATTTGTATTTAATTTTTGAATTATATATATTTTTTATATCCTATTTTATTTTTACTTTTAGTCATTTGTTTAGTCATTTATTCATTTAGAATGTTGGCAGTTTTGGTCCATACTGCCAGGACAAAATGTTATTCAAATGAGGGGGCGGTCCTAAGCAAGTCTTGGGTTGGACTTTGTTGTTGCAAACTGCCTTTCAATGGTCGAGTGAGCGGGTCGGCGAACAAGAAAGTCGCGCCGACTTTCATGGAGAGCTCCAGCAATGGACGACAATCTGGTCCGCAGCCACCTTGACTTTGTCGAGCAACGTATACAACGTATTGAGAGTTCGAGGCGTGCCTCCACGTCGGGTGGACTTAAACGTTTGACTTTGCCCACACGGACTTTTCAAAATGGTTTAAAAAAAAATTCCCAACAAAATTTGCAGATTTAATGATGCGCCGTCTAATGATGTAGTTATTTTTTTTAAACACATAATGGAGCATCGAAAATTACTAACACTTAAGCCTCAGTTAGACGGGACGGAGCTAACTTAACGGTTTGAGGAAGAGGCCGAAGTGCAGTACTACATGTTCCCAGCAGATAGCGCATCCCTGGACAGTTGAGGTTGTATTTGGGTTTTGGTCAGTTTTTAATTTTAATTATTCAGTGTTCAAAAAAATACTGTAATCGTGATGTGGTAGGGTTAGGTTTTTGGGAGAGTTAACAACAAAGAAAGAAGGCGCTTCGAGGTCGAAAATCCGTGTGGGCGGAGTCAAACGTTTAGGTCCACCCACCGTGGAGGCATGCCTCAAACTGCGCTCTGCATCCAGGGCTTACAAGTTTCGGGCACAACACGATTATAAGCCGTGGAGCCGAGCTACTATCCATGGCAGTGTGGGGAACCTGACGCATGAATAAACATGCTGAACATACACAAATAATGTGAACAAATTATAACTTTGGATAATTTGAAAGCCACCTCGTCACTCATTCTTGTGGCTACCACAACACAGAGATCCTGCTCCAGCACAGCAAGGTACCAATGCTGGGCTGAGTTAGCTGTCAGAGGCAGGGAGCGTGAACTGTTGAGCTCGATGGAGGAGCGTTTGAGTGATGATGTGTTTACAAACTACAACGGAAATGCATCGGACTCTACCTTTAATCATGCCCATCACATGTTTGAAAGTGGAATTACATCCAGTATAAATGAGTTAGACATTTAACAGTATCAAAAAACAAACAAACTGTGAAAGAGCGTGATCCCAAATGAGGAACTTGAGATGGTGGGGGGTTTACTATATACCACCAATTTTAAGAGTGTGTGCTTGTATTTATACCTAGCAACTTCACCAGAAGAGAATGAGGGTATTTCTGCAAATGTGCCACGTAGTTCTTCAGGTTGTCCAGGAGGAATCGGATTTCTCGTTCATTTTGGGTCTTCAAAAAGAATCGTTTATCATTCCTAAAATATAAGGACACCAAAGAAAAGCACATCTCAGTTGAGCTAACTCACATTTATTTCCTGTTTGTTAGTGAGTAAAATGCAGCCTTATGGGGCACAAACCAGTTGAGTCCAAAGCACGGATAAATGCAGAAGGCTACATTATGAAGGGCACCTGTCTTAAAACTTTGAAAACTTAAATAGTAACTCAACAGGAAGTCAGACTATGTTGCCTGGAGGAGCGTTGGGTTGTGAATGGGGAGAGGGTTGGGCGTGATCTGGCTGTGACTGACAGCAGCAACTCACTAAGAAGGCGTTTAAGGAGGCGTGTACGAGAATGAGCCGGTGGGTGGTGGGGGCGACTACGTTATGCGACTCAAGTGACGGAGTTTGTATCTTCTCATGTAATGGGAGGACAAACAGCCAAATTGTGTTTATCTCAATGTGTAACCTTAAAATGGCGTCAAACACACGTTTTGGCCCCAAATTAAAGCTTTCAACAAACATGCACTAAAATGTCAAAATAATTACCAGGACATGTAGACAGCAATATTAGACACCAGTTTATACAGTGTATCAGCAAAAAAAGTTGTTACTCTTTAAGGATTATAGATATAATGAGGGAATATATATGAACAGTTGGTGTTCGATAGTAAGATGAAGATGAGAGCCTTAGATGGAAAAGGATGACACGCTGTGGTGACACACCCACCCATTCATCCATCCATTATCCAGCACTTATCTGAGGTCGGGTTGCGGGGGCAGCAGCTTTAGCAGAGAAGCCCAGACTTCTCTCTCCCCAGCCACTTTGTCCAGCTCATCCAGCGGGATCCCAAGGTGTTACCAGGCCAACCAAGAGACATAGCCTGTCCAGCGTGTCCTGGGTCATCCCCGGGGGATCCCGCTGGTAGGACATGCCCGGAACACCTCTCCAGGGAGGCATCCAGGAGGCATCTGAACCAGAGGCCCAAGCTACCTCAACTGGTTCCTCTCAATGCGGAGGAGCAGCGGCTTGACTCCGAGTCCCTCCTGGATGACCGAGCTTCTCACCCTCTCTTTAAGGAAGAGCCCGGACACTCTATGGAGGAAACTCATTTCGGTTGTTTTGCACCCGGGATCTTGTTCTTTCGGTCACGACCCACATCTCGTAACCATAGGTGAGGGTAGGAACGTCGATCGACTGGTAAATCGAGAGCTTCACCTTTCGGCTCAACTCCTCCTTTACCACAACAGATTGATACAGAGTCCGCATCACTGTAGACGCTGCACCGATCCGCCTGTCGAACTCCTGCTCTAACCTGCCCTGACACGTGAAAAGACCCCAAGATACTTGAACTCTTCTACTTGGGCCAGGATCTTATCCCCGACTAGAAGGTGGTACCCTTTTCTTGTCTCTGGGTGACTCACGTGAGGAAGAAGTCCGCCCTGCTTTTGGAGTTGCTGATGAACTGAAGGTAGCACAGGTCAGAGCAGAGTGACTGCTGATACTCCTGTTCTGTCACGCCCAAAGATCCTCGTAGAGTGGCAAACACTGGGCCAGCAAATGTCTCCAACGTAAAACCCTACACACAGACATATAACTAGGCAAAACAAAGTACGGTCATGAATGTGAATGAGACAAACACATCCACCTACCTTATGACTCTGAGTGTCCTCTGCTCTGAAATCATCTTCAAGCAATTGATTCTAAAGTGGAAAAGGGTTATAGAAAGTGTTTTAAGAAAATGTACAAAAATGATTGGAGTCCTAAATTTGATGAAATGTTGTCAACGTGAAGGAACAATGTGCTGTTTTTTTGTTTTAAGTCTAAGTCAAGACATTGTTGTCCTGTTTTATCACTGCAGTTCAAAATACGCATTGTTACGTTTTTAACAATGCTTTTCTTGTGTCTTTTAGATGCAGGGATCTCGCTATCGTCCACTGCATGGCCCCGGAGTGTGTATTGTATTTTTGGGACTCTGCACTACACAACAAACAGGACAGTCATGAAACAATCTGCCAAATCAGCAGGCTGTGCTCGACTGGGATTATCTGTGACGTAGCAGTGCACAACAGTGTGTTGAGCAGAGTTGTGTTACAATTATGACTGTTGGTTCAGCACTGCTGGTACGAACACTGCCTTCAACTCATTTGACTGAATTTTGACTTTTGGAGTTAATTCATCTGTATAAATCCATCCATTTTGAGTCAATGTTATTAAAGCTGTTATATCTGGAAACTTTTGATGTAGTGCAGATGAAAATGACAGAAAATACACATTTACAGTAAAATCGTTTTAAAAGGTAATCAATCTGTTGTACCGGTACAAGGAAATAACACATTGGATTCACGCATGGCAGATTTCAAATAGATGCATGTGTGTGACTCGCCTCAGTGCACGTTGAAGCCTTTCAAGCTAGTTTAGCTTAGCTCGGTGCGTTTGTAATCAACACACATTGCTAAGCAGAGCTCAAATGTGAGTGTAAAGTGTTGTGATTATAGTGTGAAAATGTGTAACGTCAAAATGCTGAGTGTTGCTGAATGCGTGACTACGTGTGCCCGTATAGCTATTGAAAGAATGATAGCACAAAATAACTTTATTAAACTTATAAAGGAGAACAAGAAACAACTTCAACTTGGATGCCCTTTTCAAACCTCACGCTGTTGTGTACAGGAGCAGGTTTGATTGCTTGTTTATCAGCTCTCTATGTATTATTATTAACGCTATTCCTTAAAGCTTTTCCTCGTGGAAACCTCATAGTGCATTTCTAACAATTAATATTTGTTTAGGACAAGGATTCTCAAACTTTTTGGGTCCAGGAACCCCTTACTATAGAGATATTTTTTCCAAAGACCCTCTCATTTTAACACTAATTTCAACACTAACAACACTTTTCAAAAGAAAAAAACAGTACAATCGTAGCTACCACCCACCCACTGCTCCCACTGCGTAATCTGAAATGTCCATTTTGATGGAAACTGCGTCGGTTGGTGACAGGTGCACCAGCAGAGTTGCGGTGGCCAACGCAGCCTTGGCCAAGTCGAAAGCTTCTTCCATCCCCGGCGACCATTCATGTTAATCCTTGGGCCCTTTGCCCTACAAGACCTCATGCGAGGGCCACATGATACCCAAGGAAGGTAATTGATGACAGGCCGATCTTGCACTTGGCTGGGGTGACGATGAGGCCGTGAAGTAGAGTTGCTGGCCATCAGGATGTTGTCCAAGGAGACAAACAAAAATCGCATGTCACACAGAGCACTGAGTCCATAAGGTATCGGCCGGATATGGAGTCGGTAATAACAGCCCTGTCCAGCACTCATTGTTGTAAATGAGCCGCAGTTGTGGTGTTTCCCTTAGCCCCTTGCAACACTGCTTGGTCTTGGCACCAAATCTGGAGTGGTAGGAACTCAACCCGTCGTCACGTTGGCGGTAGGCCATAACCAGAGGTGGAAAATCCAGGTCCGGAAAGTAAAAACACTGCAACAGTTTGGCTTTAGCCCCAGGTGCTAGCGAAAGCACGTTTTTTTTTAAGTTCAAAATAAAAGACTAGAATTAAGATTTTTGACAGATTCAAAATGTTCCAACTTTAAACATTCACATCATTATTTGCTGATAGGTGGCGGGAGTCGAAGGTTTTCTCTTATTTTGGTGAATTCAACTGTCCCGTCAATTTCTATCCATCTTATGATTATGCTCATGGTTCCAGCCTATCACAGGTGACTTTGAACAAAAGGCAGTATGCACCCTGGACTGATCACCAGTCAATCATAGAGCAATTGTACAGTACGTGCGTGATGTGAACCACTACAGTACAAATGACAGCTCTGGTTAATCAAACTGTGGCTAATCAGTAATCAGTTCTTGCGTTCTCCCTGGTTGAAGCATTACTGTCTGCTTCAATGTCCAAATTATGCCTATTATAAGCTTTTCTCTATGAGGATTATGAAATTTACTCAGTTTAAGGCTCAAACAAACCTGTGTCCATACCCTCTCATTTTTGCATTTTAGAGCAAGGCTAAACCTAAAAGCAAGCTAATCTTTGAGAACAAAAGCTCTGCCAAGACTACAAAAGCTCTGCCAAGACTACAAAAGCTGAAATCAAACTATGAAGGAAATACAAACGTGAATTGAAATGCCAGCCATTCAAGCTATAGATCATTCCACTACTTAAAAACAAACATCCATTACGTTCAGCTTTAAGTAGCCTTGTGGCGGTAATGTTAATCAAGAGGTAAAAAAAATAATATATATATATATATTTTAGACACAATAAAATTAACACTTCTAATTAGGGCTGGGTGAGCGCCGATACCAAGTATGTATCGATGCCGATGCCAGCCTTATTTGAAAGGTGCATTGTGGAGTTTGTTTTTAAAGCGTACCTGCAGTCTCTGTGTCACGCTTGTACATGGTGCGTGTGCGAGTACGCGCGCTCAAATAAACTCTTTTTTTTCTTTTTCTTTCAGTTTTCTTGGAGTCTGAGCTAGAATTTGGGCTGTACTCACCTGGCCTCTTTTTGTTTTTGTTTTTTTCAGTATCCATCCCAATTGTGTCGTATGCTAGCTAACACTATATGTCCTTCCCCACTCCCAAGAAAGTGTGGAGTGTTCAGGGGCGAATAAGGGAAAGTACAAGCTGATAGGCGCAGTCGCAGTTAAAAAGTCAGGGCTTTTTGTACTCATCTAGGCATTGGTGGAGCATGCATGGTATAGGAAAATCTTTAACATTTCAAACTCCGCAATGCACCTTTAACGTATTGGTGCTCGCGACCACGACCGATATTATTATCGGCTGCCCTCTTGTTTTTTCCGATCAGGAACTAGAAATTAAAAACTAGAACTGTAGAAAATTGCCACTAACTTTATTTTTATATTTTGGGATGAATTGGTGTTTCTTTAAAATTATCTGTCATTCTTCTTCGTTATGGAATGTTTATCAAAGTGCTAGTGGTATCGGTGCAGGTGACTACTCAAGAATTGAGTGCTGTACTCGTATCTGGTATCGGTCTAGAAAAAAGTGGCATCAAACACCCCTACTTTTAATGGAGCAACTTAAGGGAGATGACAGCATTTTTTTGTCTGTGTAGTATTTACAGTATATATTCAAAAGTGTTGATTTCTGCATTAAAACTTTTTTTTGTTCATTAAAATTACTATTATACATCTTAAGTCACTATGACGTAAAATTTTCAGTTGATACTTGCACAATGTTTGTATGTATTTATAGTGCTCAACATAATGGGAATGGGCAATCCTCTCTTAAATATTAAGAACTGCTCAGCTGACTTCCAGCAAAAGGAGGACTACATTCTGGATTGGTCGCCAGTTAATCACAGGGCACATAGAAACAGACCATTCATAATCAGTCACATCGTCACATAACTTGTTATGAAGTTCCTAAATTCTGACTACTGTCTAGTCTTAAATTCCTGCTATACATGATGAGCTGACACATACTCACTGTAGACACATGGTGAATGGTGGTTTGGATTGATGAAAACAATCCCTCCTTCATCATGCACGTCAGGCTGTAGAACTCGTGCTGCTGATCAATCTCAAATAAGCCCAAAAGCTCGCACTGCCGTCTCAAACCTCCCCATCTTCTTCTCTTCAGTGTGCCGGAGTGCTTTCTAAAGCCACGAGGAGCCACCGACCTCTGCATCTGACATATAGAAATAATAAACAAATAAAAACCATGGATTATGAAAATCCTGCACGGTGAGAGCAGACAAGATTTTCAGCTTTCCAGAGTTGCTCTAGGTTGAAGAAATAAAGTAATATGAGAAGAAGAAAAAAGACATCAAGGCTAGCAACAAACACAAAAGAAAGCTGAGTGTCAGTTGAGTCTTTAATATGGTAACTACGGCAACCATCACAAAAGGGCTAATTCCTGGGCTGAAATTAAATGCTGGTGTCCAACCAACAGAGTTCTTTTCTACACATTTAACTATTACCATATTTCTGCCATACCATAAAAAGAGCAGAAAATCAACAAAGTCATGTAATGTAATGAGTTCAACAATTATTAAAACAATGAGGATAAGCGTTTCAGATAATGGATAGATGGCTGAATGAAGTCAGAAGGTATAAAATATTTCCATGGAATGCTCATATTAAAATAAGTAATAGTATTTTCTTGGCAACAAATATTTATTAAAAACCTGAAGGAAAGAAAAAAAACGTGAGTGAAGACTAAAAATGTAATGTATCATGCGCTATGTTATTGAAACATTCACTGTTTGAAATGTTTGCCTCATGCCGACCTAGCAACATACAAATTGGAGTTTACAAACTTGGATGTTGGACCTGAGAGATGAACTAGCTTAGCACTAGCTAAGATGAGGCTAGTACAACACAATGGTGATAGATTTACAATGGTAACAAAGAGAAAACATTTTGCGTGCTGCAGTTGGCCAGGGTATGGCTCAGGATCCCAGAGGTTAAAGTAAGATTTTTTTAAACTTAAAAGGAAAACCTTCCCATGGGTTGATACGTCGCATCTAGGGGCCAATGTTGGGCTACACTCTGACTTGTTGGAATGAGAAAAGTGAATATGCCTTTGTAAACGTAAGACGAAGATAATGCGTTACAAGTGCACTGTTTGCTATTACATTTCTTGATCAAATTAGATTTTTCATGTAATGGATTACAAAGTATTGTTCCAAAAAAGTACAATAAGTAACCGATTTGAGTTGATTCAGGACTTGTGCGTTAACATTTACAAAAAGAGTAAATAATGATTTTGGGTGCTATCGTCAGTTGCTAATGATACTTAAACTAAATTACTGAAAATACATTTTCGTAAAGGAGACATGACAATTTTTTAATGGTGGGGGGAGTACACGAAACGAGAAACCAAAGAAATAAAAGAGAGGGGGACTTCCGGTGGACGTGGACCATGTGATACATGTGTTGCGGGGCCTCTGGAGGATGTGATACTTTTTAAAACGTTATTTGAAGTTATAACCCTCCCCACTCTACGTTTTATTATACTCTGTAAGGAGCTGCTTTTTTTTGGAGCGTTAAGTGGTGAAATGGTGAGCCTATGGCAGAGGAATGATCAATCTAAAAGCGTCCGCGGAAAGCTTCAGCTATCCTCGGGGCCTGATTCTCCACCTAAGCTGGATGCTAACGAGGAGATGCTACGCTCTATTAAGAACATGATGAACAAGCTTCGGACTGAAATTGTCAGCAAGTTCGAGTCAATAATTGCCGAATCCGCCAAGACTGAAGTTTCGCGGGCCCTGAAACCATTGGAAACGAGAGTGGACGCACAAAAAGAGACTATTCCGGATTTGGAGCGCTCGGCCAACAACCACGGGGACCAGCTAGCGACTCTTCAAGCTAATGTTGCTAAGCTTTTGGCGACTGTGGTAGCACTGAGTGAGAAATGTGAAGATTTAGAAGCCCGCTCCAGACGGAATGATATTCGACTTGTGGGTCTGCCTGAAGGGTCTGAGGGTCCTAACCCCACCAAGTTTGTGGCCAAACTTCTGGAAGACATGTTGAAGCTCGAGTCTCAGCCGGAGCTGGACATGGCTCACCGCACCCTGCACGCTCGGCCGAGGGAAGGCGAGCCATGAATTCACAGATTTCAAGATCGAAACAACATCTTACGTCGGGCTGGGGAGGCTTCGCCCTTGCTGTTCAACGAGAAGAGGGTCCACATTTTTCAGGATTTCACCCCGGCTGTGGCCAAGCGGAGGGCAGCAATCACGCAGGTAAAGAGAGAGCTCCATTCCTGTGCTAACGTGAAGTTCGGCTTCCGGTACCCGGCTACATTGCAAATCACGATGCCCAAAGGTCCGACTCATCGTTTTGTGGACTTTGGAGTTTGTTTGTCTGGAGTTTGTTAATAAGAAAATCAAGTTGGCCCAGGATTCGACCGGTGAACTAACTGTTTTTCTTTCTTTTATTTTTGTTGCCTCTTTTTGCCCATATGTTTGCTGTTATTGCTACTGTTACGTTTGGCCTTAGCCGTGCTAATGCAGCTAGTTGCACTAACGCTCTTGTACACTGTGATGTTGATTTTGAGGACTCTGACTAATGTTTAGTCACCGTTCTTTGATTTCATTTGCGCTCGTTTTCAGTGTGTTTATCAGGTCTTCCTGTCTAATTAAGGACTGTTTTTTCTGCTCGAAAGAATGTTTGTACTGTCTTAGGCACGCCATATAGTTTTGTTTTTATTTTTTATTATTATTATTTTTGTATAAATAAATACAGTATTTTCTTTTCTTAACGTTTCTACTTGTGAGTACAACTACTGTGTACCGCAGCTATTCTAGTATTTGTATAGTGGGACGGTTTAGTATTCATCCCCTTAGCCGTCAGATTAGGTTTAGTGTGAGGTGAGGTAGCACGCACCCCATTTGAGGGTGCTTCTGCTAGGAGAGAGGGGAGTTCTTTTGAGTGTGTTTTGGGGGTTGTTTGTTGGTTTAAAGGGGGGGGGGGCACAAATCTCTTTATGTACTTGTTTATTTTATTTTGTCTGCATTTTTTTTTTTTACCACATTAGTCCTTTTTCTTTGGTAAATTTCAGTACAGTGCACGATCAATCTGCACTAGGAGGTGAAATTAAATTTGTGAGTCTAAATGGCAATGGTTTAAATAATCCAACTAAACGAAGCAAGGTCTTACACTATTTACGCCATCTTAATTCACAAGTCTTTTTGTTGTTGTTGTAAGAAACACATCTTAAAAATACAGACAGTCTTAGGTTGAAGCAGAATTGGGTAGGTTATGTCTTCTTTCTCCAGTAAGGCTAGAGGGGTGGCAATACTCTTACATAAAACTATTCCTTTTGTGCATTGTAAATCAATATCTGATTCCACAGGCAGGTTTCTCATAGTTATTGGGAGTATTTTTTAGACCAGGGTTGTACTTGCTAATATGATGCCTTTTTTAGACGGATATTCTCAATGTTGCCGGATCTGTCCCAGTATAGCTTAATTCTGGGTGGGGATTTTAATTGCTGGGTAGACCCTTTATTGGATCGTTCCTCTTCAACTTTAGTGCCACAATTTAAATCTGCAAAGGTGCTTGGAGCCTTCATGAACGAGTTTGAAGTCTCAGATCTTTGGCGGTGTTTTAACCCGGAAAAGAGGGAAGACATTTTCACGCATTGATTTCTTTTTAAATAACTCACTGCTTACAATGGTGTCTGGCCATAAATATGAATCAATACTTGTATCAGATCACGCTGCAGTCTCTGTGAACATACACTTTCGTAAATTTACAAATGCTCGGCCGCCGTGGCGTTTTAATACACAGCTCTTACTGGATAAGAGTTTGTTGAACATATATCTGACGATTACGTTTTTTTTCCAGCTTAATAAAACGCCAGAAGTGACAGAAGCTGTTTTGTGGGAGTTGATGAAGGCTTTTAGTAGAGGGAAGATTATTTCCTATAAGGTCTATCAAAAATGAGATTGAAGTTGGCCAATTTATCGCAGCGTATAGCGAGTTTGGATGTTCAGTATGCAATTTCAAAAGTACCTGGGATTTATAAAGAACGGAAGGCTCTACATGCAGAATATAATGTCTGACCCACTAGAAATTAACAAAAGATTTATGGAGTTTTATAGAACATTGTATAAGTCAGATCATTCTTCGGGTTCTTCAGATTTTTAATTTTTTTTTGATGGGTTGACCCTCCCAGTTTTAGACAAGGCTTTGCAAGAGGAGTTAGAGCGTCCTAATACTGCACTAGAATTGGAGAGAGCTATGAAATCCTTACAGGGGCGCAAAAGCCCAGGCCCGGACGTTTTTTCGTCCGAGTTCTATAAGATATTTTGGAAGCAGTTAGCTCCATATTTGATGGAGATGTTCATAGATGCCTTGGAGCATGGTATGCTTCCCCAAACTTTAAATCAGGCCTCTATTTCTTTAATTCTAAAGAAGGGTAAGGACCCATTAAAATGTGGTTCCTGTTGCCTAATTAGTCTCTTAAATGTGGATTTTAAACTGTTGTCTAAAGTTAGAAGGGGTACTGCCATTAATCATCTCACAAGACCAAACAGGATTTATTCGCAACAGGCACTCTTTTTTTTTTTATCTCAGAAAAGTATTTAATGTGATGTTTAATCCTTCAGAAACTCACTCTGAAGCTTTATTGACTCTCGATGCGGAAAATACTTTTGATCGGGTTGAGTGGGACTATTTGTTTTTCAGTTTAGACAAATTTGGTTTTGGGCCGAGGTTTGTGTCTTGGATTAGACTGTTGTATTCTTCTCCGCAAGCGTCCGTTAGAACTAATTGTACAAATTCTGAATATTTTCGACTACTTCGATCCACCAGACAAGGCTGTCATTTGAGCCCACTTTTATTTGCCGTGGTTATGGAGCCGCTGACAGCGGCGCTGAAGTCTCACCCCAATCTCCGCGGCATTGTAAGAAACGGGGTAGAACTGAAAATAGCTCTCTACGGGGATGATCTTTTGTTATTTCTGTCGGATTTGTCTCGTTCTGTTCCTGCAGCCCTCTTGGTCCTAAGTACTTTTGGTGAGGTTTCGGGAAATAAATTGAACCTCGGAAAGAGTGAAATTTACACTGTAAATAAATTGGCCAAGGGACACCCACTGACAAAATTTCCATTCAAAGTATCTAATTAAGGCTTTGTCTACCTAGGGGTGTATGTGACAAGCACTTTGGTGGATCTCCGTAGGATGAATTTTTTCTCCCTACTTACGGCGATTAAACAAGACTTTGAGAGGTGGTCCTTTATCTTTCTACCGCGGCTAGAGTGAATGCTATTAAAATGAACATTCTGCCACGTTTTCTATATTTGTTTCAATGCATTCAGATTTTTCTCCCTCTTTCTTTTTTTAAGAAAGTAGATCGACTTTTTACAGATTTTTTGGGGGAGAAGAAAACACCTAGGTTGCGTAGTCAGGTTTTGCAGCGTCCCAAAGAGATGGGTGGTATGGCTCTCCCAAATATTTAGTTCTATTATTGGGCAGTGAATGTCAGAAACTTGCATTACTGGCTCCGTTAGGACACCACAGAGAGACTTCCTTTATGGTTGGTTGTAGGGTTAGGGTTAGGTTGGTTAACATTGAAAGCCCTATTATATTCGCCTCTTTTATCCTCCACTTCCACCTATTCTAAAAATGTTGTGGTATGCTCATGTCTTAAAATTTTGAATCAGTTTAGACGCTTTTTTTGGCTTCAGACCAACTCTGTCCGGGCTCCAATCTCAGCCAACTCTACCTTCGCCCCATCATTGCTGGACAGCACATTTTCCACGTTGTCTAGCCTGGGTCTAAAGACTTTTAATGATTTATATATTGACTCCACGTTTGGTTATTTTCAAAAATTTGTTGTTAAGTTTTTGTTAACTCAAGGAATTTTTTTTAGGTACCTCCAAATACGCAGTTTTGTACGTTCTTTGTGGCTGCAGTTTCCTACAATCCCTCCTGCTTCAGATGTTGATATTTTTCTAGAACCAAAGGCGCAGTGTCTGTGATTTATGCTACGATTCATAAAATCGGCTCTGACTCCTCTTTGAATATTCTTAGAACTGTTTGACAAGACTGATTTAAACCAAGAAATTTCAGATGATATTTGGAAGGCAATTCTGCAGAGAACACATTAGATCATCAATTTGTGCCAGGCATGGCGTTTTTCATAGGGCCCATTACACAAAAGTTAGGCTAGCCAAAATATTTAATACGGTCTCTCCTCTTTGTGATCAGTGCAAACTGGCTAAAGCTGACTACATTCATATGTTTTGGCTCTGCCCTTCTTTACATACATATTGGTCTGATATTGAAGTGTTATCCAAGGTTATGGGGGAAGACATTGTTCCAAATGTTTTAATTGCTATGTTCGGTGTTCTTCCATCTGCACTTCGTCTTACTTCAAATAAGAAGGACATGATAGCATTCTCAACTTTGCTGGCCAAGAGGCTAATTCTGCTGAGATGGAAGTTCTCGGCTCCGCCTACACCTGCGGATTGGATTAAAGAGGTACTTCATTTTCTCCAACTGGAGAAGATCAGATTGACTTCATCAGGATCTGAGTGCTCATTTGAAGAGACCTGGAACACATTTTTGTTATATATTAAAAGGAGCAAGCAATCCTAATTTGGACGCCTAATCTGGACTGAAATGAGGACCAGTTTGTCCCGCATCGGCTGTCTTTACGAGATGTCTGTTGCTTTAATTTTGGTAAAAAAAATTATTTCTTTTTTTAAATTCTATTTTGTTTTCTTCTTTGTCTTTTTGCCATGATTAATGCGGTATATCTCTTCCATTGTCAATGAGATATGTGCGTGGGGAGGGATAGGGTAGGGGACTGTTTGTTTTTGGGGGAGGCTTTCTTTTTTCTTCCATTGTTTATTTATTTGTTTAACAAGAAAATGTTCACTATTTTGTGTGAAACATTTGCTTTTGACAATTGACATTATAAAACCAATAAAGAAAGTATGACCAAAAAAAAGAAATAAAAGAGAAAGCGAACCGGAGCTGCTGCAAGAGGCTGCTGACTCTCAGCAACCAGAAGTGACTCTTCAAAGAAGAAAAGGCCGTTTGATCTGCTGTATGCTAATGAGGCATACTCAGCCACCCTATGCCACCCACTTGGCGAATCCAATCACAATTTAGTCTACCAGCGGTCCTCGGAAACTGTTTTGAGACTACAGATTTAAGTGTAGTGGTTGGAAATTGAGGGGGCAGAACAATGGTCTGAAAGACATCTGTCATATATTTTATTAACGACAGAGATATATTTTTAAAAGAAAATAATTGGTTTCATCATCAACCTCAACATGCCCCATCAGGGCCCCTCAAGGATGTGCCCTCTCTCGACTGCTCTTCTCCCTCCAAACAAACAACTGCAACTCAATCTCTGGCAGTTTAGGAAGCACAGCCTGCCACAGCAGCAGTCACTGAATCAGTCCTTTATTCATCCGTCGGTCTGGTTTGGCGCTGCCAAGAAGGACACAATCTGACTGCAATGGACAATTCGAACTTCTCTACAGATCATCCATTACTTTTTGATGAAACCAGAGGAAGACAAAGTCATGCAAGACCTTCTTAGGATAAGAGAAAACTATGCTAGTCAGAAAGAGAATAGTACATTTTTAGTTAAGATAGTTTGAAAACCACTGTGTTCGTTGGTTTTGTTGTATAGTTGTTCCTTCTTGCATAGACACATCTTAAAGTTTAAGAAAGGTCTCTCAGATACACGAAGACCAAAACATAAACAATCGTTTAGGGCCCGTGGGCCACATCCTGCCAGCCAAAGGTTGGTATGGAATTCATTTGGATTTCTACAAGGTGGTACATTAGGTACATATAGAGATACATTGACCTGACTTGGCCATGCCTGGGCTGCTGTTGAAATGTCTGTGTCGTTTTTCTGAGAAACAAACAATGTGGATCAGCAGCCAGATGCTGTCTTTAACGGTGACCTGTGGCAAAATTGTAAATTTGTGACGGATTCCCCCCAGGTGAATGAAATGAAGATGAGGGCAGGTGGCGGACTTGGTGAAAAGCAACTTTTATGTCCTGAAGAAATGCTGCAAGAGGCTCTCAGTGCCTGGCAGAATGTCCTCCACACCTATTAAAAACCAGGTTGGAAAAAAGTTCTTGATCAAGAGGTTGGCTGTCGGCAGGGAAGAAAGCAACTTCTAGCCTGGCAATAGCCAGATTGATTTGTGCTTCACTCAAGGGAGTTCTCCACAATATCATTCTGGGACGATTCCGCATTTATTTGCTCGAGAAAGGCGGGGCATGCTGTGCAACACTTTGAGCTGATTGGACGAAGCAGAATCGTGTGCACGTCTACCTAACTTTTGTTTCGACCAATGACGGTAAAAGATGAAAATGTAGTCACCGACATGCGACTGTTGTGACTAGCTGATGTCATGGCGTTGAGTTTATGTTGTCGGTTTTGCAATGTTGATATGCGGATACAAGAGACTAATTCAGCGAGAAAGGAATTCATTGCAGCGTCCACCGGTGTCGCCATGTTTGGTTTGTTTCTTCCCATGGCTTCGGCGCTTCTTGTTTTCGTCACAGCTGCATATCCCGCCCCCATATACAATGTCGCTCTGTGA
Source organism: Leptonotus elevatus (assembly GCF_054856555.1). Classification (NCBI taxonomy): domain Eukaryota; kingdom Metazoa; phylum Chordata; class Actinopteri; order Syngnathiformes; family Syngnathidae; genus Leptonotus; species Leptonotus elevatus. Next base: position 18,158,553 of record NC_141253.1, read on the forward strand.
TTGGTCCGAACCACCAGTGGTTTGTAACGGTGGAAATCAATGGGAGCGGTACAAGATGGATTCTCGGGAGTTTGTGAACTCACAAATACCGCAAGAATACATTTTGCGAGAGCAAGGTCAAGCAACTTCGCCACCTTGGAGAAATTATCCACCACATTAGCGATAACCTAATTTCCCTGGGACAGAGCCCTGTGATGAACTCAGACACAATGATGCTAGCTTTAGGTGGAACAGGATGGGAACTTGACAAAGCAGACCAGCAGGAGCACAAACAGAGCATGTTACGATAAATTCTGTATGTAAAGTCCTTGCCGACTCCACGCCACCAGAAAATGAGCCCAGCGGATTCACACCATGCACTATATTTTGGCAGATAGTTTCCTATTCATTTTGAGTAACCATACAGGCAACTCACCTCAAATGTGGTAAAGTCGTAAAGCGAAGCATGTCTTGCAAATGTGCATTCTTGTAAAGCGAAAACATGTCAGAAGAAGTAAATCAACTGTGGCATTGCACAGAGTCTCTTACATAGTGGGGATTAACTGACAATAAAAATAATGACTGGACAAATGGCAGACACTGAAAGTTACATTATAATAACTGTTTGGATTTTCTGTTTCACAACATTTTTTTCAGTTGTTTCCTTGTATCCTAGGAAGCAAATATAATCGCTGGCATCGGGCCGAAACCTCGTATCACAATTTGACAAATTTAACACTTTTTCAAAAATCCACCTTAATCCTGAGGGCTCTCATGAAGAAACGGATGTGATCTCCACTTCCGCATCCAGTCATTCTTTTGCTATTTGTTAACAGCGAGCTATTTGAAAAATTTTATTCCCCCTTTTCAAACGATCCTAAGCCCCTGTTGCATTTAAAAATAACTTGCACTACTTGGAAAGTTATTGTGCCGTTGCCGTTTGTACGAACAACGAACAAGCAAGAAAAAGTTGGATATGTGACTAAAAAAAAGCAATATTTTGACCAGGTACTAAAACGAGGAAGAGGGAATGTTGTTGTGAAAAACGGTTATTTCCAGCGACTACCCGGGATGAAGATCAGAGTAATTAGTCTGAGAATGTTGATTTGAAAAGCCCACATCAACCTACTATGCCGTTTCATTCATCATTTCATTTTGTGGAGAAAGACCACGATACAACGTGCAGCTGGAGCCTGCTTGCTTTGCGGCAATTAACATGGGAGAAAATCTGCCGGGTGCCAAAATCAACACCAGGTATGATTTTATGTGTATGGCATACACAACACTTAAGTATTAAACATCTGAAATTATTAGAACGGTCGTAGCAATATTTTCGGGGGATTATGAAAGAAGTTTCACTCACTACTGTATTTCAATACTTCTCAAATTTGCATTATCGTGTGTGTGAATGGACAAAGATTTGCCATCCGACAAACATGATGGGATGGTGATGGCATATTGTGAGCCTGACCTATGCAATTAAAATCCAAAAAGCTAATAATGTCAGTCAGCTCTCTGACTAAATTGTCCAGCCAATTGATGGTAGTACTGGTTAGTAGGCTAATGTGAAATGTAGTCTATAATGCATACTCTGTCTAAAATAAACTGATAACCCTGCTTTACCCAAAGTCAGATTGTTCTGTGCATCTATCATTATAAATACAGTTTTGGAATATAGAAAGCAACAACAACAACAACAACAATAAAACTATCATCAGATTTGATGGTTTATTTCCCCCCGACCAAAAGTGTTATGCTTCTTTTTCATAAATGTGTGAGTGAAATTGATCTTCCCTGCATCTCTAAAACTATAATACAATAATACAATTGCTTCTGGACAGAACAAATAGTGATGTCATGGCTTGAAATGTGGACATTGGGCCATCAGGATTAACACTTTTATCACAAGCCAAGCGCATCTTTGCTCTGATAGGCTGTCAGTGACAGCTATGAATACAGTACAGACCTTGTTTTTGTAACGCTAACTGTGTAAGCACAATCATTATCACGGGTCTCAGGAGGGCAATTAGATTTCATGACACAAAGCTCTAAGGTCACCTGTCCAAAAATTCTTACGAGACACAACCTGTTTAGAGCTTTAACGTTGAAGGAGGTCACTCTGCGTACGTGTTTGAGGAAAATGTGATTCCTGAAGTTATATCACTTGATGTGCTGACAACTGTTGACACTTCAAAACAAACACGTGTCATTGTACTCTAAATATGAATAACTCACATTTTATGACGGATACAATTTTTTAATGAACAAGTCTTACCTGACTGCTGTGGTGGACGACGAATAGAATGCGCGCACGCGCGTGCGTTTATGTGTCACTATCACATGTCAGCTCATAGCGACATGGTGTGAAGCGGAGTCTGTTCCAGAGGCGACACAGAGCTATCCAAAAGTACGGCGAGTGTGTGTCTGAGTTTAGGGGTGGGTGGATGGGTGGGATTTATATTGGTGCTGTGGTTTACGCTGTTGGAGGGCTGATTATTTCTTTTTTGCACGTTTGTCAATTAAATATTTCCCATCATTAGACAAATTTAACGATTAGTGAAATAGAAAAAACCCCAAAAACGATTGTCCCTAAACCTTGGGCACTGTTAACAGCAACAACTACAATCACGCATTTGCAATAACTTGCAATGGGTAGCTTACAGCGCTGAGGAGGAAATTTGGCTCCTTTGCTGAATTGTTGTAATTCTGCCACATTGGAGGGTTTTCGAGCATGATGAGCCACCTTTTTAAGGTCATGCTACAGCATTTCAAGGATTCAGGTCAGGCCACCTCCAAAGTCTTCATTTTAATTTTCTTCAGCCATTCAGCGCTGGACTTGCTGGTATGTTTTGGATCAATGTCCTTCTACAGAACCCAAGTTCGTTTCAGCTTGAGATCACAAACAGATGGCCTGACATGATCATTTTTTGGGTCGACAGATGAATACATGGTTCCATTTATCACAGCAAGTCTAATATTGTATATACCTGGTGTGAATCTCTTATGAAAGACTATTCAATATGATACTCAATACATGTGGTGTGATATGATTCAACAAGGACAGTACATTTTAAAATGTAACAATTTTATTTGGTTTAAAACCAATGATCTGATTCAAATAGGTCTTACTTAATCAAATTTACATTGTGCATCTGTGACCGGATATACACTAAATACACAGGTGGTGGGTCTCCTCACTTGGCATGAGTGTAGTGCCTGGCCCTTGCTGGGAATGGTGGCATGGAGACTGTGTCCTGGGGCTTCTTCGGTCCCCTACCTCACGTGTTCACGCTGTGTCTTGGGCATTTGCTGTGTTCGCAACCCTTGGGGATGTCAGCAGTGCTGGGGGGGTTGCCTTTGGATCCTCTCCCTGGTGCTCCTGTCTCTGCACCTCCAGCAGCCCCCTCCATCCTGTTGCTGCCTCCGAGCCGTGTGGTGCCAAAGCCACTCATCTGTGCCAGAATAGTGAATAGTGGTGTAGAGGGTGGCACAACCGCCTTGCAGTCAAGAGGTTCTCGGTTCCAATATCAGCTCACGTCTTCATGTGGCGAGTTTGCATGATCAAGCTAGCCTTCTTGTACAAGAAGTGTAACTGAAGGGAATATGGTTACTTAAGACACTATTTGACAACGTATACAGTATTTTGCATCTGTTTCAATGCCAGTCATATCAGCTCGTTATCTAGAGACTGTTAAAAGCAACCACTCAGACAGAAGTTGCCAATAAATTTATATTAAATTCAGCCAAAAGGCTAAACAAAACTAATGTAAACAATAAAGAAAAGACAGAGCGACATTGTTTGAAGAGTAATAGTTCAAATGTGATGTCCTTGTTCTTCAAAACAGCTGTCCATTGGTTGCAAAGGAGTTTGAAACTCATTTTTGATCATTTGTTTATTTATTTACAAAAATTGGTTGGTGATCAGTTAAGGAGCCATTGGCAGAGAATGGAGGGAATGATTCTATAGATTTACAGTTCCACACTATTTATTCAACAGCAGTCCAATTTTGAGATTAGTTAACTTTTTTGGTTTTCTGATTCTTCCAAAGGACTATAGTGGTGAAGGCCCCTGTGGAGAGGAAAGATATGGCATTTAAATTAAAAATACACTAAACTGATTTCATCCAAGTGAATGAGGCGTGTGGTGATATACATGCATTAGTGTGGACATTTGGCATGCACCTTACCTATACAAAGGAGCAGTACTACAGCTGCAATACCAGGCAGAATGACTGAGTATTCCCGTGGAAGAAAATACATGTGTAATATATGATCACTGTCCATGAAAGGCTGGGAATTGACAAGATATCAAACATTTCAGTTAAAAAGCTGCGACTACTAACAGTTACCACAACGCATTTTAGTAATTGTGACAACAAATTAGGGGGCTAAATGAGTTTCAAAAATAATCTAGCTGCAATTATTTTTCCCTCAATATCACAATTGTGATTAAATATAGGATTTACACAATCAGGACTTCTACATCCTATGCAATTTGAAAATTGCATTCTGCTACATTATGATGTTAATTTGATTTCAATTTAATGCACAGCAAACAAGAAGCAGAAAACTAATGCTTGTTAGGTTGTATTTAACCAGGCTACGTAGCCTACGCATATTTCACTGAAGTAGAATTGAAGAATCCAAACATACCAGGACAATGACCCAGATAGAATAGTAAGTAAACAGCATGAGGCTGAATACAATAAGACTCATGCCTGCTGCTTGATCCACTCCGGTAGCCTGGAAACAAAGTCGCACAATAAGCAGGATGAGCTCCCATGAAAGGAAAAAAAACATATTGTTTGGTCTGACTTTAGTGAAGGCATCAGTGATTCTGAAAAGAATAAGCGTGGTATAAAAAGGAATGGATGGGTGGTGTCGAGAGAAGTAGGTCTTGAATGTTTTACTCTAAGAACCACTTACAAATATACTTAGCTCTCCAAGTACCACCATCATGACCAACATTAAAATAAAATGGAGTAATAGTCTTAAGTATTAATGACAAATGAGACCGGCTGTATTAAAAAAAAAGAAAAAAAAGTAATATTTGAGATTTTTGTAAGCCACTGTAACCATTTTAATACTAACACTACACTTAAATACATGAAAATAAACTGTATTTAAGTAATACTTCAATTAAAATGCAGTGCACAAAACACTGCCTAAATAAATTCATTTTTGAAGATTAAATGCAAATGTATTGAATTTAAAAGTAATTGAATTCTACGTAGGCAGTGCTTCATACACATATCACTAGGAGGAGCCCATGTATCACATGTGATAGACGTAGCACACTTCGAAAACGACTGGTGTCGAGGATTTAAGATTCAAGATGTTTATTTGCCATATGCACAGCAAAAACACAATGCGAACACCGATTTTTTTTTTTTTTAATTGATAGGGCGGGGTGGCAACGATGAGAACAGGGATGGATGATCTTAAGCAGTCTATCTTCAATGTAATCCATATATTTTCAGATTGTTTCGGCCATCGGTCTGAATGTGCTAGAGCCCTTGCATGTGATCATATTGCAAGTGGTATTATTTTAGGACAAAAAAAGAGGACATATTTGGCAGATTGAGTATTGTATGCATTAATACACTGCCAAACATCACTGTATCATGTTCAGACGTTGCCAATACTTACAGAATAACCACGTGTTTTATATAACACTTAAGATTCAGTGATGTTCTACGACACAAAAACTACTACGACATAACTACATTATTGTCAAGAGAATAATCAGAACCTAAAGTTGTGGCTCATTGAGTTTGTTTCAACAAATAATGCCCGATTGATTCCAAAAGTTAAGATAGTTGCGAGTTCAACTAATTCCATTATGAGGAGAGAAAAAAAGTTAATAAATATCCCTACATGAGTACAAGATAGAAAAGCCAATGAGGACCGTCCCTAATGTTTCAGACACCCAAAAACCATGTAATGTGTTTGTCCTCCACCAGCATAATGCCAATCCTATGATCGTGTGGGGCTTTGTTTAATATTATACCCCAAAATGTCGCATGAACCAGCGTATTAAAATCTCTTACCATTTTCTGACAGGTATTATTTGCTGACGCTTCCTGGTTGTCTTCTTCTTCACAAATCCGACTCCTGAGACGCGGTTGCTAATATATGCTGCTCCCTCCTGGTCAATATGCAACACGTCGACATTATTTGAAAGTACAGTACTGTGCAGTAAAACTCAGCTCAACTTTACGTCGTTCTATTATTTATCCCCCATTCGAAATCTTAATTTTTAGTTAACCTCAAACATAAAAAAAAAAAACTTTAAATTTTATAAAGGTGTACAATTTCTGATGAAACTAATTTGCGGTACATGCTGACCCAAAAGCCTACCTTCAGATTATTAGATGTTATTTTTGAGTTATTTATGCATTCCGGATTCACCTATACTTAACTCACAAAAGTTAGGGATATTGGGCTTTAGGGTAAACATTCAGGATTAAACTAAAATGCACAAAAACGTTACAGATTAAATTTTTTTTGACTTCTTTGTTAGAGAACAGCTGCACATGCCCATTATTATTTTAAAGTTTAGAGATCAAATTAAGACCGTAATCTGTGAAGGTTAAAGAGCATTTTAGGTTTATCCTGAAATTTCAATTAAAAGATGAAAATCCCCAACTTCTTGCTAGCAGTGTATGTTAATGGTATATCATCGTTTTATCTCTTGTAATATGTAGGGCAAAAATGGATTTTGTAAACATGTGTACATGTCTGGTTTAAAAAAGACAAGAGTTTAATTGAAATTTATGTATGTTCATATTTATTGCCATTGTCATGTTATCCCCAAAATGTTTAATCACTGGGTGCAGAAAATAAAGTTGTGAAAAAGTAAATCTTATTTCAGGGTATATACATCGTCAAGTACATAGAAAACATTAACATAATAACAAGTTAAAGAAGAACCCCCCCCCCCCCTTTTTTTTTAAAAATAAATCCCTCATATTGTAAATACTGACACCATTCTTTCACTCATTTAATTTTACAGTATCTTTCACTTCACATACAAAAATATAGAGCAGCCTGCTGGTCTGAAAATATAACACAGAGTGAACAAGTCAAAACAAAAATTTACAATATGTTCTATGTGCCCCCACTAGTCAAAACATGGTAACACAATGTGATATATACTGATATCGTTATCTCCCTGCATGAAATTATTTGGTGAAATATATTAAATGCTTTGATCTTCTTTTTAAAAAATAAAGGAAATTATGAAGAATGTTTGCTGGAGGTCAACATGTGTTGTGATGAACCAGAACAGCACACAATTTATCGGAATCAGCCATCTTTGTTGTTTACATTCACCTTGAACAATTTGAGGTCATAACTGGGGTGAATGCAACTTCCCACCTTCCTCAAAGGCAGCATTAGGCACTGGGATGTCATTTTCAGTGGACAGCAAGTGACAAAATGGCTGCCCGAGATGGATAAAAATGGGTGGGTTCTGCATCTTAATTCATATTCTACAAACACAATATGATGTTGTTTAGACTAGTGGGGGGGAATAGAACATATTATTGTAGTTTTTTGTTGTTGTACTTGACATCCCCTTTCGGGAAAATATTTATGAGGTCAAGAAATATTCACAGAGGCCACTATCTACATACATGCGTCCACAATAGTAGAATTTATAGTAGTTTAATGTGCAAACAAATTTGTGTTTTTTTTCTATCTTTAATTTCTCCAACAAATGTTTAGCAGTGGCTAAGTGAAGGTCTATTGCTTATAGTACTTTTTACTATAATATGGGATATACTTGTACTGTATGTACTACACACCCACATTGACATTCACTAACACAGTGACACTGTCAGTAAGCACAAATGTGTCCAGTAGAGGGAGGTTCCATTGTTTACACTGACAATCTTGGTACATTGAATGCTTTGTGGTGTCCCAACCGTGGGACGGGCGTTTGTGCAGCTCCATACACAATGTGACAAGAGCAGAGTTTGCACAAACAGTTCAAGCATATAATATGGATTTTCGTGTTACATCAACAAGTAACATCCCCATAATACATTGCATCACTCAGACCAACTGTCAAGAGACGAAAGTGCAAAGTAAATTCAAGTTAGGTCGTTCTGATATGACTATAGTGGTGAAAAATATGCATACAGAAATATTGTGCTTACAAGGTGCCAAAAAATAGGAGTGTTTTTTAGGTTAATGGTACTGAAGTAGGGCATAGCAATAGTGTGTTATTGCTACTGCTATGATGAACCCTTACTTGAGTGGTCTATAATCCGTGGCCATCTTTGAAACCTCTCATTTTCCCTTACTGTGCCACCCACAAAAAAACACCTCTGGAAATGTGTTGAACATGTACATTAAGTGACCAAGCTTCTTTGGCTTCTGAACATGCATCAAGTCAGTCAGATAACAAATTACAGGTCCACACTAAAAATAATTTTGTTGAAAAAAATAATAATTTTACAATCTTGTAATTCAATGAACATTATCAGTGCTTTCAGTTGCTTTTGCAACTTTATTTCTTGAAGTTTTTTCCTGCTAGTGTTGCTACTATATTTCCCTCATACATTTATGTTTTTTTCACTGTGGATCTAATATAAATTTATCTACATTATTGAAATATAAAGGGAGCACTGTTGCAATAAAATAAAAGAAAACACAATTGTTATGACTTAAAAGACAGTTAAAAGCTTCCCAATCATTTGGTAATTTGCGGGTTTTGGTTTAAAAAAACAAACAAACATCTGACAGTCACAATGAAATTCAGAGGCGGCGTATTTGGGCCACATATATATATATATTTTTAAGAGGGTGAGGGCAAAATTCCGAGAAAAACACTCATTAATTTGCAACTTAATAAAGTGCCAAATTTGTGAGTCTATAAAGTGTCAAATTTGCGACTTCATAAAGTGGCCGATTTGCGGAAAAAAAAACCCACACAAATACATGTAGCGTACTATTCGGATGTTTGTGCCAATACTATTCGGCCGGGTTTTCAAATAAGGAGATAGTAACTGCTTTATCAAAGATTAACCATCCATCCATCCATCCATCCATCCATTTTCTGTACCGCTTGTCCTCACAAGGGTCGCAGGGGTTGCTGGAGCCTATCCCAGCTGGCTTCAGGCAGTAGACGGGGTACACCCTGAACTGGTTGCCAGCCAATCGCAGAGCACACAGAGACGAACAACCATACTCACAATCACACCTATGGACAATTTGGAGTGTCCAATTCACCTGCCATGCATGTTTTTGGAATGTGGGAGGAAACCGGAGTACCCGGAGAAAACCCACGCAAGCACGGGGAGAACATGCAAACTCCACCCAGGAAGGCCGAAGCCCGGACTTGATCTCACAACCTTTGCACTGGGAGGCAGACGTGCTAACCAGTCAGCCACCGTGCCGCCCAAAGATTAACCATATGATGTTAATCATTCGCTCTTTGAAGCATTGAGTACGGCCAGCGACAAAGACGCCACGCTCACTTTGAAAAGGTCCACACCCTGAGGATTAAGTTCATTTGTTAAAATCTATACAGTGCTGCTCAAAAGTTTGTAAACCTCTTGAGCAATTTTGACTTTCCAATTGTTTCAACCTGATTTTGTTGTTCAATCTGAACCATTACATTTTATATGAAATAACAGATGTAGATTTAGCATTTCAATGCATTGTTCTTCTTTCTTTTTCTTTTTTTTTATCAATTGACAGTCAAAACAAAATTAAAAAGAGTTTTTGGTCAATTCATGTAGGTGCAAAAGTAAGTAAACCCTGAGCTGCATTGCTTAAAACAAGCTGTCAAGTAGGATCAGGTAGGAGATATTTGTAGCTAAACTGAAATGGACCAATGAAATGAGAGGTTTAGCAAAAAATGTGTGCATCACTGACTGAAACAGAGACAAAACTACGTCACTTTAGTCTTACCCAGGTGAACCCATACAGGTAGGTCAGTCATGCTGAAAGGAAGAGAAATCTCAGGGGACCTCAGGAAGTGGGTAGTGACAGCACATCGGTCTGAGGAAAGCTATAAAGTCATCTAAAAAAATTGAGCTTCATCATTCAACTGTGAAGCAGATCATCTGCAACTAGAGAACACTGAAAATTACTACAATCCAGCCTAGAAGTGGACGACCTTCTAAAATATCAGCAAGAACCACAAGACAAATGATAATTCAGGTGAAAGCCAACCTGGGCATCACATCGAGGGATTTGCAGACCTCTTTTGCTGCATCTGGGACACATGTGCATGCTTCAACATTTAGAAGAAAAGTCAATCGACAAGGCTTTCATGGAAGGCTTGCTAGGTAGAAGCCTCTGCTCACAAAAAGATCAAAGCTGCCCATCACAATTTTGCCAAGAGTACCTGGACAAACCTGAAGCTTTTCGAAAGTCCCTTCTGTGGACATATGAGTCCAAAATTTAACTTAACTAAAACAGTCATGTTTAGTGAAAAGTCAACACTGCATACCAGCAAAATAACCTTCACCCTAGAGTGAAGCATGGGGGTGAGAATGTTAAATTCTGGGCTGGCTTTTCATCCTCAGGACCTGGACAACTCCACATAGTTCAGGGAATCATGAATTCAGAGGAATATTGTGAAATCCTGGATCATAAAGTGAAGCCGTTCTTTGTGAAGTTACAGCCTGGTAGACGATGGATCATGCAACATGACAATAATCCAAAACATTCCAGCAATACCACCAAGGAATGTCTGAAGAACAACAAGATTCATGTTCTGGATGTGCCCAATTAAAATCCTGACTTAAATTATTTCAAAATACTGTGGCGGAACCTGAAGTGGGCAGTTTATGCTAGACGCCCATCCAACCTCTCAATTGGCTGCATTTTGCATGGAAGAGTGGCAAAAATCCCCCAAAGTAGATGTGAAAGACTGATAAATCACTAAAGAAAGTGTTTGGATGAAGTTCTCATTGCAAAAGGAGGTGCAATGTCGGATTAAGTGAGAGGTTTACATACTTTTGCACCCATGAAATCTGAGTTGTTTTTTTTAAATCAACAACTTTTGTTCAAGAATGAATGACAATATTATCATTCTTTTTGTTCAAGTCCATTATTTTCAATGTCAGCATTGTAGATTTGGGTATGACTAAACATGTAATAAGGTTATTTTAATATTTTATACAAAAAGTCTGACCATGCCTGCAGGGTTCACAAACTTTTGAACAGCACTGTAATTACATTACATTTGTTTCCAGAATTATTATTTACACATTCATACATTTTGGTATTTTTTTGTACAAGTAGCTAAGTTGATGTGTCGCATCTGCTGCTTTCCGTCATTCACTTGGCATTTACCTAAAGTATGCTAGCTTCTGATTTGTTAGTGTTAGTCAGCTGATAGGGGATCAGGAAGTGTTGTCGCTCTAGCTATCGTGTATTACGAGTAAAGTGAATGAATCTGTCTCATCCCGCCTTTTCATTTTATTAACAGTGTCCCATTATCCACCAACGAATCCTCACATCAGACTCTCGCTACGCTACGTGTATTTCTCGTTAAGTTTCTGAGTTTTTTCTCTCGTAGATTTGCCACTTTATAAAGTAGCAAATTTGCAAGTTTTTTTTAAAAAGAATATTACTCCCCCTCTGAAATTTTTTTAATTATACGTGGCCCTAATACGCCTTCGTCAGTTTTGGCTGTGGCTGTTATGACATTAAAGTAAATCCAATGAGAAAATCAGATGGACTAGTCTGGAAAGATAAAACTAAGCTCACATTTGTCATTCGTTAAAAGAGCATTCAGATACAGTACAGTCTTACATATGGCCTGCCATATGAACTTGAAAAAATAAAAACATTTGAATACAAATTTTTTTTTTTGCCATTTAGCATGTAATGGGCTTTGCTTTTAAGAAGTTTCTAGTAATCCTCTTACATGTGTGCAAAATTGTGTAAGCAGGTAAATTCAAGGATCACATCGCTCAGTAATGAACAGAATAATAGCCATGGGACCACTTGTCATTTCATTAAGACTTTTTTTGTGCCATCATACTACCTAATCTTGCTTAATTTGACACCTGCTTTTAGATGGTGTGATGGGATTCAATTGATCTGTTCCTTTTATAGTGCAAATGTGATACAATTTGTTTACATTCCTAATGAGAAAGCTGTCCAAATAACTGTTCATAGAAATCTTATGAGTGTATAAGCTCCTAGAGGACTGAAAAAAGCATAAATCATCATTTCTTCAGTGTTCTACTAAGGGATGTATTCAAGTAATTTGTTGATTTAGAAGTCATCTAAAAAAAAAAATTAAATATTTTTTTAAAAATCACAGAAAAAATTATTACTGATTTACTCTAAAATAGAAAAATATGCTCAAATATAGTATGGAATTGAAACAATGGTTATATTTGATTTGAGTTCATTTGCACAGTGTTAAATGAAGTATATTCAAAAGTAGGTTTACATCATATTTATAAATGTTTTATAGTCAATAATACAGTAACTCCTTGACATTCAACAAAGTTCATCAGACTGATATGCTCATTAATTCTTAACATGGGAATTATATTTATACCACTTGTCTACATTAGGAATGTATGGAGCCCCTCTGGTGCCAGGGTATGAAAACAAATATTATTTTTTTGCTAATCTCTACCCACAGTTTAGTAAGGTGAATACGCTGGTTTCCTCGTTGCTTAGTCTTAAAAAAAAAAACTTATTTTAACTTGCTCTCATTTCCACAAAATCAAAATGGTTTGAGGTCAGAGCCGAGTTAGTGAGTTTCTCGCCTGTTTCACACTTCACAGTTTTCAAATAAATCAAACTTGTATCTACATATTCGAGTGTTCTTCTTTGTTTCATATTGACGTGCTAAACTGTGGGTACAGATTGCTAAACTGTGGGAACAGATGACTAAACTGTGGGAACAGATTATATATAAATAAATAAAACATACCCTGGCACCAGAGGGGCTCTGTAGGAATATGCTAACTACGACATCACTATGTTGCCATTCCATATATCATAGTTGTTGTGAATTTCGTACCCATTTTTTAACCATGTTTGAGACTGGCGGACCTGCACCAGCAGCAGCAGCATGTACCACTGCCTATATATTATAGTAGTCTTAAAACAATTGTGTGTCCTGAAGGCAGATTGCACATACTTGTACACGCAGTCACAATCTTACGCATAAAAAGCTTAAGAATCATGATTCAGCCCGTCCTGCAGCAGACAAGATGGCGTATCGTTCAATGTGTCTCAATGACCACAGCTTCAAAGACACCGGGTGTTACTCTGCGAAGACGCATATGCAGAAGCAAGTGCCCGTTTTCATTACACAGGGGGACATTTTGGTGAGAAATTTGGAGAAAAAAATACAACAGTGTACCTGTTGGCGAGCAGGGCCCCACTGAGGGTCGTGGTCCCATCTTTGCTGACAAACAGTTGCAAGTTGCTGTCTGAAAAGTGGGTGGGAGATGTTTTTATTATAACCACAATTGCCCTTTATTTGTGAGCACCAGTTTAACTTATAAGAATTCATAACACATCAGCCTTACCAAGACATGTGAAAGTGTTTAAGTTACATACCAGGAAAAAAATGCTACAAAACGATTACACATAATCTCTGGAAGTAATACAAAAAACAACTTTAAAGATATTAATTCAAGGTCTTAATCAAGCAAAGAAAAGAACAGATGTCCAAACCTTCATTGTTGCTGCGGTCTGAAAAATTTTGACTCTGAACAATCTTTTCCACAATGTCATCAGCATCAATGCGGGTATCATCCACACAGCTATGTTGTCTTTCCATCATGTCATTCTTCCTTCTGTGCAACACAACAAATAGAAGTTGAATATGTAAAAAAAAATTTTTATTAAACACCCGATTAATTAAAATGAACACCTTTAAAGCTCAATTTACAGTGGTACGTTCGAATGTCCTGTTTAGTTATTGTGTTGTGAAGAATTGTATTTGTTTTGTTTTTATAGTCCTTGGTTTAGCTTGTTTGTCAGATTGCGTTTTTTTGTTTGTTTTGCTTTTTTTATGTTCGTTGGTTATGTTTGATTTTGTGTTGTGATGAATTGTATTGCTCTTTTCTAGCTAGTCTTTGGTTAAGACTGTCAGATTCTCTGTCTTGTTTTTTTATGGGGAAAAAAAAGAAAATTTGTTAAAATAGAAATGTACAAATGTTTAAATTATATACAGTAGGCGTCTCCTTTATGTTTCTTATTTCATTGGAGCTGGGAAGTATTTGATAGGAGATGACTTTGGAAAGTTAGGTTTATATTTTTGTTTATTAATCTGTACTTTCTTTTCTTTATCCTTTTTTTAAAACGGCAAAATAAAAACAATTGAAAAAAAAGTTTGTTGTCCTGAAAAGTTCGATCATTTCTTGGGATGAATAATAAACCCCAAACTTCAAACCAAACCAAACTATTTTCGAACCGTCATCATTTAGATGTCATTATATAACATCCTGTTTGTGTTCCGTTTTTATTTTCTGACTCACACGATGATGATAAGCAGCTTTTGTGAATTTTATTTGCATCTTCTGTGACTTGCACATTTGTTCATATATTTAAGAAATTAAATGGAATGAAGATGTGGACTTCTGCTACAATTGGCTTTTTGTGTGTGTGTGTGTGTGTGTGTGTGTGTGTGTTTGTGTGTGTGTGTGTGTGTGTGTGTGTGTGTGTGTGTGTGTGTGTGTGTGTGTGTGTGTGTGTGTGTGTGTGTGTGTGTGTGTGTGTGTGTGTGTGTTACCCGTAAGCTAGCTAGCTAGCTAGATGCCGACTGGTTAGCTGCCACATGCTTCAGTTGCTATCAAGATGATTAACATTTTAAATTAAAAAAAATGTGTTAGCCATAAGCTACCTAGCTAGCTAGACACTGACTCGTTAGCTGCCACATGCTTCAGTTGCTATCAAGATGATTAACATTTTACATTATAATCATGTGAAATAAGATTTGTACAGTACATGGCATTAAGCTTGTGAAAAGCAGTATGTGTTGCTTCATGCATTTTCCTATCTTGTGATAACTTTTTTTGTTGAAGACTACCAGTCTACTAGTTTTTACTGATAGCGTCTGGCTCTGATTGAACAATTTTCAGTCAGACAAAAAGCCTTGGATGAGGACTGTGACACACTTTCTGATAGACCTCAGATGTGTCTTGCAATCCTGAAATGGAATTATGGCACTGTGTGAATGTGGCTAAAAAAATGGTTTATATTATGGAACTGACAAATTTAAATCAAGCTTCACATAACTTCAATTCCAAACACACTGAATATGTATACGTTACTCTCCCCAAACTGAAATAATTTTTTAGGAATTTCAAGGATGTAAGTTTACACATTCCTGGGAGTCGAACCCTTGACTGGTACCAGTGTTCTGCTCTATGATCAGTGACGCTCTGTGAGAGTGATGTGGTTGATATTCTGCAGGATCTGAGTTATGTGTGATCACCTGGATGATCTATTAGAAATGATGGCAGCTACGGAGGGTAGCGGGGGTCTGTCTGGTTTGGTGGGAGTTCCTTGCTGATGCAGTTGTGTTGGGGTGGAGGGATGCGGGTGCGCCAATCCACATGAAGCGTTGCTGCTGGAGGAGGTGTTTCGATGGTGACTGAGATCAGTCAGGCTTGAGGAGCGAGAATGACCTGTGCTGTAACCTGCAGAAGGAAACAAACTTTGTTTGACCTTTAACTAACACTTAATTGCTTGTTTTTGATTAAAGGAACACAAACAGGATACTGAATTATATACAACTGGTACCAAGGGTACAAACAGGTGTCAAGGGTATACTACATTATATAGTTGGGCTCATTTTATATGGACTGCTTTTTAACTACATCATATGGTGCCTAGAGCGTTTTACAATGCCTCACATTCGCCCATTCACACACCAATGGTTAGCTGCTGCCACACAGATCCACTGGGAGCAAGTCAGGGTTCAGTGTCTTGCTCAAGGACACTTCGACATGGTCACCAGGGGTGAGGATCGAACCCATAACCTCACGGATGGAAGACGACCACTCTACCACTGAGCCGTGCCGCCCCATATAAGACTTTTCTATTATATTTATTTTACCTCAGCCACAAAACAGTAATGTAAATGTGTACAGTTCTGTTCTGTGATGCTTGTTGAACTTTCAAAACACAATTTCCCGTTAAAATCAATTATATTTACAGTATATATTTACAATTATAATGAATTCATTCCAGAGTCATAAAACCTAATAACTGTGCAGTTACATTTGAATAATGTCCTACAAGCAGTGGTAGTATGACTTGAGAGTTTAATTCGTTCCATGACCAAGTTTGAAACTTAATCTACTTGTATATCCAATCACTTTCCACATTAAAATGTTTAGAAATGAATTGTAAAATATTATTATTATATATATTATATACAGTACATATTGAATATATATATTAATACATAATGAAATAAATAATAATACATTTTGAAACATAAGTGAATGAGCTGTGCCTTTAAGGGGCGTGGCCTAGTGAGCGCTGACTCCTGCTCCGGTTACCATACACTTCTAAACGACTCCACCATGCTCCTTTCAAGTGTTTTTATTTTGTATTTGTATGTCCCGTTCAAAAGATGGCTTTGATTGAATCAGCAATTTTTTCACTTCACTATTTAATGGCATTTAAATTTTCACGATAAAACACTTTTAAAATGTACGCATAATTTGGATTAATTATGGGTAATAAATATTGTGTCGCTTTGAACATTAGCTCTGACACAAAGCTACGAAAGCCCAAAAATGGCAAATCACACACCCAGAATTAAGAATGAATCCCTTTTGTGCCAAGAAACGTCCAACAACCAACATTCTTACAATGTTTGATTGACAGGGAAGGCAATTCCAAATGTGATGCCATATCCATAAAGAAAACACTACAAAATAAAGATGTCATCTTATCTGATCAACAAACATATCACTTAAACCGTTATTACCTTTAAAGGAGACATCAACCTTAAACATTTCTTGACAATATGTTAAATGTGACCTATCTAGTCTAAACTTGACATTCTGATTAATATTACATTTGTGGAATACGAATTATGCAGCAAAATCCAGCCGTTTTTTAAAAATCCATCTCAGGGGGCGGCCATTTTGCCATTTGCTGTTTACTGAAGAAGACATCACAGTTGCTCAGGCAACGACCAATCACAACTCACCTGTTTTCTGACACTGAGCTGTGATTGGTTGTTACCTGAGACCTGAGCAACTGTGATGTTATTTTCATTTGACGGCAAGTGGCAAAATGGCCGCCTTCTGATATTGATAAAAACTGCAGTTTTCTGCTGCTCAACTCATATTCCACTAACGCAATATTAACCAGAATACCGTATTTAGACTAGTGGGGCTGCATACAACATATTATTGTCAAGAATTTTTTGGGGGGGTTGACATTCCCTTTAATAGTAACCTAAAGTAAACAGCAGACTCAAAAAGAAGCCTACAGACCCTGCCTCCAGCTCCAGATGCTCAAGGCCACTTACAAACTCTGAGTACCCAGAGCAGAGGAGGCCCCATGAAATATTGTCCTAAATCACACTAGTAAAATATGTTTGAAGAGGTTTTATCAGAGCATCACTAGCCTTTAGAAAATCAAGTAAAATTCCCAACAGTGATCTGAGAATAATAAATGTGTCTGACCTGATATCTTGCTATGCTGGCTTGCAAAGCTGGAGTTGCGGAAATGACCAGTGTGAAATACCTCATCCTGGTTGGTGACATTACCCCCATCATCGGGCTGTCCTGCAGCCCAAACATTAAAAAAAGTCACACAAAGTATTTTGAAAAAAGTACTGTTGCTCATATTAGTGCTAAATATTTTAGGTCTGCAGATGTAGCATAGGGCCACAGACAGGTTCTATTAGTTTCAGGAGGTACCGATGAAATTGGTATGGCAGGAGGGTGGATGGACACAGATTAATCCGTTCCAAAGTGCAAGGTGCCACAATGTGATCTTGTGTCAACAACCATGAAAATATGCAAATTCACTTACAGTAATTTAGCTTCAGTGTACAAGAAGATTTTGGTGCCTACATGACAACGTTGCAGTTTATTCCACACACAATTTTTAGTTTACTGTGTAAGTATGACTGGCTTTTCTTAAGTTTAAAATGTCTGCAAAATTAAAGAATTGTATGATTATATACATTGGCGACATAAGGGAGATTAGTAAAATGATTCCTATTTAGTGGAGGACAGAATGACTTCAGGAAAGAACACAAGGGAAGCGAGGATAAACCTGCAACGAGCATACCTGATTACTTAATAAATTAGTGTCCAAGGGGCATGTATTTACTCAAGTTTAGAGAGGACAAGCTATTTATAGCCATTTCAAGCAAAACTGAATCATTTCCTTTGAGAATTGTGGGTTGTGAAATTAAGATTAACCCTTATACTCATAAATAAACCTTCAACTAATCTGGAGAAGGCTATGAGAATATATATAATGCAAAAACTATGTTAATACTTTGCATATAAGCGAAAAAGTTACCTGAGCTACGAACTGAAGTCTGTTTCGGTTTAAAGACACGAGGTCCCTCCATAATTGTGCTGAGTGGTTGTATTTTGACATTAGTGTTATCACCCTTACAGTCCAGCTGCAGGGTTGGATCCTCATCTCTGACAGAAACAGATTTTGCTGTACTGGGAGGCCTGTTGATAAAACCACACATGATTATTATTATTTTTGTAAGCAACCAAAGGGAATTTATCTCCTACAAAAATAAAGACGTACATTTTAAAGCATGGATCTCCGGACAGAAGCGCCATCCCGATTGTCACCTAATAAAAAGACAGACAAGACATGCATGATTCAGTCAATCTGCTGAGTGGTCCAGAATGAGTGCATACCTTACTTTGAGAATTGAGTTATCCTGGCGGCTGTTTTTTGTGTCATAGCCCTCCAGGATGCAGCAGCGAACGGTAGAACCGGAGCCCGCAAATTCTGAAATGTTCAGATCAGCAAAACCCAGCTGGACATAGTAACACAAGCAGATTAGAGGAAACAACAGAACATTTCAAGTGGAAAAAAATAATACAAACTGAGAACAAAACTGAGGCTAAGTATGATTACCTTTTATATCTTATTTTCTTCTTGGTCTTTCTTTTAGTGTAATTCTGTCCATGTAAATAACTTGTTTGCATGTTCATGGGGAAGCAGGAATGACTACGTTAAAGTCAGTAACAACCTTTTAACCTCTTCCTTCAGAATTTTCGACCCATTCAGCACCTTTTCCCAACATGAGAGGTCAGCTTGTAATGGTGGTATGATGTCCTCTTTAAAATATTGTGTCTCAGATAAGAGTTCTAAACTCTTCTAGTTGTCAGTAAATTAGTTATGACAGCTTTTGAAAAGAGTCTATTTATTTGAAGATTTGTATTGAATATCTCTCCAGTATACTGCTGGAAAGGACTGCTTCAGATTAACTAGTTAGCACACACAGTCAGCGAACATCAAACGCTTATTTTACTTATTGGCTGTGTCAAAATGTTGCTCTCTAAAGGTGTCACATGGTTGGTATTTACCCCTGCCTTTTACTACCGGGAACATTGTAAAAATATGTTTTATGAAGGAAGCATACAATCACTTGAATATGTTAGCTAAGGCGTATTATACAAAGTACTAAATTATTTTACCTTTGAAAAGGCCTTTCCTCCTTTAAGCTCCTGCAAAGACAATTATAAATTAATAAAATGTGGTAATTTTCCAATAGATAAAACAAAATTAAAACAAAATTTAATTTTAATTGAAATAACCATGATATTGAAGGCGTATATAGAACAAAAATATTAATTTCTTTCATTGTTTCTTACAAACATTAATAAGAATTCTACACATATAGTTAAACATGTTTCACCAGTAAATGTTTGTCTAAATTTAATTATTAGTGAAGTGACACTGGTGTTTACAACACAATGAAAAGGACAAAATGCAGGAAGGCAGAGGAATGGCAAGAACCCAGGCAGCCTTGGTGAAAATAATCTAGAGGCATGCAACTCCCTATATAGCATAAACATGGACTCACGCATGACAGCCTACTGAAACACTATGTGCCGGAAAAGACTCTCAGTCTCCACGCAACGTTAGATCCTTTTCAATGCTGCACTAGTGCACACTGCACAGGGTGCTCCTTTATCACAACTGATGAGAATTTTGACTAAATCTGACAATCAGTTTATGTGCCTCGTCAGTGCTGCTGTTTGCATTGGCAATGGAGTTTAAATGGGCACTGCAGTTAATTCTTTAATATCTATGTATGACCTGAGTTAGTCAGGGTTTGTGGTGTGGAGTATTTGGCAGACAAATGCACAAAGCCATGCAAGACAGGAGTGCACAGGTAAAACTACAAAAAGTAAAAAATAATAATATTAACAATAAATATATAAAATAAAAACACATAAATGACCAAAATGCAGGGACAAAAAAAAGCACATGGGACACAGCACAAATGAAGACAACCAAACCGAAAAGCTTAGGCCGGGTACACACAATCGGACTGGTTTTATCTCGGTTTTTGCCCCTTCCCGACCAAGGACATCAAACACCCAACTGTGTTACAATGTCTTATTTGTCAGAAATAATAGGGTCCGAAATGGACAGGCCGACAATCTCAAATATGAAACATCGTATTCAATATTTACAACCCAAAATTTTTACGTAAGAAGGAAAGCAGACTACTAGAGTAATTTGGCACTGTGAAATGTTACATGACGGAATGTAGCAATCAAAGAAGACTGACGAACAAGGAAGCGACAATTTAAAAAAATATATAATAATTAAAAAGGTGCCGATTTGAAAATGGTATTTTTTGGGCCATGGCATCCATTGAAAAGAAAAAGCCTTGAAAATGTAAAACCAGATGAAAATAAGAACAAATGAGAGCAGTACCAGCAGACAGTAGGCCTAAGTAAGAAAGTAAACATTATGTATATATACCTTCACTGTTTCCCAAATTTTCACCTAAAAATTGTGAATTCTTTCTTATAACGTGGTCAATAAAGAGCTCCCACGGCAGTCGATGACTGGGGTCACAACGTATGCAATCCTCATCACTGCAGCAAAATTCACTTCAGTACCTGTATTTATGTAAGATTTTTGTTGTTGTGGCCTTTTACTAGCCGAGGATGGCCGTGGCCTCTGAGGTGGTGATAAAAAATAAAAAATAAAATAAAAGATGGAAAAAGGTTTGCAAGCTCGTCATTGTTGCTTTAATCACCATGCACCAAGTTCAGCATTGACTCCTCCCCACCCCCCACATACAACTGGCTTCTCCCCCAAAAAACAGATTTCTGAAACCCTCTTCAAGCGGTGACCTCAACCACCAACCTTAATTGAGGGGTGACCCTGCCCACATACAAAACACTTACCCACATAACTACACAACTGGAAATATATTCAAATGTACATATAGAGATGCAGTCCATGTTTTGGTGTTACAAGTCAAAGTGACATTAACTATTGTCAAATAAGCATTGCCTCACATTGGCTGCCACTTGAGATAGTCCAATGAGTCTAAATCAAGGGGAATAAGGTGCTCCTGGCCTGCACTCACATCTTTTCAGTGAAGGAGGGTGGATTGCTCCCTCACATTATATATCAGTTTTTAAGCGATGTCATGTCGGCTGGGAACTGTAGTTTACCTTGCGTACAGAGACCCTACAGATGCAGGGTTCCAATATGCCAGTGACGGGATTAGCGCTCATTTTACACACAAAGGAGAACTTCTTCCCCCATTGCACACAGTTCTGTTGCACCTCCTCCCTGTAGACATACACATACATAGATACAGAGATACAGAGATATTTGACAAAGCAAATAAAGCAAACCAAATGATACACATCTCAAATTGCTTTTTGAATGGGCACTGCAAATGTGGATTACAGAATGTAGCATTCATGTACATATAACAGACGTGAAAGCTACATAATTTATGTAGGTAGTTTATTAGAGAGGGTTTAATTTCACCTCTGATTATTACGCCCCCAGTCACAGTAAAGCAGTGCATATGGAATGAACGGCAAAACAAGGAGAACTCAATCTAATTTTTGGAATTTGGGAGTTAGCAGTACAAATTGTGGCCTCATGGGAATGTGGCCCTCCCTGTTCAGCCTGTGAACAGATTTTTCAAACTAAACTAATAAATGAGAGGCTGAGGAAGAACCCACCCAATGCCCAAATCTGCAGCAAGGTTACTAGGAAACTAATGCAAAAGAGGTCAGTGGTTTGCAAATGTCACAATACACACACACACACACACACACACACACACTGGCTTTTCCCAGCTTGGTGGTGACGCTGATGTTATCGCTCCCCGTCAAGATCATGTTGGAGGACATATGAGAAACGTCAACATGAGAAACCTCCAGTACTTTACAGTAGTAGTTACACAACAGATTAAGTGCAGTCAGACTTGTGCTTTCTTAAAAGACAGCTCAATATAATGTTTTGGTTCTCTGCAGAGTGATGTCAAAATATTGGATGAAAGTATGCTTAATGTAATGAACAGGACAACCAGCCCATCAGCCAGGTCCAGTATATAACATTTTACTATCACAGTATACTTTGTAATGACATCATACGCAAGTCTAGTGCAAAGTGCAGTCTGACTGTGTGCATGGGTGGAATTTCGGTAGATGAGCACAGTCACGCAGGTAAAAAGGGGCTTTCCCCCAGCATGAAATATAATAAAATGGTTGGTAAATAATTCATCAGAAAGCATTTTTGAGTAGTTGGAAGTTCGGCAAAATTATGAAGTTATCTCTGTACGAATTGAATTTGCCAGCAATTAAAAAAGTAGCAAACATGTATAGCAGTGAGGAAAATCGATTATCTTGGGAAAGCCTGGACCACAAAAACATGTACAAATGTGAACTTTGCCCCCAGCTCCTTCAAACATCTTTAAAATAAAGACCGACTATTCCTTTGATAACTGTACTATACAGTGGTGTCTTGAAATATGAGTTTAATTTTGTTTGAAGACCACACTCGCAACTCAAAACACATCTCAAATTATCTTTCCCCATTGAAATGAATGGAAATGTCATTAATCCCCCAATACGGTGTGTTTTTTTATTAAGGAAAAAATAACATGGCTATCTATCTATCTATCTATATATATATATATATATTTATCTATTTATGAAATATTTCATAACAGAGAGAACACAACAAAGAAAATCTACAGCTATAACTGAGCGGCCAGAGACAAAGTGAAAAAAAACTTAAAATATTGCTTGCCTGTGACTCAACCCCTGCCCTGTGCTCTAAATATGAACTACCTGTTTCCATTTAATTCCATTTTCATATTGGACTAAAACACCAAGAGACATCCTCATTACCCCAAAACATCCATGGTTGTACATTGCTAAAATAAATACCTGTCACACTATGTGGCTGTCAATATGAGTGATATCTAAAAACAGGGGCAAGCCAGATTTACCTCTTAATCCTGGAAATGTATCCAAGAAAAAGTGCCTGCTCAAATATGAATGTCAGAGTCAGAGATCATACCAGGTTTGCTGCATGCTGAAGCAATACACTTAGGTTACTTTTCAGGTAGTAATAATTGCTCAATTGAAAGAGAAAATCATTTCATATATCATTCAGTTAACTTCTCCTTTTTTCCCTTTAAAAAAAATCATAATGTATATTGTTGCCTCCTCTGTGCACAAGACAATAAAAGGGACTTTCCCTGTTTTCCATGGTCAGTGATGGCTCAAAGATAGAGAAACAAAAAATGGCCCGACAGGTTCTGCAACATTTTTTACCACTCATAATTTCACAATCACACCATTGTACGACAGGTAGCTACAAGCATGTTGCTGTGCAGTAATGCATTGCATAGCTGTTGTAATACAACCTCCAAGATACAGTACATTTTAGTTCAGTACAATTATGAAGGATCAAACAATCAGAAGCGAATTTGGTCAAACAAAAGCACAAAAAAACCCATACCAATGAGCTACCAATCAAACCTTTAAAAATCCCACTTTAGAAAAATATCTTTATCTGCCACATTCTGGATGGAACAATATAATCTTGGGTGCACATGCTGTACCAAGTGGTGCACAAGTAGATCCTGTTCAGGATTGTGGGAAGTTGGAGCCTATGGCAGTTGATTTGAGGCAAAAGGCAGACGACATCCTTGACTGGTCGCCATAGACAGACAGCGTGTGTTTTTATAGTCAGGAACCCGGGATCGAGCGGATTCGCCTCCGATGGGCACCAGGGGTTGATATTCGGATTCACGGCATGCCAGTGGGTTAATTCTATGGGTGCTGTCCCCCCTGGCTGGGCGTGGGCGGGTCTGCCCCTCTGTTGGCTGCTGGGTGGCGGCTGCGTCTTGGCCGTTCCCTGGGTCTCTTGGGGGGTGCTGCGTTGCGGGGCTTTCCCTGGTGTCTGGGGCGGCGCCGTTCCGGCGCGGTCCGTCGCTCTGGGCCCGGCGACGCGGTTCGGGGCCTGTGGGCCGCCGGGGTGCCCGGTGGTTCCCTCTCCCCTCCCCCTTCCTCCCCCTTGCTGCCTCTCCCTCCTCGCCTCTCCCCGCCCGTCCTCCGCCTCCCTGTCCCTTCTCCCTCGTCACCCTTCCTCCTCCTCTCCCCCTCTCTCTGCGGCCGCTGCCCCCTGCCCTTCTTGTCATCTCCTTCCCCCCTCCCTTCCCCCTCCCCGGTACGCCTTCCTTCCCCTCCCCTGGGCCGGGGGCTCCATCCATGGCCCGGGTCTCGGTGCTCCAGGGGCCGGCGGGGGTGGCTGGGGTTTGATGTCGTGCCCGCCCCGCTCCGGTGGGCGTCCTGGCACCTCGGGCGGGACCCAGTATCCGGGGGGCGAGCCCTATCGCCCCGCCGGGCTGGTCCCATATGCCCGCCGGGGTCCCGGTGGGGTGGGTGGGGGCTTGGTGGGCGGGTGCGCCTCCTGCCCCCGCCCGGTTGGGGAGGGCCCCGCTGGTCGCTCCTCTTAACTCACTACACTAGGTTTGCACAATACACTTTTATAGACATATAGGGCACATAACACACTTTGGGGGGTGGGGTAGGGTGGAAACACCGTCTTCACCCTACAACTCCCCTCCAATTTTAATGCACCACACAACTGGGGGGGGGGGGGCCATCGGTTGGGGACCGCGGTATAGAGCAATGCTGCGGTCCCCTGTCCGTGTCCCCCTATCTATTTTTTTTGGGGGGGATTGGGGACTTGGGGGCGGCTGGGGCTGGGTTGGGGTGGATGGGGGGCGGGGGGGTCGTGGGGGGTGCGGGGGTTGGGGGACGGTGGGGTGCCTGGCGGGCCTGCAGTGCCCCGTCCTGCTGCGTTGGGTCGGGGGCGCGGGCCGTGTTGGGGTGGGGGGCGCTCCTGCTCCTGGGTTTGCTCTCCGGCCGGTGGCCCTGGCGGGGCCCGGGGGTCGTCCTTTGGCGCTGCCGCGGCCTGGGGGGCCCTGAGGTGTTGCGCTTGCTCTGTCCTGGCATGGGTCGACGGCTCCCCTCTTTGGTGGAGATTTTCATGCATGCCAGATCCACCACACCAGCATCTACCGAAACTCAGACACAATCTGCTTCCTCCTCAGGTCATTGAATCGGTGGAGGCTGGTGTCTGTGGATCTCACTCGGCTTCGTCTGTCCTTCCTTCCTTCCCTCCCTCAGTCTCTCCTTCGGTCTCTTGAGGTCTCCCTGTTTTTTTATTTTTTTTTGGATTTGATGGAATTTAGATGTTTCTTGGGTTGGGGAAGAATTCTGGTGGGTGGCCCGGTGGGTGGTGTCTGGTCGGTGCTGGATCGCCCCTCCACGCAGCATTCACATCACCCAAATTTTCTGTCACTGTTGCCACTGATTACTGATACATTCTGATAAATTTTCGCTGAAAACAGTTATCAGTCCGTGTTTTACGCCAGGATCCCTGTATGGCAAAATGAGAACCTCTCAAAGAATGAACTTCACTGTTTGCATTGACCATTCAGAGAATATGATCTCAATAATGTGAATTACAGAGATTAGGTTTAAATTTCACAGCATTTTTTCCACTTCTTTTCATTGTTCATGATTCTGACAACATGATGCAGACGAATCGGAAACTGACCCTTTAAGAGAAAATTTATAATTGCATTGCAAATGTGTATGTAGCGCTTCTCCCAGACTTATTGGCACAACTGTACGACACACACTGTAGCATTAGACGCGGAGACAGAAAAACTATGTAAAAACGCCGGTAAGAAATCAACACAACACAAGATGGCTGCCATTGTATCCATGTAAACCAGGGGTGCTCAAGTTCGGTCCTTGAGAGCCCCTATCCAGCCTGTTTTCCATGTTTCCCTCCTGCAGCACAGCTGAATCTAATGATCAGCTAATCAGCAAGCTTTGCAGAAGCCTGATAACGATCCTGATCATGAATCAGGTGTGTTAGTGGAGAGATGTTTTTTTGGTAAAGCCCTTGTCATCTAATCGTATCAGAATCGCATCTAATCGGACCAGAAGGGAAAAAAGGAAGCGCTAACATGGTGGCTCATGAACGCGACCAGATGCACACCATCAACATCCCCTCAAGCACCAACAAGTAAGTGTGGAGAGACTTTAGAACTTTTCAAACAGTTTCAAGCCTTTTTTATAATCATTTTGTACTGTATTTGGGTGTTTTTAGGCTCCAGAAAAAAGTAAGTTAATGCAAGGGACAATTGGTTCGAACAGACAACCCCTAAACCTCAATTAATCTGTTTAATCGAGGTTCCACTGTAAAGTGGTACCTCGGAGTTTGAACATAATTCTTTCCTGCAAAGTGTTCAAAGTCCGAAATGTTCAACCTCTGAAACATTTTTTTCCTATAGGAAATAATGTAAATGCAATTAATCTGTTCCCAAACTCCAAAAACTGAAAATTCCTATTTTAATTTCTATTTGTTTTTTTTTGTTTTTACATTTACAGTATTTAAACAATAAAAAATACCTTACCTTTTTTGTTGTGATGTGATGGCATCAGTGGATGATAAATGCTATGTTAATGCTAGCTTTAGTTCAGTGCTGAGTTTGTGTATTTTACATTGGGCATATTGTTAGACTACTAAGCGGTCCTTGCGTGCGTTGTTTAACGTCAGGCACGTTGTTGAACAGCTAAGGGGGGTCCTCGTGCCAGTATTTACAGAAGTAGTCACGGTAGTTACAACGGCGTGATAATTTCCTTCCTAATTTCACTGTGGTTTGTAGCACTGTATGTTTTTCTTTGCTGCCACTGGCACTGTTGTCTTTCTTTGGGCCCATGGTGAAGAAAATTGTCGAGAAAAATCAAAATGCACTGGCGAGTATGGAGCACCTCCAGAAGTATTCACGATCTGACTGGAAATGAGCAGTGCATCGTCTCAACTACCGCAACGTGAGCATTCAGCTTCGCTCGGCTTCGCTCGGCTTCGCTCGGCTACCCGTTTTCAAGGTACGTTCGGTTTAGCTTGCTTTGCTTGGGTGTTTAAACTCCGAAAATGAGTTCAAACTCAGAGGCATTTTTTACTCAGATTTTTTGGTTGAAGTCCGATTTGTACGAGTTCCGAGACGTTCAAATTCCGAGGTTCCACTGTATACTGTTAGGAATAAATTAATACATTTTCATCAAACAAATATTAGAATTTAGGTTGTAAATGTGGTACGCTAAGTGCTTCTGATGGTTTCTCAGCCAGCAGCCTTAAAAATCGGCCTTGCTGATCATGACCGCTCATCACTGCTGTAATTGTTTTTATAATAATCGTTATGTTCTTCTAATATTGACGGAACTCCTATAATATGATGATGTTCAGCATCTCTAAATGGCATAGCTACTTCCACAAGCATGGTTGGTTTGTTAACACTGAAAGCAGTGCAAACCCAACATTGCAGAACTACATCTACTAAATATTCAGTGATTCATTTAATGTCACCATTTCCACCAAACCTTTCCTGATTTGGACCACGTATATTCTTTCCTCATTCTGTATCTCCTCCGCATGTTGCTGTTTAAGTGTGTCTGGGGGCTTTTGCAGAGGGAACTGTCAGATGTGAGTCACCAAGTAAATACAGTAGTGATAAACTCTTATACTATATTTGTGTAAACATTACTAAACAGTAGTCTAATCCGTGTCACGCATACTTGTAGAAAGTTTGGAAGCGAGAGCATTTGTTTGTATTGAACTTCTCGCAGTCTCTTTTTGTTTGTTGTGCAACAGTTCTTGTTGTCATGGGGAACACCTTGGTTCCACTGAAAAGTGTCTTGAGTTTTCTCTCGGCAGTCGGTAACCAATGGACACTATATTTTTTAAAGTAATTACAATACAGAACAAAAGGTGATGAGCATGAACGTCACCTCTGTGTTACAACATGCAAGTTAATAGTGTACCTTGCCTTATTCTTTTTCTAATGTATAACTGAGATGTTATGAAATTTTAGTAGTTAATGAGTGTTATTATTTACATTGCTCATTGATACTTCTGTACATGTCATTGAAAGTGACACTTACTGCTTTATAAAACTTGACTTCATAAACCATACCAATAAACGACACTGGATACAATGCTAGTTTATACTTGTACATTATGGAAATCTAGGGAGTCAATTGCTGTAAACTCCCGTTGAAGCTTTGTCCAGTGGGCCTTCTGACACCAAATGATACAAACATTCTGCAACAGAATGGCTCAAAGCCCAGGCTAGATTGAAAGCAACTTCACCAGGGGACAAAGGGACGAAATACCTCTCAGTGTAACAGACATCTGCTGCTCTTTTTTTACGTTAAAAAAAAAAAAAAGAGTAAGAGCAACATAATCACGAGAGAGCTGCTTAGAACACTGAGGGCAAAGTCAACACTAGCCATGACTGGGGTGCGTTTGTCGCAACAAAGTGTGTGTAAAGGTGTGTTTAATACCTTGATGACAGAATGGCAAAGTCCCCACCATCGATCAACCGGATCTTACAGAAAAGCACTCCGTTGACAAAAGGCACTGCCGTAAGCTCCTCCAATGTAAAATGTACTTGAAATTTGAACTTCTTCTTTTTCATCAAAAAAGACATTGTTCCCAGGTTGGAGTGCGATTTTGACATTAAAAAATAAATAATATTTCGACTTCACAGCGTTGCTTGGAACTCCTTTGCTTTCGGGTTATTCATCTCGGCAATCTGACCTAAAATATAAAAATAAACTTGTAATACAAAAACTGATTCGCATCTCATTTTAATAGCAACAACAACGCACCCACTTAGGGTTTTGATTAAGTCAAAACAACTTCTAAAAGCATTTTATTTGGGACGTTACTCGTGACTGTACAGTTGTCAACTGTTTTACAAGTTTGGTTTTGCACAAGAGGGGTAAAAATACATGCTCTGGTTGTTATGGACTATCTTGAAAACAGCTGCCACGCAAATACATCCACTCGATTCAAGTTTGTAAAAATGACGTCTAAAGCTCACCGTTCCGGTGGGCTGCTGCTCCTCACTCGTTGAAACTGTACAGGTGGGCACCGCTGAGGAGAAGTGCTGGTTACGTACTTGGCAGTTCCTCCCCCAGTGCTTCGTAGCGACCTTTTCCCTCCGCTGTGGAGTTGAACACTCTTACCCGCCACGGAGGCTCATGAACGTACCACAGGGAGTTTAGGGACTGTCCATAAAGTCAAAGTAGAGCTACGCGTGCGAAAGTTGCTCGAGGAACGGCCAAGGAGCAGTTTGATGACGATGATAATAATAATAATAATAATAATTCAGACATGTGTACACACATTAGTTAAAGGAAAACATACATAAATATGAATACATTAATACAGATGTCCTTCAGATATCACAATAGTAATACAAGCTACCTTTTGCCTCTACAATTACAAGAGATGTTCAAAGTGGTGGCCATTTACATCTAGACACTTTTGTACGGGTAGTCGTTTTTTTTCGAGGCACATCCTATTTTCTGGGGTATCAATGGCGGAGTTGAACACGAGGAAATGCATGTGCAACCCCATTAGACACATCGCCCAATACATGTTACCCAAGCAGTCCATACACATACATGTCTGGAAGCTACCTCTTGTAAATGTAGGGGCCAATGGTAACTTTCAGAATAAATAAAGGTCTGACTAAATTTGGTATTAAACTATTTATGCAAGTTTTCCTTTTACTATGTGTGTTGCTGTATACATTAATTTGGCTGACGATGTATACAGTTGTGCTCAAAAGTTTACATACCCTAGGGCGGTGCTACCCCCAACCACAGGAGGACGACATTATTTCGAGCCCCCAACCCCCAACTCTAAGCCACTGTCTATAAAATTGCTGTAAGTACACCTCTGCAGAGAAGTTAGTATTCCTTGCACACTGTCTGACAATGACAGCGCCACTGCCACCTACTGAAGTGGATGTGCAAATACACTTTATTCTAGTACTGAGGAAAAAGGGGGGAAAAAACATGTTCCCTGGGTTCACACGTGCCGCACGCCTCCCAAAAATTTGAAAAGGACTGCCCTAGTGGTATGTAAACTTATGAGCACAACTGCAAATAAGAGAGACTGAGAATGCCAGCTTTTGACAAATGCTCCGCTAAAACCATTATTTTGCTTTTGAATAAGACTATGTAAGAGGGAGTGTGAATGGGGATTTCTTTGTCAACATTGTCTGATTGTCAAACTTTTCAAAAACTTTTACTGAATTATTCTTATCTAAGCATTGTGCTTTTTAGTTTACACACACCTAGGTTAAGTAAACATATCCCTGCGAATAGTGAAAAGCCACGTAAAATAGACAGTCATTATAAATCCATTGAATTTTCTTCCCTGGAGCTCTTTTAATAGGAGATAGGTGATAGGAATAAAAAAAATTGCAATGACTAATTGTAAATTATAGTCGATTAATAATATAAATCCTATTATCTACGCAGTTTAGTGATCTATAGAGCTATAGTGACCTCATAAGCACTACTGTAATGGGCTCAAAAGTAATAAATATCAATACCGTATATTTTTAGGTGAAAATGGTTCAACTTAATGTGCTGATGTACAAATGTATACAGCCATAAAAACATGAGCATTCATATGGTATTATTTAGCAATATGGTTAACAGATTAAATTTGATGATTATAAGACTACAAGGGCACATGGTAGACAAATGGTTAACATATCTGCCTCCTTTTTGAGGTTGGGGGTTGGAATCTGACCTTAGCCTTCTTGTGTAGTTCATATTTTTTGTGTGGGTTTTCTCCAAGTATGCCAGCTTCCTCCCACATTCCAAAAACTAGGGATGTTCGATATCACTTTTTTTCTAGACTGATACCAGTATGAATATTCACTCAACTACTTAATGATACCAATTACTGATACCACTACTACTTAACCCCTTATGATACACACAATTTAATTTAACACAATGATAGACCAGATTCTGAACAAAGACCTTTTTGTCTCTTGGATGTACATGAAGCTTAACCAATGAAAACAGCCACAGTGTAACACCAGCTACTGGCAAATAGGCTTACTCGATGTCATTTTTTTTTACTTCCAAGTTTCCGTGGCTGATATCGGCATCCTGGTATCAGTTATTGCCCATCCCTGCCCAAAAAATACATGGTTGTTCGGTTGAAGTCTCTAAATTGTCCGCTATATTAACAACTCTTACCCCAAAACAGCTGACATAGGCTCCAGCACACCTTCACCCTAGTGAGGATTTGCAATATAGAAGATAATACTACAACAATTTGAAGAATTGATTCAAAAATCATTGTTTTCAAAAGGTGGTTTTTGACTCCATTTCAGTGATTTTATGTCATAATGTAACTCACTTAACAGCACATATTAAGACATTTTCAGCCTTACTTTCCAACCTTTTTATCTAATTTACTTTCAAATTGAGGAAAAAAACTAAATAACAATTCAAGAGCTGCTTGACGACCATATACAGTGTATACATTCTTGATTATAAGCGATTAACTGTATTCCTTTATTTAAAACTGTTGTCACGTGTTTCCACTACTTCTTTGTTCGTGATTAGCGAACATGTATAAAAAAAAAAGAAGAAGAAAATACTTTGCTAGGGATGACCATTGGTATTCTGTATAAAAGTGTCAAGTTATATCCAAAGTCACGGTCAACTGATGTTAAAGCTAAAATCATATACATGCGCTTCCTAAGGCAACCTATAAAATGTTTTTAAAGGCTTGTTGACGTTTCTGTGCGGGGATTCCTCAGAAGAATGTACACGAGAGGCAGGTGGTGGTGCCAAGCAAATTAAAGAGTCTATTGTGTCTCCTCTTTGTGATGGGGAGCAGGTGGCGGTGTCGCAGGCCTGCTCTGTTCCTCTATTAACGCCCCATCAGGTGTCACTCCTGCTGCTGAGCTGTGCAAGTTTGTGACCTCAGACCCACTCTGCAGGAATTTGCGCAATTCTTTGAGAGTCGGCCTGAGCATCTGCACCAGTGCCAGCAGTGCCGCCTGAGTACCTTCCAAGGCTTGGGCTTGTCGCTCCTGCGCAAACGCCTGGGCCTCCTGGGAGTGACGCATCATCTGCAGCAACTGGTTCTGACCTTCCAGATGCTGGGCAATCTGTCGGATGTGGACGTTGGTGACTCTCTGCTCCTGCAGAAGTCGAGCCGAGTTGAGGGCGATGCGGCTCTTCAACTCTTGGGGTTTAGCGTGACCCAGAGGTGGAGGTGGTGAGGAAGCTGAGGATGATGCCAACACCTCCACTGGAGCCTCCACGGTTGCCACCACAGCGGGAGCTGAATCAGTTACGGTTGTGGTGCAGTACTCCACTACGCCTCCGTCCTCTAATGCATGGTAAGCTGCTTCAGCTGGAAAAAACAAACAAAAAATGATGGTCGTCTTCTACTCAGCTTTCGCCTTTACCCACCCTTGTTTTGGGGTTGTGGGGTTTTTTCCACAGCAGCAAAATGTGAAAACTAGACCACTATAAAATGTATATTTCCATTTTGCAATCCTAATTAATTCTAACTAGCCATGGCTGCTAACAACAAGCTCAGGCTCGGCTCCTTAATTCGAGGTAAGCATAGTGCAACTGAACAAAAAATGTTTTGCTGATCATCAGAAACCGTTTGAAAGAAGTTTATTTTGAAAATCAGGTGCACCCGCCTCTGTCCCTGTCAAAACTATCATCTTTGTCAAGTGATACAGGAAAAAATTAAGAGGAATATAATTTGTTTCCAAATGTGAACTGCCGGACAAATCTGGATTTTGAAAACCCTTTGTCAAGTGTTAAATCATTTGGGGGCCAATGGCAAACTTAGTCATGAGACCCTCCACATAATCAAATTCAAATAGACATTGCAATGTAGTAGATTGCAATTTTCAGAATTCAAAGGATGGAGAAAAAAAACTGTTTCCCTTCAGTTGGTCAGTAGGCTTCATTTTCTTTTTCTATGCATGTGTATATTTTATTTGTTATTTAGTGTCTAGATGTGCAGTTGATGTGATAAAGCCACAGATTTGTTTGCATTAATATTGTAATCTGACTGAAGTTATGACTTACTGACTTATGTTTCTGTCACAATTGTTTGGTAGAATTTTGTTAAGTTGACGCAGTGACTTTATTTTAACTTAACCAATAAGAAGACCAAAACATTTATTATTTATATATAGCTTATGTTTGTTAAAAAATACATGGGTGGACGACCTTGAAAAATAATAAATCACAATTGCAACATTGAGGGAAAAAAAACCTATATCTATGTTTTTCAAAATTGTTCAGCGCTATCGTGTACTGCAAAAACATTGAATAATAGTTTTTATTATCAATGAAAAGTGTAACTTTGAGAAAATGGTCCTATAAAATAGATACACTCCTTAAAATCCTCAGGGTTTTTATCTGACAAGTGAATCAGGGATGCAGATTATAGTGGCAAAAACAACAACTTACCATTCAGTGTTTTTGCTTCATCACAAACTGTTGCAGAAACTGCTGGAAGAGCTAAAATACAAAGAGACAGAGAGTAAACAAACGATCATGGAGCAATGACTCTTTAAAAAGTAAAATAATTAAAAATGTAAAGCAATGCATAAAATTAACTTAATTTGCCTTAAAATTGTTTAAGCTACAAAGATATGACTTCATTACCAACAAACAGTCTTTGTATCAATCTTTGAATATCATAAAGATACACACATATAATATTATTGTTTATATACTGTATATGGAGGTTATCCTTTCATCTATTCCAAAGCGACTGAATGATTTTGCCATCCACATATAAAAAAGCACAGTCTCTTGCCGCATGAACTGATGAAGCGTGCTCAGATGAGAGGCGGAATGGAATGTCTTCTAAGACAACCGGAAGAGTCCAGTTGCTATGGATTCAATACCCTGACAATGAATATTCATAGCCAGATATAGCGGTACATATATTAAAAAAATTAAATAATTTAAATTGTACTATTCCTTTATTATAGGCAATGTAATGAACACTGTGAATGGTGGGGTGACCCTCTAGCGCCCTCTGTTGACCAGCTGTCACTGCTTTCTATGAGTACATTATTATTGAATATGAATAGTGTTATGGATAGATCCAGGCATAACTGGTTGTAACACTACACAATACTGTAGTTTGCACTTTTAGTCCACCAACCAACTGCAATATATTATAATCCGTGTTCCAAGGCAAACAATATATTAGGGTTTGATGGAACATGCATCTTGACTGCCTTCTACTGGATGAAAGTGTCTACTGCGGCCATAACAAACAAGTCAGAGTTGGCTTTTTATAATGTCCAATAATTTATTATTGAACACAAACTAACTGTATTAAATTATTGATTTGATATTTACTGATTTACACTTTATCATTGTTTTCTGTACTGCTGTGATATTTCAAGTTTGCAGTGGTTTGTCAAATGACCCAAAACCTTGGCTAGTGGGGACTAAACATGTTTTATGAACAATTAAAAAATATTACAAGTTAAAATTTGCATGCCATTTTGCAGCAATTTTGTTGTTTTCACATCTGTTCAAAGGTGGTGAACTTCACACTTCTATAAGTAAGATGATGACAATAGAGCTGTAGTGTAAACCGCTCAGTATCACAAAAAGTTTACAAATAGGCCTACGTGATAAGCATGAAGCTATTTTCAATGTAAATCCAAGTAAGACGTGAACAAATTCAAACCTGGTACAATTTATGATTAAAAATCTCAAATAGTAAGCTGCTAAATGCATTAGACCATGTTTTTGCGTGTGTAAAATAAAAGGAATTTGGTACAATATTTAAATCATTTCTTGACGTGCCCACTTAAGTCGTGATAAAACAAAGCACACCAGTTGATAAAATTATTTCAGCACATCGATCACTGATCTTCACACTCTGGGCCGTACGTGTATACAGGAAATAAGGCTGCAAGTTACCCCTTGTGAATGCAAACATTTGCCAACTTACCCTCTGTGAGTGTGACGGTGGTGGTGGCGTTCGGTGTGACGGGCAAAGTGATCTCAGCATCCGAATCTCCTGCAGGTAAACTGATGATGGTAGCTTCCCCCAGGAGGTTACAGATCCTTTGCTGCATGGCAGTGAGAAGGACGGGAACGGGAGTGCAGTCGGTGGACGTCCCCTCTATCGCAGCCCGCGCCTGGGCCACTTTCCTTCGGACCTCCGTCTTCATATCGGACCACTTTTTCTTGACCTCAGCCAACTCTCTCGGACAGGTCGTGACAGCGTTCACCTTTTTGAGGATCTCCAACCATGCGTTGTTCTTTGCCATGTGGGTGACTCCAGCATTGAAGTGGTTAACCAGTGTGTGCTTTTGTTTCTCTATTTCTTCCACAATAATTTCAACCTCTCTCTCCGAGAAATTCATTTTTCTCTTTTTCGCGACCGACACCATAATTGCATTAAGTCCTCGTTTGGAGAAGTAGTTGTGCGTACTATACGCAAAAATAGTACTCAATTGATATGCGCAACGTAATGGCTTCCAGAATCGGCTTCTTCTTCCTACTAACTAGCGTACGTTAGCTAGCTCATTAATCCCGCCCCCTCATGATTTCATTGGTTGCATCGTTTGAAAAGCCTCGTTATTATTGGCTATGTAAAATGTCAGTTATTTAACAAGGCAAACAAACTATGTGATTCAAAGCCAAAGGGAGAAATAAACATCAACCACAGTGTTCACATTCTCGCTTTTGTTTGGGTTTGTACAGTAAATGACAAAAAAAAGAAAAAGAAAAAAGAAGTACCTGTATTCGGTTTAGACAAACTGCATGTACACAACTAAATCAGTTGGACATTAAATAAAAACAATAACAACAACAACAAAACGTGAGTACTAGTATTAAACAATCACTAATAGTATATTTTATCAAGATAAAAGTAAATCATATTTTTATTGGCTAGCACTAAATAAGCATACAAAATTTCTATGCACAACTCAGAAACAGTTAACCAACCTTTCTTGAGCCAATGCACTAATTTCTTTTTTATTTTAGAATGATAAAAATATTTTCTTAAATTTTACATAAAGGGGTGTAGATCAAATAGTCATTTCTAGCATCCATCTAAATTGTACAAAATAAACTCAATTTTATTTAAAAACAACAACTAAAACACACAGACAAGTGTTGACAAATCCTTCATTTAAAAAAAATTTTTTTTAACAGTTGTAGGAGGAAATAGATGAACAAACTACTCTTTGTCTTATATACTGAACATAAATCTGAAAATAAACATACTGTAAATGTAATCATTTACAACTACTGAAATGTAAAAAAATAAAATAAAAATGATGTAGAACATAAGGGGCTTTTTCTTGCCCTTCTTCATCACTTGTTCCCCTCCTCTTTATCAGATACCTCTACTTTCCTTCCTTTTCAATTATGTTCATCTCTCCTCCACTACTTTATTGATAATCTTCGCCACTCATCCTCATCCTCAATTTGCGACGGATGTGCTAACAACACGCTAAGAAACCCATCACATCAGCGACTACACT
The DNA here is from genome assembly GCF_054856555.1 of Leptonotus elevatus. Taxonomy (NCBI): domain Eukaryota; kingdom Metazoa; phylum Chordata; class Actinopteri; order Syngnathiformes; family Syngnathidae; genus Leptonotus; species Leptonotus elevatus. The sequence continues at coordinate 18,195,433 of NC_141253.1, forward strand.
GTACATTTCTCTCGTTCTTGACTGGAGTGGGGTTGCATTTCCAAATAGTTTTATGAATATGTCTTCATCTGGACAAAAAAACAAATATCCCTTCTGCCAAGTGTTGGTTTAAACATTGTTGGACCACAGGGATGTCAGTTTGCACGATATTGGAAAAACATGTGATATGCCATGTTGACTATATCCATATCAATATTATTGTGAAATTGACACCTTGAGTTGAAATACATCGTGCTTTTTGTTTTGTTCTATATTTAGGTTTGGAAAAAATGTCTATTCCTCTTAATTTACACTCACTTTCCCTTAAAACATTTTTTTTATTTGCCTGTTAATTGGTAACATTTCATGATGGGCTTTATACATTATTTCAAGGCAGTTAAACGCATTCATTAAATTTTTAAAGTTTTTACTTGTATAAATAATGGATTAGTGTGGTCTCTGTATCCACACCCAAAAACGACACAAATAGCAAGTTTCTGTAGAAGAAAGATAGGTTTGGTGTAGGTTTTGCCAGCACATCCCTACACTTCAATGCAATAGGTCAGGTATGGAACAATCAATGAATTATAAAACAATAACAAAAGCATTTGTGTTCAATGATTCTTTTACCTTGTGTAAAATTGCTAAGGTTTGGGATACCTTAGATTTGACATGTTCTATATGAGTTTTCCATGTTAAAGGTTCATCAATAATAATACCTAGAAATTTTATTTCATTAGTCCTTTCTATTTCTATACCTTGAACAGTCAGTGTGGCTTCAGCATCTCCTTTTCTACAACTGAAAATTATAAATCTGTTTTTTATTAATATTTATAAGACAGTCTGTTGGCATTGAACCACTTCATAATATTCTCAAACTCTTTCTCTATTACTTGTAATACATTATATACTGTATATATTTTCCCGGCATAAAATAAATTGGTGTAGTCTGCAAACAAAATACATTTTAACCTGGCATTTGAAGTGTAGATTGACATTTGTGAGAACAAGACAAGACAAACACAATAGTATCCTTTTCTTTTTTTTTTGCTTGATTGCAAAGTTTTATTTCGAAGCATGGTGAGGTAGAGCTTCTGCTTCGGGTCATTGCGCAGTTCTCGTTATTGGCGGGTAAAGCATGAAGGCTTTGCTTCATCCATCCATCTATTTTCTTGACCGCTTATTCCTCACAAGGGTCGCGGGGGTTCTGGAGCCTATCCCAGCTGCCTGCGGGCAGTAGGCGTGTCAGCCAATCCAGGGCACACTGTGCCGAAATAGATTTGGAGCTTCGTGAACGAGGGACATGTTTTGGAGTAAAACATTCACTGTTTCAGCAATAATAGTGAAATTATTTAATATGATACTGATCAATGTATTATTTAAAGAGGAATGTTTGCGTTAATTCAAATTGCCAGTTGCCTACCCCCCGAATAAAATTAAATATTAGTAGGTGTGTGCCTAGCTAACGGGAGTACGGAAAAAGTTAAAAAACAAAAATAAATCTCCACAACAGGTTTTAGGCAGCTCCTTTTCACACTCACTATTGAAAATATTGTATACATAGCACTGACGATGCTGGAAGACATACATATATTTGCAAGCCACTTACACAACTTACTTGATGGTATAAGATCCAAACGTTCCAAATTTTTGAACGTTGCTTCTCACTGGTCACCATTACAAACGCACAAAACCCCATTCATTGATGTTCAATATTTTGGTGGTTATTACAATTTTTTAAAACAACTTTATTTATCAAACAATACTGGGATGATGCGTCATCAAACTGCAACAACTATTCATTATTCCACAAAGGTATGCGTATGTGCTGTCCACACTGAAACACAAGGGGCGGCATTTCGAGATCTACCCACTCTCTGGATCCCGGTTATGAAAGTGATCGCTTTCAGGCTCCACAACGGCGCATCCATGTGGTCGTAATGCCCGAACAGCAAAAAACTTGTGTGGCTACACTGAAACACTCTTTCGTGTAGACGGGGCTTTAGTTTTCACATTACATAACCTACTTTTATTAAACGTATTTCCCAACAAAACTCCATCCATCCATTTTCCAAACCGCTTATCCTCACTAGTGTTTTGGGCATGCCGGAGCCTATCCCTGCTGTCAATGAGCAGTAGGCGGGGTACACCCTGAACTGATTGCCAGCCAATCGCAGGGCACACAGATGAACAACCATTCACACACACAATCACACTTATGGACATTTTGAAGTGGTTAATTAGCCTACCATGCATGTTTTTGGAATGTGGGAGGAAGTAAACTCCCATGCAGGCACGGAGAGAACATGCAGTCTCCACACAGGGAGGCCGGAGCTGGAACTGAACCCTGCACCTCAGACCTGTGATATTGACATGTTAATCAGTGCTCCCACCGTGCTGCCCCCCAACAAAAATATCCAACCAAATAAAAACAAGTAAAACGTACTGAATATTGTAACCGTTAAAGGTTGTTAATACATGTAAGCCTACTTTTAAAATGAGATATTAAAGCATTTCTCTGAACTCAACGTTGTCTCTGATCATGTTGCTATAAACTGCCTTGTAAACCGTCAACACATTCAGGGCTGATGGGCGGAGTTTAGGGTCTTCTGCCTTACATTCCTTATGAATTTGAAAAAGATGAAAGAGGATCAAATCTCCTTCATCCACTCTTCCTATCACAAACTGTACAACATCCGGGATCTTCCAGATATCTGTCATTTCATCATACCCATGCATGAGATCATCTGAAAATGACTTCCCTATGTAATTGAATGGCCACAGCTGCTCAGGCGCCACAAAGTGACCGCTGAGCTCCCTGTGGCCGCATTTCACCAGCAAGCCCCTGGATGAGTCCACCTCAGGCAGCGCATCCAGGTCATTCACCACCAGGTGAAAGTCATTTGTGAGCAGAAACTGCGACAGAGTTTTCTCCAGGGTGTTGGAATCACACATCACCCTCTTACCAGCTGGGCTGTTGTGGAGGTAATGGAGAATGGAAACGTAGTCTATCGCCAACAACAGCCGCGTCTGCCAAGTGTTGCGATGTTTTTGCTGCTCCTGTGCCAGAACTGCGTTCAAATTGATAAGTGAGCCCAATGGCTGGTACTCTGTGACCAAGGTATGGTCTTCAAGGCAAAATCCCACCAACTGTGCCACCAGGGGACCTTGCAGTGCCTTTAGCATTGACAATCCGTGGAGAAAATCCTGAGAGTAATCCAGAGATGACAGTTTGGACACAGCTACCTTTTGTCCTTTCCATTCTGCCAAGTAGACCTATGGGGTGAAAAAAACGTGTGTAAGCGATTAACATGTACATGACTGTTAACATTTTTACTTTCCCAGATATGAGCACATACCATATGCTGTACTTGGAGTGTAAACCTATCCTTAAATATGTTTGTTATGGTGTTAAATAATTACGGTTGAGAGACTGAAATCAGAGGATTTGGACAATTTTAAGTTAAACAATGGCTCAAACGATTACTCAATTAATAAAATTGCTGTCAATGAATTTGATAATCGATTAGCTGTAGATTTTTTTTTATACCCCTAATATACAGTGCCTCTGGATTGGCAGACCGGGGTGGTGGTCCCCCAGGGTGTGTTCTAACTATAGAGGGATCACACTCCTCAGCCTCCCAGGTAAGGTCTATTCAGGGGTGCTGGAGAGGAGGGTCCGTCGGGAAGTCGAATCTCGGATTCAGGAGGAGCAGTGTGGTTTTCGTCCCGGTCGTGGAACAGTGGACCAGCTCTACACCCTCGGCAGGGTCCTCGAGGGTGCATGGGAGTTCACCCAACCAGTCCACATGTGCTTTGTGGACTTGGAGAAGGCGTTTGACCGTGTCCCTCGGGGAGTCCTGTGGGGGGGTGCTTCGGGAGTACGGGGTACCGAGGCCCCTGATACGGGCTATTCGGTCCCTGTACGACCGATGTCAGAGTTTTGTCCGCATTGCCGGTTGCCCTTTGTCACCGATTCTGTTCATAACTTTTAGGACAGAATTTCTAGGCAAAGCCGAGGCGTTGAGGGGGTCCAGTTTGGTGGCCTCAACATTGCATCTTTGCTTTTTGCAGATGATGTGGTGCTGTTGGCCTCTTCAAGCCGTGATCTCCAACTCTCACTGGAGCGGTTCGCGGCCGAGTGTGAAGCGGTTGGGATGAAAATCAGCACCTCCAAATCCGAGACCATGGTCCTCAGTCGGAAAAGGGTGGAGTGCCCTCTCCGGGTTGGGGATGAGATCCTTCCCCAAGTGGAGAAGTTCAAGTATCTTGGGGTCTTGTTCACGAGTGAGGGTAGGTTGGAGCGCGAGATCGACAGGCGGATCGGTGCAGCATCTGCAGTGATGCGGACTCTGTATCGGTCCGTTGTGGTAAAGAAGGAGCTGAGACGAAAAGCAAAGATCTTGATTTACCGGTCGATCTACGTTCCTACCCTCACCTATGGTCACGAGCTGTGGGTCGTGACCGAAAGAACAAGATCCCGGATACAAGCGGCCGAAATGAGTTTTCCTCCGCAGGGTATCTCGGGTTCTCCCTTAGAGATAGGGTGAGAAGCTCGGTCATCCGGGAGGGACTCAGTGTCGAGCCGCTACTCCTCCGCGTTGAGAGGAACCAGTTGAGGTGGCTTGGGCTTCTGGTTCGGAAGCCTCCTGGACGCCTCCCTGTGGAGGTGTTCCGGGCATGTCCCACCGGCAGGAGGCCCCGGGGACGACCCAGGACACGCTGGAGAGACTACGTCTCTCGGCTGGCCTGCGAACACCTTGGGATCCCGTCGGAGGAGCTGGCTGAAGTGGCTGGGGAGAGGGAAGTCTGGGCTTCCCTGCTAAACCCCACCCCGGATAAGCGGTAGTGATGGATGGACCCCTAATATATAACAGAATTTTAAGATTCTGTTTGTGTTTAACAGATGACACATGAAATGTGAGTTTGATTATGCGTTTTGTTAAGTGTCGGTGCAGTTTACACTCTGGTGGTAGATTTTGAGAGGTCACAACTAATGTACCTTTTTCACTGCCCCCTGGCCGATGAGCTTCAGCTTGCGCACTTCCTCTTTTATCAGAGGACATTGAAGCCAGGGGGTGCAGTTCTTCATTGTCGGCATTTTAAAGTGTTGAGCCACACAGCCGGTATGGGTGATGACTGGTTGTCCATCTGACTGATACACAGACTCCAAATACAGGTAGATCAAGATGTTGATGAGGAGTAACGTTGCAAGGCAGATCGCCACCACTGGAGTACTCTGGTAGAATGAAGTACTGCTTCGACGACCCATGTTGCACAGCAACCTTAACACAGACAAGACAATTACATAGCAGTATCTGCAGTCATCAAAACATTGCAAAATCTCAACAGTTACAACTTCTAGTTGATAGTAAAACAGACTATGACTATTTTCTGTTGCTTTTTAATGTATCAATTTGTATCAACTGTTTTTTTTTAATAAACACATATGTTGAAAAGATTCGTCATATCCACGTTTTAGTGCCTCACTTTTTTGACAACAAAAAAGGAGAAAAACGGGAGTACGGAATAACCAACACAATCACATACTTAAATACAACATAGTGGGGATCTGTATGTGGTGTATATTAAGATATTCAGCTAACCGTAACAGGAGTGTAACTTGCAAACCCAGACTGTCTTCTTGAAAAATAGGAAAGCACCGTTTAATATAGGTAACCGACGTAAATTTTTGTTTTACTTACAATCCCGTCGGATCACATGGTAGTCAAGTCACAATACACATAAACCATTTACAACCTGTTCGTTACATTACCAGAAGCGTAAGAGAAAGCTTGCATTTCACTGACAACAAAACCGGAAACATACCACCATTTCCTGTAAAATATTCACATGAAAAGCATTACTATGGCTTTGTCTTTCGTAAGTGGTTTTTAAAAAGTATATTGTTGTTGTTCTTGTTCTTCTTATTTGTTGTTGTTGTTTTTTTAAAGAATTGTCACGGCATTCTACCTTTGGTTATAATTTTAAATTCTTAATAAATCAAAACGCCAGGTTAGCAAGAAAACATCTGTTTAGCATTACACTGCGGCCGCATATTTTATGCAGCCCCGAGAGCATCCAGCAATCTTAATGCATTATTAATAACAATTAGTAACTGGAATTGAATCCAACGCAGAGAAAAAGACGGTTGCGAATTATGATTTTATTTTGAAACATAAGGAAACCGGACGGATTTGTGTATGCTACTGACAAGATAAAACCGATGTCATGACGAAAGTTGCCGTCATAATATAGTCGATAGGAGGATATCTACGGCGTACAGGTAAGCAACCATTCGAAATTTACAAAACCTTAGTAGAACAACTGTCGTCTGTCCAAGCATAGAAGCATTCTTACGAAGCCAACAATTGATGCATATCTTCCATGCAAATTAATTGGCTGCTATGGCATTTTTTAAACTGTCAAAAGCTATTTTTTGTCAAATGCCATAAATGCTTGCACTTACATGGCGTTTATGATATGATTCATAATGGATTCGGAGATGGCATTGATTGCTCGTATCAATTCATACGCTCACTCGAGGGGATAAGGCGGCTATTTTGTAGCATACAGTCAGTTCCTGTTTATTTGAGGCGTGACGTCTCAGAAATGGCACACAATTAATACATTGCCATTGATGAACAAGCTGAAATAAAACCAAACAAAGTGTTTTGTATTTCATACATTAGTATCGCGTTTAATGTAATCTGTTTATTTTGCAACCAATTCCAGCTTCAGGTTGTAGCTACAGGTTTGATTGTCTGTGGACCACTTTAGCAGTAAATGAAACCACATCGAGATGCAGGCGTGAAAGTTCGCTTGTGTCATCGGTAGGTATGTGGATTGTCTTTGTGTTTATTCGTGGTCGTGGACTACGTGCTGTGTTCCATGATCGGACTCAGCCTTGTTTCCATAGTTTCCTCCAGTCTTCTCCCATTTGGCTGTGATGTCAGAACATTACTGTGCCTCCTCCCCGTTACTTCCACCTGACTGTTGTTAGGGATGAGTCACGGAGTGAGTCATACTGATATTTACATTGCTGATTATTGTTGTCATTGGCATAATCTGTGTTTGATTCAAAATCCGCATACATTGTATGTCGGATAGTTCATGGATTTTATCATAACCAATTTTACTGGGCTAGTGTACAAACAAAATTCTCTCTTAAAATGCTCTTTAACAGCTGTCATGGGTTATTAGATTGGTACACTCTCCTTCACGAGCAGAGAAGACCCATCTATAGGTGTTAAGAAGGGCTCGCACCTGACCCTGCTCAGCTAAGGGCAACAAAGACAGATCTAAGTTTTCAATCTGATTCTGAACTTTAGGTGCAGTTGTCCTGAGTAGCAATTCCTCCTCCATAATAACAGATTTAAATTCGAGAACCGCTGCTGTTTTGTCTAAACCCCCCAAAAACTATGAAACACGTCTCCGCCCTTATTATCTCACAGCAATAGATCCTGCCGACAACGCCAAAATTGTGGCAGGACAGACATGAAACAGAGTAGATTTGATCATTTTGAATGAAAGGCTTTGTTGCTGGAAATGGCAAGGAGACGTGTTTCAATGCCTCAGAGACATTTATTTGATTAACAATTTAGTTAATAAGAAAAGTAAAATAACCAACGTCAGGTCTGAGACCAAGTGCATTTAGCGGGCTGGGGCTAACGAAAAAAAAAACTACAAACACAAAGGCAAGGAACCCAGTGAATTCACTCATCTCAAGGACACAGCAAACTAGAAGAAAACCCACACCATGCAGATCACCAGCACCGCCACCACCGGCCAACAGCACTGTTGTGTGCCGAGTAATTCAGGGAGTCATTTATGAAACGTGATTCGTTATGTGCAATAAACTTCACTCATGGCATGTGAACTTGGCACGCTTCATGAACAGACCCATAAGTGTTTGTAGTCATGTTGGACTTTGACCAATTAATTGGGGAAAAACAGTGCTTTCCATATATGGCAACACAAAATTGGTTACTATAATAAGTGTATAAAATTTGAATTCAAATATAATTGTAATGGAGGATCCCCCATAGTACTGGGGTAGGCATAGGTGCATTGTGTATATCCAAGTCAGTTATACAGGGAGAAAATATTGTTTAGTGACACTAACCAACAGATTTGTTTTTCTGTGTCAAAGATATTTTAATGGTTTCTGGGTAATTCTGGGCTGCTGAGTCAAAATGACGTATCTTTGAATTTGCTGTTGTTTTTAAGATATACATTTTTTGGATAATTAGTTGATAACTTATGTGCTTTTGACAAGTCTACGAAATGTACTTTCATTGTCAAAACCTCTTACCTCCAAAATTGTCACTTTTCAGGAGACCCCCAAAATGGCATGTTTGTTCAACCATTATTATTGCATATTCAAAGAGAACAATTCATTTTCAACACTTTTTATTGGTTATTTTTTTTGTAAAAAAAATTACACCCTCACGTGTGGACTGGCCAAAAGTATCGATAAAAAAAAAGAAGAAGCCAAATTGTGACTTTGGTTTAACCACGACACCAGCAATTTGTTTACTGCTAATGTTGCCTAATTATCTGAATTTTTGCTTGATTTGCATACAGAAACGCTCTACAATAACGATTGCCGTCTTTTACGATGTAGCATAGGAATGAGCAAATACTGTATGGTTATGGGTGTTGAAAAAAAATCGATTCGGCAATATATTACAGTGCGCAATTCTCGAATCAATTCCATATGCGGCCAAATCGATGTTTAAACATCAATTTTTAATGGAACTATTCAACAAAACGTCTTACTTAGGGTTAGAGTTCACACTTTAAGTATGGAAGAATGTTATATTAATGGAACATTAAGCCTTAATATTTTATTTCAGTGCTGTTCAAACATGAAAGAGACCGAAACCTTTTTGTTAAATGCAGTGGCTCAGTCATAAGCCTGAAGTTTCAGATAAATGCATTTTCATACAAATCTTACAGTGTACATGTACAAGTTTACTCATTAGTATTTTCTAAATTTGAGTTAAAAAAAATCGTAATAATCAATTTATAGATTTGTATTGGGATTAATCGGCATCGAATCGGGACCTATGAATCGTGATACGGATCGAATCGCCAGGTACTACACAATTCACACCCCTACTGTATGGATATGGAAAAGACAGATATAGCCTTATCAAAGTTGTTGCATAAACTTGCGTAATTAGCACTATTTTAAAGCAAAAATATGGACTATCTAAATGATTACAGCCAATTCTGAAAAAAAACAATGCAATTTTTGAACCAAAATGTGTTGACCAGTCTAATAAAAATAATAAAAAATAAAAAGTAATAGTCCCCAGGCTCCCCATCACATCAACATTTATAAGCGCACAACGAGTCTCCCATCTTTTGAACAAACTTCAACAGTCTTAAAATAAACATTGCATGTGCTATTGGACATATTTCATACCACACGATCATCTTTATTACCTTGGAAGTACAATATATATATCATTAATGACTGACATTGCCTTTACTTTGATATGGAGTAATAATGTGTAGACTAACTGCATCTTCTTGCCTAGTTGGTGGAGCCCCCAACCAACAGCTCAACATGCCAATAGAGTGAATGCCTCCTCCTGCTGCGCTTCCCTCATCTCCTGGCTGTTCAAGCAAAGTGGGCAAGGTAAGTAGTTGTTACAGAATCTTTCCTTTGCAGTTTCATCTGTTCCATAGGTCGTGGCTGACAGCTGTTGTTTCATGTTTGCAGGACCACCACCATGATGGGTCACCCTGGTTTATGTGTGATACTGCTTGCATTCATTTGTAACAGTTATGGCCAAGAAGCATTAAATCAACTTTATAGGTCCAAAAGGTAGGGGAAAAATCTGGTTTATTTTTTTCCCATCTTTGTGAGGATATATTTTGTAGTACTACTTGTATGTTTTCGTCTCTTATTGGTAAACAAAAAAAAAGCATGAACAGATGTTAAGAGTGGCTTGTGCCGTGCAGTAATCCCTTTGCATTTACTCCCATTCAGATTTACCACTCCTAATTTTATAGCAATTTTGTGAATGTTTTTATTATTATTATTATTTTTACCCCTTAGCTTTTATTTACATCTATAGAAGGCTCCTTTGACCGCATGTTCTCTTGACAACAAAATCTTTCAAATGCAAACACCACACCTCAAATCAACTTCAGGTCGTTTTTGTGCTTTATGACAGACGGAAGGAATTGTCCTTTTAGGCAATTGTCCAATTACTGTACTGTTGGTCCCTTGTAAAATAGGATGGCATATGCTAAGAAACTCCTAAACCTTTCATCCAGTTTGAATGTGGATACCAATGTCCATTAAGTAACTAATCGGAATATTTTTATTTAACAGGTAAAAAACAAAACTTGTGTCAGTGTTCAAATATGTTTGGACGTAACTGTCGTAGCCGTACATAAATTTCATCTACTGTATTTGTCTGTCCGTAAGGATTCAGGAAAGTGCTGGATCAGATTCCAGCAATTGTTTGCCAAGTGCAAATGGGCCACCGGTCTCCACAAACTCCCCCAACTTCTCTATGGATCTTCGGATGCCCGGTGTCATTCCAGCTAAGGTAGGGATGCTGTATTGAAAAACCCAACTGTACAAACCTTCACCTTCAATTGTAGAGCATGGGTAATCAACAGTTCCGCAGCAAATCGTTTAAAAACCCTGTAAGTGTAAAGTTACAAAAAAATGTCTTGGTAATTTGCCAGGCTGGTACAATTTCCCCCTCCTCTGCCACTGTTAAAATTCAGCAGGCAGTTGGCAGAATTGTGGCCGACTGTGAAGGGGCCACAGTATCACGATGCACCCATCCCCATGGATGATTTTTATATCCATATATCCAAAGGGAGCACCTTTGGCTATGCCTTCCACTGCCTTGCAACATGCACCGCCGGCGTAAAAAAAAAAAACTAGCCGAAATAACATAAAACTTAAGGGAAAATTTATTTTTTGGGGTTGTAGGCATAACTTGATAGCTAACTGCACGCTGCTGTGGTAGAAATGGGCCAAGTTATTAACACTAACAAAGCCACTTCAGTTAGTTTTACTCAAGTCAAGTAATTATTATACAGTAATTGTATTTTTTATCAGCAACAGGGTAACCGAAGTTTACCACACTACAACATAGAATATATTGAAAGCTTGTTCAGCTCAGTATTTATGTAGTGGGGGAGGGATGACTCATGCCAGAGGCCGGATTGGCCCCATTATAGCCACATACAAAAAATCTGATGAGAATTTAGTGGTATATCTTAGAAATTCAGTACTTAATTGTTCTTTGTCTTTGCATGTTTTCAGCACTTATCTTCAAATGCGTATAATGTATTAAGAAAGAAGTCACAATAATAACTTTACATGGTCTTTAAATCTTGCAGGGATTCTTTAAAAGGCTTTAAGCCTTAAGTGACAAAACGACAGGTGCACGTTTTACTGTCCGAATGGAGTTTATAGACAAAAAGTACCATACAATTAGACTGAAAAATTAGATTGTAAAATTCTTCACAATTTCCCGACAGAAATTAAAGATCCAGACGGACACAAATGAGGCAAACATTTCTTGAACACACTAATTTTGTCAATAACCTGAAACCAAGGGAACAGACGGAAGCAGCACGTTAAGATTGCTAGCGGACGTGCAGCGAAACTAATAGAGGAACAGAACATAAGATCAACCTGTTAGAAATCATTTTCAAGTCACTATCACTTCTTATAGAGAAAAACGTTTCCACATTGTGTTGACTTTTTATTGCGGCATGTCACATTGGCGATTGATTCGATGATTCAAGTGTTAGGCTGCTTTCAAACCACTTCACTCGTGTTATGTAGCCAGAACAACACTTTGTTGTTGTATTTGTGTTTTATTGGCAGTGTTTGGAGTAACACTTTGCAAAACTAGTGATTTACAAACACATTACGTTCATCTGCAGTTAAGTAATGCACCACACTAGGTGCCTTGGGTCACACGACGGTACACACCGCAGCTGATCATTTATATTTATTTATATATATATATATATATATATATATATATATATATATATATATATATATATATATATATATATATATATATACACATACATACATCAGTAACAGCCACTTAAACTAAATTAGGTTTTATTGAAGACTATTACTGGAAATTCTGTATCTCTAAAATCGTATTTATTTTTATTTTTATTGTTTTAGTCGGACACTTACCTATGCATGGCATTTCGTGTGCCAACTAGTCATGCTGCATATGTCGGTGAGTATAATTTTTATCAAGCACCTATTCAAAAAATACTCTTTTTGCAAATGTGTTGCAAGTTCTACTGGTTGACTTACCGTATGTTATCTTTGTTGTAAACCAAATGTATTACAAATTATAGCAACAGTACAACAAGTTATCTAATATGTGACAACGTTGATGTGAAAATCATAAAATCAAATCAAAATAGTCATGTCAGTGACTATAAGTGACTTAATTGTCAGTAAAAATGACTCTACTGTTTGTAAGACAATGATATTTCAATTCATCAGACCTTAAAGCTGCATTAATCGAGTTGAAACTTTTTACACACAACTGTCACCTCTGGACTAAAGTGTAAATGCAACCTGAACCAGCCTCCATGATGCTCGTGAGTCATGCATGAGCTCCGCAAGCCTGTATGAGCACGAGCGAACAGAAACTCCTCTGGCAAGAGGCCACTATTTCCAGACTAGCAAAGATTATTTCAACTGATAGAATGATAGAAAGATAATAATAAGACAATGATAGAGCAATTCTGAATAAATTGCATGCACAGATAATCACATTTTATACTGTGATATAGTGCGGTTGCTTGCGAGAAATTTATTATTATCTAGTATTATTTTAGGCCATGATACTGTAGTTCGAAAACTCAATAAAGCTCTAATTAATTTGTTTATCATAATACTTCAAATCAAGCAACTAAAAATGAAGGCTTTATTTCAAGCGTATTCTTGAACGCATTGGAAACGTGTGTTTGTTCTGTTTATATAAACTGTTGACTGGAAAGATGCTGAAGTTGCGTACAATACTGTGACGTCTCACAAGAATGCTGCCAGCAAACTTTGTTGGTAATCTCCCCTTTTCATTTGTATACACTTAACCGGCTAGTAGCTACTGTTGGCCGCGGCCGACGCCGAAAACAAGAAACTAAACTTGCGAGCTGAATTAGCACACAAGCTAACAACAACACGTAGCTATGAGTCAGTTCTCCCTGCGAGACATGCGATGCAGACAACACAATATGCAACACAGTAACACTTATGTAACAGCCATACACAGATTGTGTCCTATAGATCAGATTTATAACGCTCATAAGCATTATTAGCTTTTGGTTTCCACCTTCATTTGTCCTCATTATTGTGTACAAATTACTTTGACGTTTGTTATCATATCTTAACTTCTCAGTAAGGAAGCCAACTGTCACTGTCACTGCTCCGATGTTTACACGAGTCCTCTGTCTGCGGCTTCTGCGTCTATCAGATACATTTTTGGCTCGTTTTGTCGTGCTGGATAAAACTTCTCCTTTCTTCTATTTTGGCGGGTCCGTGCCAGCTGTGCTCGAACGCGTCCTTTTCTTACTCCCGGCAGATTCCATACTCATCAATGTAAGAGCTTGCACTTGCAGTCGTGTTATTTATCTCAGTGTCTCAGGGTGAGCACTTCTTCTTCTACGCGGTATGGCGCAGAAGTGGCAACTTATATATATATATATATATATATATTTTTTTTTTTTTTTAGCATTCCAGCAATACATTCAAATCACGCAAAAAAGAAATTAAAACAACAATGTGGAAGTGAAAAAAGTAAAGAAATTGAAACTCTACCTGGAGATGGGAGCGCGCATGATGTCACATTCTTAGCATTTTCGTCCCGAATGCCTCTATTTAGAAGAGCGTTTATAGGCTTATCAACACAGTTGTTGTAAACTCGTTAGGGCTTGCTCTACACATCAGGGCATTGCTTCTGCATATAGATGTGTAAAAATCTGTAATTTTAACATTGAAACTTGCTTAATGCAGCTTTAACACATTTTCCCATATTTGTTTGAAAATGTGTTTTTTGTTCTGATGAAAGCATGGTTGAACTTTTTGGCCATAATTCCAAAAGGTGGATGTATCATTTCTGTTCAAACATGTACAATTATTCTGTGCTTTCTTGTTTGATGAGACTGCTGTCTATATATCAGTCTCATCGGTCTCCTCGTGAATCATGCCCGGGACGCCGGCGTGTGACGTTATCGTGACGTCACTGCGAAATACCGGGGTTTGCAATAAAATTATTTGCTTTCTGTTTCTGAGCAGTCTGAGGGTGCAGGGATGTTCCAGTTTGAAGGATTGTATTTTTCTATAATTATTATTAATATTATTGTTGATGAGTAAAATGTGATTATGATGGAGAAAGCAGCTATTATTAGAATTAATTTGCTTAGGGGAGGGGCCTGGGTGGCCATCCTCTGTGTGAGACAGGATGTATACAACAGTAGAACATTTAAGAAAGAAAAAAAAAAAGTGAAAAAAAAAAATTATTACTTCAAAAAAGAAAATTTATCTGCCAAAAGAACAAGAAATTTTTACTTAACATTTATTAATGTAAGATTTTGAAAAATAAGACATTTAATACTAGGCCCTTATCAACCACAGTGGTCTTGAAAATAGTATTTTTAGACTAAAAACAAGTAATGTTGACTTTTTTCAAGCTGTAGTAAATGGAACTATTTTCTTAAAATACACAAGTATTTTTTTATGCTTGGATAACTTTGCCTGAGTGTCAAGCAGGGAGGTACCACGTCCCATTTTCATTGCCTTTTGTATGACCCAGCCAGGTATTGAACCCAAAACCACTCTACCGCTAGACCACTAAGCTGGTACTCTATTTAATGGAAAAAGGAAAGACGAGCTTAGTAAATATGACAAAATAAACCCAATTACTACTAGACTAGATTACTTATTACTAGATTATGCAAAATCTTCAATTTATGAAACCCCAGTTCAGGGCCTTTAATGTTGGTTATTTGTCATCTTAAAATGTGGAAAGTGCTTATTTTAAGCCTCACACTACTTAAAACTGGCTATTAACACTCAATGCCAAGACTGCATGATCAAATAAGACAATTAAGTAATAACTGTCTTAAAATAAGCACAATGATCTTGTCTGACAATTTAATTTTAAGTAAAAATAACTTGTCAAAGCAAAATAAGCAAATTTAAATTGCAAGTGAGTTTGAAACACCCTAATTTTGGATAAGAAAGCCACAAAATCCTTCAGCTACGCTATACTTTATTATAGACATTTTGAACCCTGTTACATTTTCTAACCAAATGTTTTTCTTTCTCAGTGGACTTCATACCCCAGGCTAGTATGAGCACAGTCCATCACATGCTGCTGTTTGGATGCAATTCTCCTGTCTCCACCACCAACTACTGGTAATACCTAATTTGATGCTTGTTTTTCATGTAAACACATGAAAATTGCATATTCTTATCATTATTACGGCTGAACTATTTTTGACTATCTAGCTAGTTATTTAAGAACCTCCATCTTAACTGGTTGTTTACACTTGCACTTATGCACTAATCTACTACTCTTGTATCAAACCATGCACTTACATTGCCAGAAAATGGTCCCTCTCGCTTTCACACTTAATATAATCATATTATACATAATATAATCTCACATGCAAAACAGCTGAGATGACTTGCCAAAAAGCTTGAGTTTTGTCTCATCTGTCCAAAGGACTTCCTCCCAGAAGCTTTGCAGCTCACAATAGGCATTTTGTCAAATAACAAAATATATGGTGCAATAAAGAATCGGTTGTGCAATAAAATACTGATTTAAGGCTACAGGGCTCTATGGTGCACCCATTGTAGGTGCCCAGACTCCCTAATTTCACAATGGTGCAACTGGAAAAAAAATCTGAGGTTGCACCAGTACAACCAAACCCGAAATAGGAGGAAAAAAAGGCCCTCGGCATTGAATGAAAGCCTAACTTCGGTTTGGCAATGGACACACATCTCATGGACTCAACCAATCAGAGAGAGTGAAGGGCAAGAATCCCTTCTGATTGGATGTGGTCCAGATATTTCTGTACGTTTTTAACTTTATTGAACACTGTAAAAAAATGAATACATCACTGTAAGCATGCGCGTTTGTGTGTCGTACACTTGAAAAAGCGCTTTACGCTGTTAGAGAGATGAGACGCTTGGCCAGCCTGGAAGATTGCGAGTGGAAAAAGCCACGGATGCTAAAATCAAAACTATCATACAACTATTGCCTACTTCTTTGTGAAAAATCTTAAGTTATGGCCAGATTCGTCCAAGACCCATAACGAAAGCTCAGACACTGAGCCATCAATTTCACAGGTTATATCAAGCCTTACTCCAGAAACAGCATCTGTTAATGCAGTGGTTCACAACTTTTTTTAAGTGACGTACTCCTCTGTGAAATATTCTTTCAAAGCATTTCTGATTGAGGAAAGAAAAAAAAAAGACTTAAGACCGAGTGCTGTGTTGTTGTCATTGTCTGATTTATTAAACTTTGGAACGATATTGTATTAATGTGGTCTCTTGAACTATTGAGAAATAAAAAGATGTAAGAAAAAAATAGAAAGATGTAATTATTTTAATTATAAGTATAGATTTGTGCATGAAAAAATTTGTAACATTAAGTGACCTGTGTGAACAGTGTGGTGTAGGTTGTGCCAGTAGTCAAAATTCAGTGGGGTAAATTGTGCCATTGATAACTGAAGTGAAAAAGATCATTTTAATCTAAAAAATGATAATGCTATCTTAAAGGAAGACAAATTCAATACAGAACTTTGATTTGCAGGTTTCAGAGGCCTATTATTCTTTCATTATTTTTCTTTTCCTGTTCAGCCTTTTTATCTTTTCTTTCTTTGTGAGCCTTCTCCCACTCCATCTTCTCTGGTGTGTCAGTCACGATTCTTGTTTTCACTTTCTTTTTTTCTTTCTTCTTTTTTTTAATACATAACCCAAGTGAGCAGAACAACCAGATTTGTCACTTGGTGAGTGCTCAGGAGGGTTAGCCTGAGTAATTTTTTTTCTTATCCCTATTTTATTTGTATGGCCATCCTGCAGATTTGTTTCTCCTTTCCAACCTGACGTATGGTCTTCCCCTCTTTCACTGCTCTTTCTAACTCCTCAAGAGGAGTTTAAACCGTGTCTGTCCTAATTTTGTCTGGTGGCATGATTCATTTTGGTCAAAAATTAAGAATGGCACATACTTTTAGTGATCAAATATAAGAATACAGTTTACAACAACAATAAAATACAATAAAGTAATACAGAGTAAATAAACACAATTTAGGGGAACTTAACCCAGGTCCTTTGGCACAAATTACCCCAAGCCCACCTTTTTGGGGAAAAAATGCATCCCCCAGCTGTTTTGAGCCAGCATCATGCTAACCATATAGACTCATGATGTAGCTTACTAAAGCACTAAAACATGTGTGAACTGTTTTCAAAGTTGTCTATTATTGTTCAAACACAGCCATAAAAAAACCTTAATCATAGAAATTTTACTTTGGAGGACAAAAAAAGTGTTTCTTGAACTTATACGCGCTTACCTCTAAAGCCATGTGTCTCCCATTTTTACGGGATGAGCGAAATGGATGTCCCTTCAAAAATATGTGGTCACATGACCAACTTCTTCTATGTTTTTCTAAATAACAGGGGTGGAACTATTTGCCCCTTGTCACAAATTACCCCAGTCTCCATTTGAGAACTACTGCGTTAATGAACCAACCGCATGCTGCGCCACAGTCCAACAAAAGTAAGAGTTAGTGTATACATTTCAGAAAGAATGGTTTAGCCAGTTTTGCTGACTAAAGGTACAATGAAGCAGATAATATGATGTTTTGTTTTTACTGTAAAGTGTGGCGACTGGGCTGTGGCCCGTAATAGTGCATTTGTGACCAGCATTCCAATTTCAGTCACTGAAAAAACACATTGACGAAATATAGAATATGCCGCAACAAATGCACTGCAGAAGTGGCTCTTCTCCATGCTGCCTTTCAGAGGCAAACGGGTCATCAGATGAGAACGAAATGATTCTCAAGTTTAACGTTGTCCACATGTTAGCAAAGGAAATGCTTCCCTTTAAAGTTGAAGTACGAAATAATATTTCACAAGAAAATTGGCTTGAACGTGAACCCTATATACAGCAATTACGCCCCATGCGCCTAATTTATAGGAGTCATCGCAGATGCTGACAAAAACAAAAATATACTCTAAAATACAGGAAAAAAAATTGTAATAAGATTAAACCTGCGGTGTTAAATCTGAAGCGGTCAAAAAAGAAAAAAGTCTGGCTGCAAAAAGTTAGTCTAGAGGCCTGGGCTACCATAATTTTTGTCTAGGCCAATTTCATTTTCACTTTTTTATTATTTCATTTGGGCAACAACACCAAAAACTGCTTGATTTTTCAATCATTTTCAAGATATTTCAGGGATCATTGTGGATTTTTACGTAAGGGTAACTATCAACATTTCTGGTTCTAAAACTGCAGCAGATTGTTGTATGAGTCTATTTCTGGTGCTGCTATGCAATGCACTGTCTCTAAAATGACTGACTGTGACATTTTTTACTCAAGGGACTGTGGCAGTTCACGGGGTACTTGTGCGGATGGAACATCAATTTTGTATGCTTGGGCTCGAAACGCACCACCAACCAACCTACCAAAAGGTATGTTTTAGTAGGCATGTTTCCAGGTCAGCAATGTAGCTGAGTCCCATCCTAACAAAGTATGTCACTAGCTGACAGGAGAAGCAATTTGAATTTGACTTTGGTAAAGGCTCGCTTGAGACTTTACATGCATTTTCATTTATTGTCCAATTGCCGGCCACCTCTTTCCCCCATTCTATATAATTGGTGGATATCAATAAGAGGCACCTGTCCAAATGCTTTGTATGATTTTTTTCCCCCCAAAACCTTACATAACCATACAGTATATTTGTTTTCCTTCACTTATAGTGTATCTTTCTGTGTGCTTCCAAAATATATTAATTTGTTTAAATTTTTCTCAGGATGATGAAACTTTTTAACTTGTGTATTTATATCACTACTGGCAAGCAGGATCAGAGAATCAATAGCATTCTTTTTGTTGGGCACAGTAGCTGTATTGTTGTAAAACACAATTCATATGTACTATTTACTGTACTTTTGTCTTGATGGTGGCAAGCCTGTGGGTCGTTGTCTCGCTGGCTTAAACTTGGAAATAGATTTTTTGTCTATATGTGCAAGCTTTTGTGCATTTCATGGGCTGTACTTTGTGCAATGACAATCCTTATTTTGATACGCCGTAAAAACAGTGGCCAAGACTCTTAACTCGTAAAATATTACGGCAAAACCACACACGTTGTGAGTGTTTTCTGTGAAGTGTAGGCTTGCACAATTCGTGCCTATCTAAATGAAAAAGCAACGGAGGCGAGGCCAATGTAGTATGGTGTGAAGCTGTTCTGTAATCTGTAATGGAAAAGCGACATTAGTGGCCAAGCTCAGGTCAACTCTCAAGTGTCTTACAGTAATTCTTGCGTACAGCCATTATCCAGAGAAGCCAAATGTAATATGTCTTATTTCTCCCTTTTAAATGAAACTCATTCGATTCCTACTGCTTGAATAACAATTTCAATGCAAAGTGAGATGTTGCGCTGAATGCTTATATGGCAAGACAGTCTGTGGTGAGACGACCTTGCCCCTTTTAGGCTTATAGTAGGGCTGCACGATTTTGGGGAAAAAAACAACTAATTGCGGTTTTTCAGACCAATATTGCGATTGCGATTTGATTTGTGATTTTTGTATTTTACACATTAAAATGCTACAATTGTGAGCCAGTTTAGTTTCAGACAAGTAATTTTATCAATATTATAGCAATGCAATACTATAATGTCACTATTTGATTAAAAGTACAAGTACAGTACTTCTGGTGAATGTGCTAAGGGGGAGCTTTGACCTACATTATGCTTCTGAATCAAATAACTTGCCAATAAAAACAATACATTGAGGCACAGGCTATGGTGAGATTATAATATACAATACTCATGACAAAACTCAATACTCATGACAAAACTCTCTTCTCCCTTGTAGTAACAGTGCAAAACTCTGAGGTCTAAATATTGCACACATTTATTTTATATTAAAGAAAAGCTGCCTTTACACATTAGATGAACTGGATCAAGTACTAATATAATGATAATTCGACACGTACACACTTTTTCTGAATCATTACATAACTCTATCCTGTATTTCACAAATTTTAGGAACAAGAACAAAAAAATGCTTCTGCAAGATTAAAGAAATCAGAATATAAAGTGTAAAAATAGTGCAGTATGTGCAGTAGTGTTTGCCGCTAGTTGTTGCCTCCCCTTCATCTGTCTTTTACGAACCTGTGTGACAGGCTTCATACTAAAGAACCACCACCGACTTCATTCTGAAGTCGATTTATCAGGCTTCATACTAATTATGAAGTCTGTCAAAAAACTATATAAAACCGCATTGTTTTGCGATTAGATTATTGCACTAGGTCAAACCTCGATGACGATTAGATTAGCCCTAGCCTGAAGCAACACAAGCTCCAGTTAACGTCTTTGCACCCTCTGTTTTTGACCATTAACCACATTGTGCTTTCCTCAATTTTTATTTTGTCCCTGTTCCTCAATAGATGTTGGTTTTGAAGTTGGACGGAATTCAGGAGTGTCTTACTTTGTGCTACAGATACATTATGGAGATGTCAGTGTTTTCCAAGGTAAGTACTCAAATTTTAACATGCTGGCAAAAACTGTGGACTCAAAGTATCTTACACTTTATTGTAGATGTACAAAGTACATGACTAATTTCCTTCCTTCTTTCCTTTTCTGTTATAACACTAAAGTATTGCAACATTTTGTTTTTGGTTTATTCATTTCATCTGTACAAAGTAAAAATCTAAAAACATAACTATTTGACATGTATATTTATATTTATTTGCTTTTTCACTAAATATTTTTCAGTAATTGTTTCTTTTTTTTCCTTCTACAGATCATCACAAAGATTGCTCAGGTCTCACTTTAAGAATAACATCCACCCCGTGCGTATTTTTTTTAAATTAGTTTGTTTTCCAAACTGTATTGTAATCTTTGTTGCATTCAATAAGAAGGCCACTAAATGAAAGTCGCTAGTTGGAGATTACTACCGAAGTCTCATATGCACCAACTTTGAATGCTCTGCCTAATTCTTGTAGAGCAGCACTTACACATTTGCAGCAAAGTCTTATGTGTTTCGGACTGCTAGGGGGCGCTTAAGGGGAAAGGAGATCAAGAAAACATTTGAAAAATAAAAGAAAACCGAACATGTGGTCTGGCGGCCCACTCAGAGTTGTGAGTCACAACTTCTCCAATTGTGGTCTGCAGCAGTGATAGGAGGCGGAATGCTCTCAGCGCGCATTTGGTTGGGTATCCAGCCTGGCAGACAAATATCAGGGCATTATCATCGCTGTTGGCCTGTCGCTTGTTGAGATGGCAGGACTGCAAGATCGGTGTGCTTGGCACACATTCAAAGTAATGGAACGAAAGAAGACTGGTCAGAACCAAAGTAGGAGAGAAAGTTGTTGCGAGAGCGGGAAGAGGAAGAGACAAAAGGGACGGTGACTCTTACAATTGAGATATGCAAATTCAGAAGGCACCACCCTCTTCTTTTGTTACTTTAAGCGGGAAATTAATTAAAGAATTAAGCTTATTTTGTCTGTTGGAGTTTTGTGCATTTCATACTGTAATTGGCACTGCATACCATGTTTATTTCTAGGCCATAAACAATGAATTATACTTATGCAAATAAGGATGTATCTGTGACTAATATACAGACCGTATGTCCTAATTGAAATGATTATCATCATGACTTCATTGATTCGTATTCACTGATACACAACTTACAAGATAGCATAAATTTGAAGTCTTAATGCAAACAGTGGATTGTGATACCTTCACTCCTGCCCTCTGGTTGTTGCTGATGTCACTCCCATTTGTTTTGGAGTTGCTCTTTACAGCTTTCTTTCATCAACTGGTGCTATATAAATATTTCATCAGATCAGTTATTGTAACCTCTAACTGATTCAATTGCTATTTTTTTTTGCAGGCAGCCATTCATTGCTGGTATATATCTGCTCATGTCCATGGACACTGTTATCAAGCCAGGAAATAGAGGTAGCCGATATTTCTGTACATTTCATGTATGATGAGGAAAAGTAAATAAATTCCACTTGTATACATCACATTTTCCAATACAAAAACATACAATGTGCTTTTCACAAATCTACTGCTACTTTATTCAAATATGTGCTTTTGTGATACACAACGTACAGTAATTTCTGGACTATAAGGCGCACCTGACTATAAGCTGCGCTAGCTAAATTCGGGGAATACTCGAGTTTGTTACACACACAAGCCGCACCCGACTGTAAGCCGCAGGTGTTTTAATGTTACCGCACCGGGTTCCCGCTACTTTCTTTTCCATAATGAAGGCGCAAATTGTCTCGCTCTCGTTCTCTCTTCTACTGTATTTGGGCTCACTTGGTTTGTTTTGCTCTGCCTGACGCTCTTACGCTTCCTTTGTAGTGCGCCCCTTTGTGATATGATGGATAAGCTGCACCTTTGTATTAGCCGCAGGGTTGAATGCAAGTGAAAAAAGTAGCAGCTTGTAGTCCAGAAATTACTGTAGTGTACAAAGGTAACACGTTAAAGATTCCTGTGAATATTCTTATTCATCCAGGTCATTTTATTCTCAAGGCATTGAATCAATCGCAACTAGTTGATGAGAAAACATTTGGCCTCCCACCCGAGCAAGCTTCATCAGTTCATGCATCACCTAATGTCTCTTGTTGACGAACAGTGGCCTGCAATTTTGCATTCCAAAAGAATAATACCATTTGTGGTTTGGCGCACACCCCTAACTTGGAGCCTAATTGAGTTTCCGCATCAAACCCAAGCTAGTGCTGTCCTAACTAGCCTTGTTGCATGAACTGATTAAACAATGAAGAAACGTCTTTTAAGACAAACACAACAGTCCAGTTACAAATCATTGGTCTGAGAATAACTTAGTAAAGCTGTGCACACATCATCATTTAAGAGTAGTGTTTTACAAGGTCGTACTGGTAATGAGTTATTGTAACAATAGTACCTCTGAATTTGACCATAATTCATTCTTTGACCTTGGTTATATTGGGTCTAGTTTCAAAGCAAAGTTTTTACAAATACACGCCGAATAAAAGTGAGAATTAACCAGTGATTAATTGACATTTGATGTCAAACATAAAACGTAACATATAAAACCGTAACTCTACATTTGAACAAAATATATAGCACTATAATTGACAAGCATATGGCAGCTATCTATTTAGTGGCTAGCTAGCCCGCGAATTTGACATGGTAACATAGCAGTGTTAATCTTCACTCAGTGCACTTGTTTTTTCGAACAGCACAAACAGATGCACTGTAATGCGGTATTCCAGTGACAGAATATAAAAAATCAATGTCCTTTTGTTTACAAAAAAACTCTGCTATAGTTCAATCATAGGACTGGAGAAAACAACAAGTAAAACCATAATGAAAACTACTGAATGGTGCAAAACCTCCGGCTCACGTGTAACAATATTCAACATTAATGAGTACACCCCTTTTGAAATGTAGGCTTCTTTTTTCCTTTTCTCAGTCAACAATGACCAGATTTTGGTTGCTGAGACTATGAAATATTCTAAAATTAGCAAACTTTTGATTGAAATTATATCAATATCTGGAAGGAAAAAAAAATTGGGAAAATAATCCACATTTTTCTGTCTGCATGTTGGCAGATGTTACATACAATTAATGACTCACATTTGTGGAAGTATTTTATAATACAGTGGCTATGCCATAGATGGTAGTAATTCTAAAAGAAAACTCAGTTGGGGTGTACCCATTTTTGTTTGACCACTGTTTGTTTGTGTTAACTCAACATCAGGATATTTATGCATTGGAGCATAATATTCTGAGGGTAATTTAATATTGTGGTAGTTAAAGGTCCCATGCCATGACTTTTTTTTTTTTTAAGTTTCATAATCTTTGATCTTTCTTTTTAATCAAGTTTGCAAGGTAATTTGGGTTGGAAATGACCATAATGCCATTTTTTAAGCTACTTTAATTGGTCTCACGCGGCTGTCACTTTGAATGGGCCATTTTCTCATTAATATTAATGATGTAAACAAGCTATGCACCGATTGGGTCGCTGGTCTCCTTAATTTGATATGGAAAACTGCTTTCTTCTGATTGGTAGCTGCCAATTGTGGCCTCCCATGTTTTTTTAGTTTTTTTTTTTTAAATCCACCTCCATGGTGATGCCCACGGCCACCCACAGAACTCCAAAACCATATCGACTCGTTTTGCCTTTTATCACCTATTGCAAACAATTGACAAACTGCATAGATATCAAACAAAATAATGTCACTGAATCATTTTGACATAGATTATGCATAAAACAATGGGAACAATTTTGATGGCTTGGGATCTTTAATAAAATTGGACAAATCAAAAAACTCCTTTCAAGCTCATTATGTATTTGTTTGTTTGTATGGAAGGTTGACCCTGTTGTAACTTGCTGTCTGTTTATCTTGATAGTTACAAATGCGGACATCGCCTGTGACTACACCTCCTACCCAATTTACCCATTTGCCTTTAGGACCCACACACATCGTCTGGGTGAGCCAACATGTTTAAATAATATACACATACACACACCAACATTTTATGTTAGAAGCAATAAGAAGGGATGTAGAGGTCTCCCCAATGTTGTGAATGCAGTCATTTAGTGTTGCTGCGGATGCCATTTAATTGTTGGATATTAGACCGATGAACTGATGCCTTGATCCACTGTTTTAAATTATTTTTTGGCATATGTCAAGTAACTCCCCAATGAGGGCACAAGCCAATTGCATTTTAGTATTTCATTCATTAACAAATGGCTTTATTGCAAACGTCAAGCGTAAAAAAATAGGTAGATGGCAGTGGTGATCTGATTGTCAGTGTGTGTGAAAGAAGTATCTCCGGACGTCACGTGACCGAGGCAGGCAAAGTATTTACAATGGAGAGCAGTGATAACATTTGTATTTATCAGTTAAAAATCCATCCAATTGAATTCACATCTCTTTTTGATGAAAAGGACATAATCAGATACATGTACAGGTTGGATTTTCATTGAGATTGCTGTAGTAGTTGGCAATGCGAGACCATTATTTACTGCACCTCAAAATGTGATGATATCTGTCAATATGGAGTAATGGGAGAAATGTATGTCACATAAATATTCACAAAAATAATTGGAAACACCTTACGTAGACTGGACATTTGAATTTCTTGTTTGTTAAATATTTCTGTAGAATATTGTTGTATGACGTTTTGCAGAAGATGTATGAAGCAATTTAACCTACTGTAATATGTCACTTGCTAAAATGCTTGCTACTCAAGTGAAGTTGCATTAAGGCCTTTTTTTTTAAGAAATAGGAACTGTAGATTTAGTTTTGAAGGGGTACTACACTAAAAAGAGAATTGTTGAACCAATTTAAGATTAAACAGAAAATTGTTGACCAATTTAATAAAGTTGTTTCAAGTGGTAACACACGATTGAATTACCGGTAAATTAATCCATAGAGAATATATTAAGTTTAATGAACTCATAATTAATTAAACTTAATATATTGACTTTGGATTAAATTAATTAAATTGTGTGTTACCACTATTTTATTAAGTTGGTCAACCATTTTGTTTAATCTTAAATTGGTTCAACAATTCTCTTTTTAGAGTGTAAGTGGTTGTTAAGTAAAATGTTTTCTTCTTTGTATTTATAATTGCTCTTTAATCAAATAAATATATATTTGATAAAACATACATTAGATAGGATTTCCAGTAGGATACTACAATATTCAATAGCTGCATCCCTACAACTCCACAGTTATACAGTATTGTCATATTATTATCATTTAATTAAACACTTGTTTCAGGTCACTGTGAGTAACCATGAAAAAACTGCCCCTCAACATTACAAAGTTACTCGTGAAATGACGTAATTGAATAGCAAATATCCATCCATTTTCTTAACTGCTTATTCCTCACAAGTGTCACAGGGGTGCTGGAGCCTATCCCAGCCGGCTTCGGGCAGTAGGGCAGCGGGGTACACCCTAGTCAATCGCAGAGTACGCTCCTCAAAAAAAGAAAAGAAAAAGCTTTGATTTATCTAAAGCTGGGTTACAAGTTGAATGTTTGAGTCAAAGAGATGATTGTACATTGTACATTTTGATTGTTGTCACACACAAAAATTGAAGACTATACTAGACCAAAAAGTCTACTTAAGACTACATGTCCCCAGACAATCGCTGGGCACATACTGTACTGTATAAACACACAGACAACCTTTCACACTCACATTCATATAGCCACTGAGTGTTTTCCCACTGAATGAAGCCACACTGCCTTCACGAAAGTCTGGGGAATGGTCCGTTCCACATCGCTTACTTATTCCTAACCACTGTCAAAAATAATTTTGAAGTGCTTACCCAGAATCACCCACTCTTACCTGAGTATTTACTTCCCCTATCTTCAATAGGAAAAGTGGTTAGTGGCTACAGGATCCGAAATGGCAAGTGGAACCTGATTGGGAGACAGTCTCCTCAACTACCACAGGTACGCAGCATGTATTTATTGGTTTTTATGAGTACTGGATTTTTTATTTATTGTTTTTATTTCTTCGCTTTAGTTTAGAGTTTATAAGTTTTAGTATTAGTTTTATGTTTTAATATATGGAGTATTTGTTGAGTGAAAAAAGTCACTAAGTATTGTGTCATAAAGTAAGGTGAACTACAATTCTCAAACGACTGTTTGACCTTCCTTCTTCTGTACGGACATACAGCAATACTGAAGTAAAAGTATTTAAAATGGATCCCGAAAGCTCATGCATAATATTAACTTAAGGATATTTTCTCTATGATTATAGTTTTACTTTAACATTTTTAAAAGCATGTTTTTATTTCATTTTGTTACTTTTTGTTTGTGTGTTAGTGTTCGTCAACTATAATAACCTCTGTCTGTGCGTAGCGTGTACCTTGTTTGGTTTTAATATAGAAAAAATGTCGTACTGTGATCTCAAGTTCACAATCATCATCATGGCTATATGATCCATCATCATCGCCATATGATCCATCATCAATTAGGCAAAAAACAGTTTAGACCATTTTAAAGTCCAATCAATAACAAAAGGTGGCTTAAAAAGTTTGCCTCATAAATCCTTATATTTGTGATAAAATAGCACAAGCTCAAATACAGTTTGACAGGCGACTGGGCCAATGCGAGTGACTACCCTTCACGAGACCAATGACTAAGACTTCCTTCTCCAGGCTTTCTATCCCACGAACCGAGATGTGGATGTGCAGCGTGGTGATACACTCGCAGCCAGATGTATGTTCACTGGTGAAGGCAGAAGTGAAGAAACATACATTGGGTAAGTTTTGCTCTAAATCCCATTCCATTAATTGCATCTGTAATGGGGACATGAGATATAAAACTATGATTTTGCTGTTAAAGGGGAGGTCAACCCCAAAATTTTCTTTGCAATATGTTCCATGCAACCCTACTAGTCTAAACACAGCATTCTGATAAATTATGCATTTGTGGAAAGTTAAGCAACAAAATCTACAGGCTTTTATCCAATTCAGGGGGTGGCCAGTTTACCACTTGTTGTCCACTGAAAACAACATCACAGTTGCTCAAGTAATGACCAATCACAGCTCACCTGTGTTCTAAAGATGTTTAAATATACTTAATATCAATGTGATGTTTAAATATATATCAATCATAAATTGTTTAAATATGGTATACCAGGTGTCTCACATCAATGGGTTGCCAGTTATTTAAAAAATAGAAAACAATATGTTGAATTTAATAGTAGGCAATCAAAACACAGTTATGTAAATTGTGGGGTGCCCCAGAGATCAATTCTGGGGCCAGTACTTTTTCTTTTTTATGTGAATGATATTACAACTATTTCAAAATTGTTAAAATGTATTTTGTTTGCAGATGACACCACTTTGTTTTATGCCAGGAAAAATATATACAATGTATTACAAGTAATAGAGAATGAGTTCAATAATATTATGAAGTGGTTTAATGCTAACAGACTGTCTATAAATATTAGTAAAACCAGATTTATGATTTTCAGTTGTAGAAATATGGATGTCGAAGCAACACTGACTGTGCAAGGCATGGAAATAGAAAGGACTAATGAAGGTATCATTATTGATGAACATTTAACATGGAAAGCGCATATAGAATATGTAAAATCTAAAGTGTCACAAACTGTAGCCACGTTACACAAGGTCAAAGAATCATTGGACAAGAATGCTTTGTTATTGGAATATAATTCATTGATTGTTCCATACCTGAGCTATTGCATTGAAGTGTGGGGGTGTGCAGCCAAAACCTACACTGAATCCATCTTTTTTTTCTTCTTTTTTTTTTTAACGTGCTATTCGTTTTACGGTTGTGGATACAGAGACCACACTAACCCATTATTTATACAACTAAAAACATTTAAAATTTAATGAATTGATGGAATTTAACCATCTTAAAATATTCTACAAAGCCCATCATGAAATTTTACCAGTTAATATACAAACAAAATTTATAAAACGGGAAAGAGAGTACAAATTAAGAGGAACAGGCATTTTTTCCAAACCTAAATATAGAACAAAGCAAAAAGAACGATGTATTTCAACTCAAGGTGTCTATGTCTGTGGAACAATCTGGATTGTAAAACAAAATCTTCTCAATCTGTTTGTATTTTTTTTAAAGCATAAAAGCACAATTACTGCAAAAATATATATAGCAAAAGGACACACGATTTAATTATTTTGAATTATCTTGTTGTAACACTGAAAGCGTCTTGACTTCTCATTTTGTTTTTTGTTTTTTTAGTTGATCAGGGGAAGACCAAACAAGTTTGACTTCTTTCTGTCCCCTTTCATTCATTTGCTTTACTTTGAATTTTAATATTGCTTTTCATTGTCATTTTTTAAATGAATTAAAGAAATTTATTGAATTTAATTTAATTTAATTTAATTTTATTGAATGAGCCGTGCTTGGTCATTCCCTGAGCGTCTGTGATGTCATTTTAAGTCAACAGCAAATGACAAAATGGCCGCCCCCTGTCATGGATAAAAATGTTTGTAGAATATAAATAAAGCAGCAAAATCCAAACTCAATATTAATGAGAATGCTGTGTTTAGACTAGTGAGGGCCCATACAAAATATTATTGGAAAGAACATTTTGGGGTTGACTTCCTCTTTAAAGATTTCAGGGGGGGGGAACTGTTCAAGGTGGGGCAATATCTTCATGTATTCAGTATAATGGATCATTGTGCCTAATGTATAAAATGATAAGGACAGTCTAACTTTTCATCAGTAAGCAGGAAATATATTTGTTTGGTAGCATTTTGACCATTTATTGTGAAAGAGAAATCTTGATATACACATTGTCATCACACCATATTTTTACTTTTACATACAGACAGTTTTGTTTTTTTAAGTGAACGGACAATGTGTTCATACATTTATCAGTATCAAGACATGAAGAGGTTGTTGCAGGAGATTTAGCAGAAATATCATGTCCATCTGTCTAACTGCTACTGAGAGAATGCTGCTTTTTTTTTTCTTCCCCCCACCGCGCAACATGCAGGCGCTGATTGGGATTTATTTTTTCATTCATTTCATTTAATTTCACTTCATGTAATTTTAAGGAAAAATAATACTATATCGGAGCATATATCGATATTGGAATGTAAATGTATCTGTAATTGGGATTTAAACAAAAGTGTTCCTGTCGCACACCTCTAAAATGCATAAGTATATTTATAGTAAATGCTTTTGTTCTTACTTTAATTTCTACTGCAGGGGTTCCTCTGATGATGAAATGTGCAACTTCTATATTATGTACTACATGGACAGCAAACATGCCACTCCTTATATGAGCTGCATGAAGCAGGGCTCTGCCAAATTGTTTCAGCACATTCCACCTGAAGCTAGTATTCCCATAGATGTCAGTCCCGAAAACATGAACTCCATGATGCATATGGGACATTCAACAGGTATAGTGTACATTTTTACCGTTACTATAATCAGTGAATATGGGGCAAAATGTGATTAGTGTATCTGGAAAAGTATTCACAGTGCTTCACCTTTTCCACATTTAAAGTTACACCTTATTCCAAAATGTTTTTTTTTTGTTCTCTCTCTCTCTCTCTCTCTCTCTCTAAATTCTATGAATGGGTGAAACTGCCCAAAGGTAAGTGTGGCCCTCTTAATGTGGTTTCATATTAAAAAAGATTTTAAAAAGTATTGTGCAAAGGATGTTAATACTTAGTACTGTTCATGTGATTTCTTGTTTTATTTTTAATACAGTTGCTAAAATTTCTAAACAATTTTTATGTTATCATGAGTTTTTGTGTGTACAATATTGAAGATTTGTTTTTATTTCATTTTGGAAGATGGCTGTAACAACAAACATTGGAAAAAACACTGAATACTTTCCCGAGGCACTGCATGTGACTTACCCTTATTGTCCATACAGTTCTTCGAAATAATAAATAAGTTTAGTTACCTTATTATTCTCACCAACTCTCCTTAAAGGTCACCAAGATGGCACATCAATGCCAGGTACAACCAGTGAAGAGCAGCCTTTCGATAAGGGTAAGAAAATAACTAAACAAGGTTGAAACAATATATATGCAAACGTACATCATGAGCTGTGAGGCAAAACACTTGTCAAATGTAATGGGAGTAATAAAATGCCTAGAATCCCACATTCTATTAAATCCTGTGTCTGAAACCTGACACAGGAGTTGCTCATTCTTTTAGAATTTTACAGTTTCTGTCTAAAGAAAAAAAGTACATTGTATTGTTCGACATTGTGGCTATCTACCATAAAACAATTTCTCCACCAAGCCAGTTGAAGATTTATGTTAATGGAGTCATTTGCCCCCACTGGGGTGGACATAAATGTCCACTTTGCTGGAGGCGTATTGTCATTAGCAGGACATGCGAGCACATTAACGTGTTGTATGTCAGTGTGGCCTCCATTTTAGAAAAGTTGTCTTTTGATGCATATGTGGGAGCAATAATGTATATTAGGGCGACCTCCTAGTGATTCAGCCATGTCATATGATCATAAGTAAAGTTTAACGTGTGTGGGTGTGCGTGTAATCTTTGGAGTGAGTATTGTGGGGTCTGGGTGGGAATAATTGTAATCTGTGAAGCAGATTTACAATCTCTGTAGGAAAAAATGCTTTATAAGCACAGTTTTCATTGATTGATTGATTGTTTGATTTTCATACTGTTTGAGGGGGGGGGGTGTCTTATTTAATACTTTTTATTTAAAAACATTTTTTTACAAACCCAATTACAATAAAGTTAGGACGTTGTATTATAAATAAAAAAACTGAATACCATGATTTGCAAATTATTTCCCACCTATATTTAATTGAATACACTACAAAGATAAGATATATAATGGTCAGAATGATAAACATTATTGTTTTTAACAAATAATCATTAACTCAGAATTTTATGGCTGCAACAGGTTCCAAAAATGCTGGGACAGGGTCATGCTTACCACTTCAATAATTGTTAAAGCTTTGTAGGTGGAATTCTTTCCCATTCTTACTTGATGTACGTCTTCAGCTATTCAGCAGTCCGGTCTCCGTTGTCGTACGCTTCATAATGCGCCACACATTTTCAATGGGAGACGGGGTCTGGACTGCAGGCAGGACAGTCTAGTACCACTCTTTTACTACAAAGCCGCATTGTTATAACACGTGCAGAATGTGGTTTGGCATTGTCTTGCTGAAACAAGAAGGGGCGTCCATGAAAAAGATTTTGCTTGAGTGGCAGCATATATTTCTCCAAAACCTGTATGAAACTTTCAGCATCAATGGTGGCTTCACAGATGTGTAAATTACCCATGCCCCATACCATCACAGATGCTGCCTTTTGAACTTTCTGTCCATAAGAGTCCGGGTGGTTCTTTTCCCCTTTGGATGAGACGTCCACAATTTCCAAAAACAATTTAAAATGTGGACTCGTCAGACCACAGAACGTTTTTCCACTTTGCATCAGTCCATCTTAGATGAGCTCCAGTCCAGAGAAGCCAACCAGCGGTGTTTCTGGGTGTTGTTGATAAATGGCTTTTGCTTTGCATCGTAGAGTATCAAGTTGTACTTACGGATGTAGCGCTGAACTGTATTTTCTGACATTGGTTTTCTGAAGTGTTCCTGAGCCCATGTGGTGATATCCATTACACAGTGACATTGCAGTGAGGGGTCGAAGGTCAGGGCATTCAATGTTGGTTTTTGGTCTTCTTTTTTTTTTTTGGTCCTCTTACATGCAGTTATTTCTCCAAATTCTCTGAACCTTTCGTTGATTTTTCTTTATGGACTGTAGATGATGAAATCCCTGAATTCCTTGCAATTGTACGTTAAGGAACATTGTGCTTAAACTGTTCGCCTATTTCCTCATGCACTTGTTCACAAAGAGGCAAACCTCACCCCATCTTTGCTTGTGAAGGAATAAGCAATTCAGGGAAGTTCCTTTTATACCCAATCATGGCATCCACCTGTTCCCAATTAGCCTGTTCAACTGTGGGAAGTTCCAAACAGGTGTTTGATGAGCATTCCTCAACTTTTTTTTTGCCACCTGTCCCAGCTTTTTTGGAACATGTTCCAAGTTAATGATTATTTGCTAAAAACAATAAAGTTTATCAGTTTGAACATTAAAATATCTTGCCTTTGTAGTGTATTCAATTAAATATAAGTTGAACACAATTAGTAAATCATTGTATTCAGTTTTATTCATTAAACTTCATTGGCGTTTGTTTTGTTTTAAGGTGGCTCAAATTTCTTTTTTAAACTGTTGTGTGGGCCACTTAATCTACTCTGGTCTCATACCAAGGTAAATAGTATAGGATGTGTAAAATCTCTATAGTAGGAATAGTCTGTGATGGAGGACTTTTAACTGCTGCAACACTGCACTTATATGCACTGCGCTTACTAATTACAATATTTGCCATGGTGAATTGACAGATGCAATATTTTCTGATTACACACACACACACAAACAATCACACACAGTGCTGCTCAAAAGTTTGTGAACCTCTTGAGTAATTTGGATTTTTCAATTGTTTCAACCTGAATTTGTTGTTCAATCTGACCCATTACATTTTATATGAAATAACAGGTGTAGGTTTAGCATTTCAATGCATTGTTATTTTTTATTATTATTATCAATTGTGTAGTCAAAACTTAATTAAAAAGAGTTTTTGTCAATTCATGTAGGTGCAAAAGTAAATGAACCTTGAGCTGCATTGCTTAAAACAAGCAGTCAAGTAGGACAAATTGGCAGCTAAACTAACCACTGAAATGGACCAATGAAAGGAGAAGTTTAGCGAAGAAATTGTGCATCAATGACTAAAACAGAGACAAATCTCAGGGGACCTCAGGTAGTGGGTAGTGACAGCACATCTGTCTGGGGAAAGCTATAAAGTCATCTAAAAAATTGAGCTTCATCATTCCACTGTGAAGCAGATCATCTGCAACTAGAGAACACTGAAAATTACTACAATCCAGGCTAGAAGTGGACGACCTTCTAAAATATCAGCAAGAACCACAAGACAAATGATAATTCAGGTGACAGCCAACCTGTGCATCACATCGAGGGATTTGCAGACCTCTCTTGCTACATCTGGGACACATGTGCATGCTTCAACAATCAGAAGAAAATTCAATCCCTTCTGAAGTCCCTTCTGTGGATAGATTAGTCTAAAATTGAACTGTTTGGTCACAACTAAAACAGTCATATTTGGTGAAAAGTCAACACCGGATACCAGCTAAAGAACCTTCTCCCTACGGTGAAGCAGGGTGGTGAGAATGTTAAGTTCTGTGCTGGCTTTTCATCCTCAGGACCTGGACAACTCCACATAGTCCAGGGAATCATGAATTCAGAGGAATATTGTGAAATCATTGTTGGAAAAATTGTATAATAAGTTATCACATGAATGAGCACTTTATTATTTGCTGCAATTTAAATGCTACACCCACACACACACCAGATGCATGTTTTTATCATTGTGAGTTTAGTACCGCCTTTTGTTCCGCCTTCTAAATTTGTGAATAAATGTGCAGCGCAAAGAGGTGGAGGCAGGAAGTCTTTTGGTGCTGAGAGCATCCACTTCCTCCTTTCTGTAGAAAGACAAACTTGGGTGTGGTCCTTGATTCCTGTCTCACGGAGTTGCATCATTTGAGGAAGATTTAAATGGAACCCTGACAATAATGGATAATAACCTGAAGCCGTTCTTTGTTAGTTACAGCCTGGTAGAAGATTGATCATGCAACATGACAATAATCCAAAGCATTCCAGCAATACAACCAAGAAATGTCTGAAGGACAACAAGATTCATGTTCTAGATGTGCCCAGTTAAGATACCGACTTAAATTCTTTCAAAATACTGTGGCGGAACCTGAAGTGGGCAGTTTATGCTAGACGCCCATCCAACCTCTCAATTGGCTGAATTGTGCATGGAAGAGTGGCAAAAATCCCTCAAAAGTCGATGTGAAAGAATGATAAGTTACTAAAGAAAGTGTTTGGATGAAGTTCTCATTGCAAAAGGAGATGCAATGTCTGATTAAGTGAGAGGTTCACATACTTTTGCACCCATGAAATCTGAGTTTTTCTTAAATCAACAACTTTTGCTCAATAATGAATGACAATATTATTATTCTTTTTGTTCAAGTCCATTGTTTTCAATGTCAGCATTGTAGATTGGGGTATGACTAAATATTTAATAAGGTTATTTTAATATTTTATACAAAAATCTGACCATGCCTGCAGGGTTCACAACTTTTTGAGCAGCTCTGTATGTATGTTGACTAACATCTCCACCTCTATGCCTCGCTAAGCAAGCCTCTACTGCAGAGGTGGACAATCTCGGTCCTCGAGGGCCGGAGTCCTACAGGTTTTGGAGGTTTCTCACTTCCAGCACAAGCTGATTCCAATCAACAGGATCGTTATCAGACTTATGCAGAGCTTGCTGATCGTATATCTGCTGTGTTGGAGAAGGGCAACATGCAAAACCTGCAGGACTCCGGCCCTCGATGCCCACCTCTGCTCTACTGTATGTCAACGCTTCCACTTTTCTTATCCTTTTATATTTCCTTCCTTCCCTTTCCTCTCTTTTTATGCAGGTGACCTCTATTCTCTCATGTCCAAGCTGCTAGGCCAAAACAAGGATGTAGTACACATTCATAAGTACAACCCTAAGATACAGAGAGTCCAGCCTGAGCTGGTGGCTCAGATTCATAGATTAAAACAAAAGAAAAACTTGGGCTCTCCCGGTGCTTCACTAGCCCTCCAAACCAACAGGCACCCTGTTTTGATGAGGGACAGAGTTCACAAATTCCATCAATTTGAGGCCGTGCCCAAGTTGACAAAAAGCAAGCAGCTGTCTCAAAGACAAGGTGGGTGTAGGGTGTAGGAAGTCATATCATCAGCCGTACCTTCTGTGGTATTCATAACAAACCCCTTGCCCTTTAAGTGAAATGCATTCGTTTGAGCTGACCATTACTGTAAGTCATTCTCACTATAGCATCTATTGTATTTTGTGCTATACATCAAAATTGGCTTCTATCAGTGATGTTGCCCATCACAGGTCATTACCTTCCTCATTTCCACTGTGATTTATTTCCAATCTATTCTTTCCTCTGCCTGGATCATAATAGAATGTATTGTAATGATACTGAGACAAACAACCATTCACACTCGCGTTTACATCTATGCGCAATTTAGAGTCTTAAAGTTACCTAAGAAGCATGCTATGAGGGTACCTTGAGAAAAATCCAGCATAGGGACAACTGCATTTAGTATTATTATTACGAGGTTTGGTTTTGGACATTATTAGTAATATTACTTGTCAGTGTCTTTTTCTTCTTCTTCATGTCCTGCCATCCAACTGACGTCTTCTGTCAATAAATGGTTGACTATTTCTTTAGATGTCCATCTGGAGCAAGACCCAATATGGCCACAGAATTCTCTTCAGCTGGGTCAGGTGTCAGGACTTGCCATTGACTCAGATTCCAATCTGGTCATTTTCCACAGAGGTGACCACCACTGGGGACCAGAGTAAGTAAAATTAATAAAAAATTCCTGCATGAAAAATATTTGCTGGTAGAACTGAATTATGAGGTTGATGGTATTTTTTGAAAGACCTATTATAAATATTAAGGATGCACTGAAATTAAATTACTTTATTTTAAAAGTAACTAAAGCCAGGTACACACGATTTAGCCTCTTCTCGACCAAGCACGTCAAACGCCCAACAATCTTATGTCTAATAAGATTATCTTTATGTGTGAGCTATGTTAAGACTGGATTTTTCCCAATAATTAAGTCAAAATCGAGCCTAAATCATGAACGTGTTCAATACCCACATGTTATTTCTATTATTATTAATATTAGAACAACGTTGAATCAACATTGACACCTGACGTTGATTTATCATCACTTTTGCACCCTCCGTTAATATTGTTCCAACATTGAAATCCTTACAAAATCTACACGTCATTTTGTTTATTATTAATATTGGAACAACGTTGAATCAATGTTATGTTTTCCTTCATTTTCAACCATGGCACTATTAATGCTTCAAATATGCCTACATTTAGCGGTCCTGCTTTATTTACAGACAGTATAAACAGCGAGGCTGACAAATAAAAACTTGGACCCAAAATGCAGAGCAGCAAGGCAGCAATAAAATGATAAACTAAGCAAGAAACTAGGGCCCCGTCCAGACGGAAGCAAAGACAGCTTCGTTCCTCAAACAAAACTTGTACACACAGAAGTATTTCAAGACTTGCGTGTGTCCAAAAGACACTGAGGATGTTTAACGGTTGTAATGTATATGCCAAGTCTGGAGTGGCGCTGTAGCGCAGCCACAGGGAGTTATCGGAATTGCGTAGAAGAAGAATCAGCGAAGAAGACGGACATTTTTTTTTTTACTTTATTGCATCCCACAGAACAAACATGGCTTTGCATGTATCAAAACAACATGAAAATGATGAGCACAGGAGTAGTGACAATGGCGGGTGATTCAAGTACAACACCACTTGTTGAACGTGGGAATAAAGAAGCTAACTATTTTGCTGCAAAAGCATAAGCAAGCTAAGGAGGCTGCGCAAAACGACTACGACACAGCTATCCATCATTGTTGTTGACAGACTGACGATTTGCGCGCAGACACGCGAGAATTGGCGCATACGTCATCAATCTGCGACAATGTGTCGTCATCAAGCTGCGACCATTATGTCATCGCTGGAGGAGTATCGTGCATAAGGTGTCCAGACGGACATTAATCTTTTAATTTATCTTGCTAAGTTTTATATTCATAAATGTAAATGTGTAAAGTCGAAACCTTTTTTTTCTTCTGTTTTTGAAAGAGATGGATCTATATTTACAGTCCATCTCTACTTCCAAAAATAAGTAGGCTATCAAGACCTTAAATTTGTGTTCTCATTTTGGTGTTTTTAATATTTCTTAGTTTAAGACCCCTGGCATATTTTTTTATTTTATTTTATTTTTCCTTTAATATATATATATATATATATATTCTGCGTGTGTGTATGTCTATATTAGGGTTGGGCGGTATTTAAATTTGACATCGTTTTACCGTCTCCACATTTCACCGGGGTATACGTAATACCGTTGCTAATTTTAGATTTCTTTATCTTGCGCTTACAACAGCCAATCTGTCTAGAAGTTAATTATGGAGGTAAATTTGGTGCGAAACTAACTTGTGCAAAAAATTTGTACCTGTAGAAAAAAGTCTAAATTTGTATCTGTAAAAGTCGTGATTTGTATCTGTAAAAAAAATGTGTGCCTGTAAAAAAAAATTTTGTGTCTGTAAAAGAAATTTGTACCTGTAAAAAAAAAATGTGTATGTGTAAAACAAATTTGTATCTGTAAAAACAAATTTGTACCTGTAAAAGTCATGATTTGTATCTGTACAAAAATATTTTTGTACCTGTACAAAAACTATAAATTTGTATCTGTAAAAGTTGTGATTTGTACCTGTAGAAATGACAACTTGTAGTCAAAGAAGTCGCCACTAGGAGTCACAAGTGGGTTTTCTGCTGCTGTTCAGTGACGTGAGTTTTGCCCCATTTGTCGCGCTACAAATGGAGCAAAACTATACAATAAAAAATAATCATAGCTTCCTAGCTGTGTCATCAAAACACAGCCACTGACATTATACGTAATCAGTTAAATGTTTAGCTTTATCTTGTTAGCCAGAAAAAAAACAAAGATTTTGTCACATCTTAATATCAGAAATAGTGGTAATACTGATAGACACAGACATTGTTTATAAACATTCCCATTTGCATTATTTTTATTTGGCTTCAGTGTTGAAAGCAAATGTGTATGTTTAAAAGTGTAAGAGCCTTTTATTTTAACTGTTTGCAAAGCATACATTGCAAAAATACTGACATTTATCAATAAATTATAATATTTGAAATAAAATGATTAAATACAGAGGATAAAGGGTTGAGGTTGAAATACCTGGAGCGGCTTAAAGATCCACTCGCAGTAAAAACGTTTTGTTTTCATTTTATTATGATAGTAAGAGTACAGATGCTTGAATATAATGTTAGTCAAATACAAGTAGCTGAGTACTGTCCACTTTTTTTTTTACAGGTACAAGCTACTGATCGTATGTTTACACTGGT
Organism: Leptonotus elevatus; assembly: GCF_054856555.1. Lineage (NCBI taxonomy): Eukaryota > Metazoa > Chordata > Actinopteri > Syngnathiformes > Syngnathidae > Leptonotus > Leptonotus elevatus. The sequence continues at coordinate 18,234,255 of NC_141253.1, forward strand.
AGGCTTCAAATCTTGAAATACAAATCGTGACTTCAATGTGTTCAGTTTTCGTGACAACAACATGAGATGAGCTAGCTAGCTAGCACCGGATTACGAGCTATGTTCGTACAATAAATCTTACCTTCATACTAAAACTTCTTTCTTTCTGCCCACTTGGAGTGCTCTGCATGTCAACCAACGTTTAAGCTGTTCCACACGGTGTTCGTATATTGAACCATGTTGAAATTTTCACGCCTGGGACGTCCTCTTCTTCCAAAATGACGCGTAAACTAGTATGGCTACTCTGTTTGGAATTGCGGATTTATGGGCGTCATTTGAGTTCAACCCACGGTCGTTCGCTCAACCAATGAGGTTGAGCTTTAGCCCGCCCAAATCCTCCAGAGCCCGCCCTCTTCTTCTACGAGTACAAATCACGGCGCTCTACAAGTACAAATTAGTTTTGCTCCATTTGTAGCGCGACAAATGGGGCAAAACTCACGTCACTGAACAGCAGCAGAAAACCCACTTGTGACTCCTAGTGGCGACTTCTTTGACTACAAGTTGTCATTTCTACAGGTACAAATCACAACTTTTACAGATACAAATTTATAGTTTTTGTACAGGTACAATTTTTTTTTGTAAAGATACAAATCATGACTTTTACAGGTACAAATTTGTTTTTACAGATACAAATTTGTTTTACACATACACATTTTTTTTTTACAGGTACAAATTTCTTTTACAGACACAAAATTTTTTTTTACAGGCACACATCACGACTTTTACAGATACAAATTTAGACTTTTTTTCTACAGGTACATATTTTTTGCACAAGTTAGTTTTGCACCAAATTTACCTCCATAGTTAATGGTCACAGATCTGTTCACTGTGTGCTCCGGTTGCATTTGTAACAATAATTTGTGTGATGAAGCGCATTTCAATGTGTGTCACTCCATGCTGAAGTGTGTAGCTGACGTGCATGCGCTCCTTTTACACCGCGGAGCCAAGCTCAGGTAGCATTTCATAGAATACATTGTTCGCCGTGGACGCACACAAACTACTACTCCTCCACATAAACTGTTTCTCGGTTTACTAGACTATTTTAATGGATCCCGCTGTGGGCGCACAATCGACATTTACGCGACACACCAAATAAGCACGCAGCCTCCACCCCCACCCCAAGAGCACGACCAGATACACTCACCCGCGTGCGGCGGTCTCGGGTTGATGTGTGTCCATGGACGAAAACAAAATCACTTACTGATTTTTTGTATAAATAAAAGCGCTTTGTGGCGCGGCGACAAACTTTTCTCTTTGCAGCAGTGAGCGGGGGATATCGTTCCTCAGATGAATCCGGAGATACGAAGTATATTCCATCTTGCACCGTTACAGTCCTCATGCAGATTTTGCATACAGGCTCATCGACATTTGCTGTCAAATTGTAGCAGTTGCATTTTTTTTTCTTTTTAAGGGACCGCTTAACCGAGCTGTGCTGACTGGCCATTTTGCCTCGCTCTGTTTGAGCGGTCAGTTCACATGACTAACAGCTTACTATTAATTTTTAACAGTTATAGTAATATTCATTGTTATAGTATTAGTAATTTGAAAACAAATAAAAAGGTCATGTTATCAAAGAATTTTGTTTAATATCATAATAGGTCATTATACGCTGCAGGCTGAATTTTTTATTTATTTAAATAACGGTATTGATAGTAACAGAGTTGCCATTTTTTGATACCCCGGGATACCGTATTACCGTATATATAGTTAAACACCCAACGCAGGTGTTTCATTGTTACCGCACGGGTTCCCACTACTTTCTTTTCCATAATGAGGGTGCAAATGGTCTCACTCTCGTTCTCGATTGCCCCAAGGTCGCTGCTTGGGCCCTAATAATGACAAATGTGATTAATTCTACTGTAAGATTGCTGTTAACTCATTCGCTCCCAATGTAATTAAATGTTTTAAGTGTCCCAAATATACGTTTTTTATGATTTTTTTCATTTTTATGCTAGAGCATACAGAAGGCTTTAATGCAGCCTCTCAACTGCAAAGAACTGTTGAAGCAATGGTAGTTATTACAAAAACGGCCAGCAGGTAGCACCAGAGTAAAAGAGATCAAACAGGGCCATGTTGAAAAAAAGTTCATTTACTCACAATTCCAAATAGATTTGTGAATAATGATGAAACTTAGCTATATTCTAATGCAAAACGGAAACAGATACAAATATATATTTTTTCCTGATGAAAGAAGAGACTCTAATCTTTCTTTTGGTAGGTTCCATGTTTTTATAGCAATAGAACACAATATGCTACACAATATTCTGTGGGCCTTGCAAAAGCAGTCACCATCCAGTAAAACAGCCAGTAAAGGGGATTGCTTCTGTGAAAATGGCTGCGAGTGAATGAGTTAAAGACCCTGAAGAAGAGCAACAGGCTTACCTTGAATATGGATCCTGAAATGAGACGTGATTGCTGCCTTCCCGGTCAAACACGAACACAATTTTTTTCAACCATAACCTCCGCTCATCCATAATTCAAAGACTTCTCAATCATATTTCAACTATTTGTCAACATTAGTCCATCAACTAGAAAACGATGTTAACCCAACCATCGCCTGACATACCATAGAATGTTTCAATGTTACTGTCAGCTGTCATCTGTATTTGTAACAGTGATTGTTTATTGTCGGAAATTTCGATGTCAACCATATTGATGATTTGGATGGAAAATCAACATGTATTCAATGTCGTCTTGCTATCTGGGTAGTTGGAATGGTCCAGCCTTGAGAAGATGAAGCCATGGACCAGTTTCTTGTGGGAGGGAAAGGGAAAATTGACTTTAGCAATACTCTTGAGATGAAGGAAGGACATTTAAGATGACTGATGTGGGTGTCAAAGGAAAGATGAGCATCCAGGAAAGGAACTCCAAATATAATTCTGCTCTACTAGTCAATATTGGTTTTGTTTTTTGTGATGATAGAACAATATATGTTTATTGCCCAAATTATGTCAGAGCTTTTGATATATTGGAGTCAAAATATTGTCTTTGTGAAGGAATGTTTGAAACTGATGCTTTACCCCCTTCATATTTTCAGTTCTTTTGACAGCCAGGCTGTGTATCAGCACAGGTTCCTTGGCCCTATTCAACAGTCCGCTATTTTGGTTGTTAAAGCGGACAACGGCAACATCCTCAAAGCTTCTGGGAGAAATTTGTAAGTCGTACTGTGACATAAAGCAATATTTAGCAAAATTGTGACTATCATGTTTAGGGTCAAGTAGAAGCTGTAAGGAAAACTTTTTTTTTTTTCATAATTGGATTGTTTTTTTGTACTTTTTAAAGGTCACATGATTTTCCTAATGTTGCAGATTTTATTTACCTCATGGAATAACAATGGACAAGGACAATAACTACTGGGTAACTGATGTGGCTCTTCATCAGGTAAGAGCAATTTACCCTGTTACCTAACCTTTTTTTTTGTTAACCAGCTTGTGATCATTTTAGATATTTGTACTTTATTAACTGCTTTTCATTTAAACTTATAGTTTTCTGTAAGCACTTTCATTCTGTAATCTAATGTGAATTTATGTAAATTACTATCATTGCAAACACTACTAATCCAAGAATCTATAGTAATTTAGTCTTGACAACAACAAAAAAGATTAGAAAATCACCAGAGCATATTACTGTAAAGAGGCCAAAAGAAAACATTTGTCAACACTTTTTCAGGCTAACCGTCCATTTAAAACTATTGACTTTGTTTTGCATTTTTAAACACTTAAAACACCTTTCTTTTGTCTGGCTTTTGACTCGGCTTTGTTTTAGTGTTTTATGTTATTTTTAAAGTTGAATAGGAAAAAAATGGATAAAATGTTCTCACTTACATTCTTTGCACTCAGGTTTTAAAAGTGAGCAGTGATGGTGGTGACCGAACCTTGTTGTCTCTAGGAGAGGCTTTTACTCCAGGAAGTGACCATAACCATTTTTGTCAGCCCACTGACGTTGCAGTAGATTTTGAAACTGGGAGCATTTTCGTGTCTGACGGCTACTGCAATGCAAGGATACTGCAATTCTCTGCTGAGGGCAAATACCTTTCTGAGTGGGGAGCTGGTAAGAACATGAACGCTACAGTATCACAGCAAAAAGTAGTTACTTCAAGGATCTGAAAAGCAAAAATTATGTTCTATCCAAATCATTCTGGATTGTACTAACAGCCTATATAAGCTCAATCAATAGCGACCTGATCTGATTCTATGTCAGTTTCATTTATCTAGCTTAAATTATACAAATACACTTTACATAAGGAGCACTCCTTTATACATTAAAGAAAACCAATGTGCATTAAGTCAGAGTGTGACTGAAGATAGTGATTTCCGATTGTGAATTGGCAACCTCAAACCACCTCCTTGTGGGAGTTTTTCCTTGCCTCCGTTGCCATATTGCTAACTTATTTTTTTAGTTCAGTTGGTTTTCTTTATTCCATAAAGAGTGTGGTTCTAGACCTGATCCTAATGTACAGTATCTTGGTTGTGAATTGGAGCTAGATAAAGGTAAGTGATGTGATGATAATTATTGGAAAATCCTGTCATCTAGGCTCATCAGACCGTAGAAGGCGTATACCATTCCGGATCCCACATAGCCTTGCATTTCTGCCTGCGAGAAAGGAAGTGTGTGTAGCTGACCGGGAGAATGGGCGCATCCAGTGCTTTATAGCTCAAACTGGAGAGTTTGTTAAGGAAATCAAAAAAGAAGAGTTTGGCGAAAGCGTCTACGCCATCACCTTCGGTCCGGCTGGAGGTGAGTTGACGGAGCTTTCCAGCGAGCTTAGCTTTCTTATATTTGTCTTTCTGCGTTGACTCTTCAGGACCAAATGGTTGTTTTGGTTGGTAGATTTTGCCATTCTATCAGCTTCACAATTACTTGTTTTTCAACCATAGTTGATTCACTGGTTTTCATGTCGGGTACACTAATCTAAATCTAGTCTTCATACCCATATTCCGAATACAAAAGTGAGAGTAGACACATTAGATTTGTTTACATATGCGGTTAAGACAATGGATGGATGTATTAGGACACACATGGGCAAGTCATTTTCCATTCCTTCTGCTTGTATGAAAAAATAATAGAGAGCATTACAGTGGTCCCTCGCTACTTTCTGGTTCACTTATCGCGGATTTGTATTTGGGTCCAAAATTCAGGTATTACGGCCTCTATCTTAGGTTTTACCTCGCTATAGCGTGGGTTTTTCACAGATTATTATGTGCTTGTTTGCAGGTGAAGATGGCATAATCTTTGCAGTCAATGGAAAATCTATGTATAGAAACTCCCTTCCTCCAATTGGCTTTGCAATAAATTACGCAACCAAGGACATTGTGGATACCTTCAGCCCAAAGAAAAGGGTAAACACACTTTTTGGATTATTACAGTTAAGGTGCCAAATGCAGTGCCTTTTTAGAAATGCAATAATTGATATCAATAGCCTCATTCACTGTCATCTAGCCATAATGCTGCTTGATTATCTTTGTGCTCAAAGATCATTAGTCACTCAAGCAAAAGTTATACTGTGTAGTCAAACATACATCCATAAATGAGTTGGTAGTGTGTGCAATTTCGCACGCAGGGTGAATCTGAAAGGAAAAACAATACATAAAAGTCAATGCGGTGGCAAATTTTGATCCACTGCACGCGCTCATTCTCCTCTTTTTCTAATCAGTTAATTACTTGTATAATTAAAAATTGGGAAAAAATGACCCCAATATTTTGACATGAACAAATATTCTAATTGTAATACGCAAACATTTATTAAAGGCTTTACTTTAATGCATGTAATTGTGTTTATTGCTCAAACACAACCTGTGCTACCTTAAACGTAGCCATCCGCTGTCACGATAAAGGATCATCTTCATCTATGGTCAAAATTAATAGTGATTAATCTGTGTTAATTCATGATTAATGCAATATTTTTTTGTGATTAATTAATCAGTTAACACTTTAACTTTGACAGCACAAGTTAAATTACACGGTAAAGAGTAATCAAGGTAGTGCTGTCACTAACGACTTCTTAAACTCGAGTCTCCTATCGATTATTCCATAAATTAATCAACTGCCCCCCCTCCCCCAAATAAAAAAATATATATATATATTTATTTTTTTAAGTCCACAAAGGTTAAATGTGATTTAAATTTAGTGGATATAAATACTCATTGTTCCTTATCTTCTGCACACATATGCACCAACAAAATTAGCCTATGCTAAACGATTACCAATCGCGATTAGAATTAGCCCTGAATAAACTCGAATCACTTACTTATTGTACTTTTCCTGAAAATCACTTCATAGCCCTAAATCAAGGTTCAGTCAGCAGCAGTCGCAGGCTGGATGGGGGAGCTGCACATGTTTTCATATATTTAAAATTAATTTCTTATATTTTTAACCAAAATTTGGTGAAACTCCTTTGTACAATTTTTTGGGGCATTCAATTTCGGAGGTACTGTATGCAACTTTAAATTCATAATGAGGAAGAGTGCAGGGCTCAATCTCCCCAAACCAAATAGAAAAACCTCAAAATGTCCAAAATAGCAATGACAAACACATTGATATAGCAAAGTCGAATGCTGCAATGTAAAATTCGACTTTGCTAACCCTCCTTTACGTAGTTTGATGTATTTTGATTAACTTTAAATTTATTTTCAGGAGTTTATAATGCCTCACGACATTGCTGTAACGAAAAATGGTAGCATCTTTGTGGGGGATGCGATCACCAAGACTGTTTTCAAGTTTACAGTCGAGAGTAAGTTCTACTTTTACCACTACTCTACTTTATTTCCTCAATCTTTTTTGAAAGCTCTCTTCAGATTTCACATTTTTTGATATCGTTGTTACTTTTGTTTCCTATTCCAGAGGCACATCGCTCAGTCAAGAAGGCTGGCATTGAAGTTCAAGAACTTGAAGGTAACTTTGCAAATACTTATAATTCAATTGTAAAAGTATTCACACCTCTTGAGGTTTTCCACATCTTGTCACATTATTGTATTGTGATTTTGTGTGATAGATCAACAAAAATTGGCACCTGCATCTAAAATCAATGATCTAGTGTAAGCATACTGCGCTCAAGCACTTTTATGCAGCTGCACCCGGATAAAGTGCAAACAAAGAGAAAGTTTAATACGACCAACGTTATCGCACATTAAAAGCAGCACTTAAAACAATTTTTTTATTGGATTCATTGAGGTTAATTTGTACAATCTACTTTTTGTTATTTAAATGTAGTATATACATGGGTTTTAAGAAAAATTTAAGTAAAATTTATGGTAATCCATTGGTTCATTACGTGCTGTTGCTGGCTATTATATTAACTAACTTGATAGAAGCCTTCTCTAACTAGCAGAGGTGGCAAATCCAGGTCCAGAAAGTAAAAACCCTGCCACAGTTTGGCTTTAGCCCCCTGATGCTAGCTAGCTACCTAGCTGTGGCAGGGTTTTTACTTTTTCTGAGCCTGGATTTGCCACCTCTGCTAACAAGTAATAAAAATGTGCCTGCATGCATGTACAATTCATCCTGATATATCAGTATTGGCCGTAAGTGAAAAAGTTGTATTGGGACATCCCTAGTAAATACTTCTGTTCTGGGAAGCCCTTATAGGCTTGTTAGAGAATTGAGATTGATCGATGAGTTTTTGTCAGGGCTGATACCGATTGCTAGTCGTCAAGGAGGCCGATAACCGATATTTCGAGCCAATATTTGTTTTCAATAAAAGGGAATACAGTATAATTCGCCGTCAAAATTTGTTTTAAAACACGCTGTATGGCCGGTTGGATCGATCAAGCAATCACTACCTTCAAACCCCGATATGCATTTATTGTGTGTATGGAAGCAATATTGGGTACATCCCTTGTGCTATGTAACAAGCAGATGTTTGTAATATATACCGTCACGCTAATAACATAACTGCCTAAACGCATCTTGGCTCTTTGAGATAGGCATTTTTGCTTCATCTGCTGCATCAAATTATGTTGAGTCATTTCCTGCAAAATGTCATGCTAATTAATTAACAGCCTAACTCAGTGTTTTGCCAGTAAGTGATTTCTTGATTCAACAAATATGGCAGTAATGTGAAATTGAACTCAACTTTCTAAAAACTGGTTAAATACAGTACAGTTAACTCATGATTTAACAAGGGGCCAATTACTTTTTTACATACGGCCATATAAGTTTGCAATTTTTTTCAATAGTAAATAAAAAACGTAATTTACAAACTTTGTCTTGTGTTCACTTGAAGTTGTCTTTCTGATATTTTGTAATTCGCTTAAGTATGGATGGCACCAGACATACAAAATAACCAGAAAAGATATGAACTTCCTTACTTTCATTTCTTTCTGTGTAGAAATTGAGGCATTTATCCAAACCAAGGTGACACCAGAGCAGAACATGTCAAAGACTGCAGCAGTTCAACACAAGCCGTATTTAGCTCAACACCTGAAGCCACAAGAAAATGAGAAGAAAAAGACTGTTGCTAATCCAAACAAAGAGCAACGTCTCCTACCAGTGGTAGTCACTGTGCTTTTGCTTATCCCTCTTCTGCTCGTCATTGCCATAGGAGTCTACATCTGCTGGAGAAAAAACAGTAAGTATGTTGGTTAAAAGATATATATATATATATATATATATATAAAAGCTAAAGGACAGTTTTGTAACGTGTTTGGTCTTTTTCTTTAAAGAAAAGTTACTCTGAAGGCCATTAATACAGCAAAAGTATAGATTGGATTTTTCACTTATGTCGGCCGCGCTTCATCACTAACATTGAATTACACTTGCAAGTTGGTAGACACAACCTGCTTTGCTATGTTGTTTCTTTCACTTACTCTTAACGTTTGACTCTCGACAGACCAGTATGAAGTGAAGACTGAGCCCAGTGCTGTTGGAGGGATTTTGGGAAAAATCAGTGGTAAGTCATTTCTTATGAGTAGCGGCTTGTCAATAGAGGGCACAAAAGGGCACCACCCACATTGAAATGGACAAAAATTTACTAAAATATAATAATAATACTTCAAAATATACAAATATCTGTTTTTAGATGAGCATGATAACTAGTTATCATTAGTAAAATTGGTGTTTATTGCTGCCATCTCAATCGATTCTATAATTAAAAAAATTGCTTATCTAGTGAAATTGTTCAAAGACTCTGAATGTTTTTTTTAATGCAGAAATGTATGTGAGCACCTGAAGACTGTGATTTTAGTGTGGGTTTTTTTAAAGTTCATGAATTGGCCGTGGCCTTAAATGTAATGTGGTGCAACTATGATTTACCCTAAAATTAATTTCCCCAACGTATTCATTCACCTTGTATTTTAACTGTTCTGTGAAATTTGAAGTGACACATTTATATTTCGTTCGGTTTCTGTAAAAAACTTACTCTATAATGTCACAATCCCCCTCTCAGATGTACTTCACAAGCTTGTTTTTTCTTTAAAGATGAAGTCAACCTTAAACATTCTCTGACAATAATATGTGACCTCACTAGTCTAAACATGACATTCTGATTAATATTACATTGGGGAATTTGAGCTATGCAGCAAAATCCAGCCGTTTTAATCCATCTCAGGGGGCTTCCATTTTGCCACCGCTGTCGACTGAAGATGACATCACAGTTGCTCAGGCCTTAGACAACGACCAATCACAACTCACCTGTTTTCTGAATCTGAGATCTGATTGGTTGTTACCTGAGACCTGAGCAACTGTGATGTCATTTTCACGAGTGGCAAAATGGCCGCCTTCTGATATTGATAAAAACAGCTGGATTTTGCTGCTTTACTCATATTCTACTAACGCAATATTAACCAGAATACCATATTTAGACTGGTGGGGCTGCATAGAACATATTATTGTCAAGACATTTTTGGGGGTTGACATGCCCTTTAAATTGGATACAAATAATAATAATAATAAATACATAATAAAATAAAATACATTTTTGTTAAAAACTGCACCAGAGATTAATATTTCAGCAACAGATTTTGACACATTATTCCAAATTAAATATAGCTATTGCTATTACTAGTCGCACTATATGATGAGCAGTCAAGATATCCTTGTCAACAACCCAATTCCAAAATATCAAAATAATAAAGTCGGAGCAAAAATAGTTCAAAACCTTATTGTATGTTCACCTATACAAACATTTCATTATCTTTTTTTTATTTTTATGAAACAGTCAAAATTTTCATGTACACTTACAATAAGTCTTTTAAACAAGAAAACCCATGTTGATAAAAGTTCAACATTTAAAAAAAAAAAAAAAAAAAAAAAAGCTTACAACTTTCATGAAGGTTTTTGAAATGAACCACATACAAATATTTGATCAAGCTTTAGAACCATTTAAGAAAACCAAAGTGTAAAGCTGATGATGTAGACTGCCTTTATGAGACATGTTTTTACCCTTAACTTCTGCAGCCCGCAAGCATTCCTGAACTTTGCCCAATCATGGCATTAACCAAAACATAAAGAAACCTGTTGGAAATGAAAATGTTTTGCTGGAGTGGTTTGTGCTACTTGATTGGTCCAAATTATAAGCATCAGTGCTTTCTAAATCATATATACTGTTGCCAGTAGTTCGCATAACAAGCGTGCTTATCCACACAAGTTGAATTTAACGTGCGTGCCAGTCGGGCAATAATAATAGTAGTTGCACTTGCATACGGCCCCAGATACCCGCCGTGGCACGTGATTATATTTATACTATATTTGTAACCGAATATTGTCATAGAGATACCTTCAGGCCGTGACTATTAACATACATGTGAAGTTTTGGGGGATTTTTGGGAGCATGTACAAGGTTTTAAGCATTTCTTCTTTCATGATGAAAGAAATATGAAACACAAAATTTGATATAGTCCTATAGTATTTCAAAAGTCAAGATTATTTTCTCCGTTACTGTCCCAGGTCTTTACATGGTCCAGGCCAAGTGATTTTGTTTTTAAATAAAAATATGTGAATGTGAAACACGGTCACCCAAATCCCTGTCCTAGTGAGACAAGCATTTTATACAACTACCATCATCACAGTTTCCTGTTGTGCAAGCATTTCACTTTTTAATTTAAAACTGACACAACAGTACCTTACTTTTTAACTCATTCACTTCTATTGATGGTTATAGACGTCAAATATTCATTTTAACTATTTCTATTAGTTAAACATTTTTTCCACTTTTGTTAACAAGAGTATGAAAACCTAGAATTTTTTTATTGTACATTTAGAACAGATATAACATTTGTGTTTAATCGTGAGTTATTTCATGAAGTCATGCGATTAATTACGATAAAAAAAAAATAATCGCCTGATGCTCCTAATTTTTTAATAATGTTTTCTTTTTTTAAATCGCATCAGGCGACTTAAGAATTGTAATTAATCGCATGACTTTAATAGTTAACTCACGATTAATCATAACTTGTATATCTGTTCTAAATGTACAATAAAAAAATTCTAGGTTTTCATACTCTTGTTAACAAAAGTGGAAAAAATGTTTAACTAATAAAAATAGTTCAAATTAATTTTTGACGTCAATAGCCGTCAATGGCAGTGAATGAGTTAATGACGCTTTGACCTTTTATTGAATTTATATGCAATACATAATTTTAACCAGCAGATATCACCACACTGAATTGTGTCAAATGCTTCAAAACACTGAACCTTTTCAACACTGTTGCTTCAGATTGATTCAGTGGTTCAGAAAGCTTTGGTTTCTCATCACAAGAATCTTTAAGGTTCCTGTTGTGACTGTTCATTGTGATATATATATATATATATATCCATTTTCTTAACCGCTTGTCCTACAAGGGTCGCTGGGGGCGCCAGAGCCTATCCCAGCTGGCTATCCCAGTAGGCGGACACCCTGAACTGGTTGGCAGCCAATCGCAGGGCACACATAGACGAACAACCATCCACAATCACACCTATGGACAATGTGGAGTGCTCAATTAACCTGACTGCCGCCTATATATATATATATATATATATATATATATATATATATATATATATATATATATATATATATATATATATATATATATATATATATAACATCTAGCTATCTAACCTATCTATATATATATATATATATATATATATATATATAGCTATCTGTCTCTATCTATCTATCTATTTTCTTAACAGCTTGTCCTCACATGGGATCTATCTATCTATCTATCTAGATCTAGATATGCTTTTGACAATGATGGATCACCCCATTAAAACTACACATTTTTGCAATGCAGTAAATGCAATAAAACTTTTTTTTAATTATTATTAAAGGAAAGCCTTTGTTAGGTGCTTTTAAAGGCAGGATTGTTGCTACAGTATGTAATGTGGTATTTCTTTTGAATTGAATTTGATATTTGTGATGTCTCCCCTGTGCTAAGGTAAAGCGGTTGGCAGCCTGAACCTGGGAAACTTCTTTGCTTCCCATAAGGGTTACAGTCGTCAGGGCTTTGACCAGCTGAGCACTGAAGGCAGCGACCAAGAAAGGAACGAAGAGGAGAGCAGCGAGTCTGAGAACGAAGAGTACAGCGCTCGTCCCCCGCCGCCTCCATCCTCCTCTTAGGAGATTTGGACCCCGCCGCAACCTGCTGCTTACATTGTCAGGGTGTATGTCATGCCATTTATCATCATGTAACTGTTGTTAGATGCCTTATTGTTTATATATTTAAGTATGGACTGTATATATATTGTTTTTTGCTATAAATAAATCAGTTTCTTTCATCTTAATTTAATATGCCCACTTGAGCAAAATATAATGAAATTATTTCCTTTCGTTACATTTAATTTTAACTTTTGTGCTCTTTTGTTGATTTATGGTGAGGTATTTTTGAATTTTCTCAAAAGATTTTTCACATTGAACCATTTGACACATTTACATTTTACAACCAGCATGAGCATATAAAAATATGGATGGTAAATATGATCACAGTTGGGTAAAAATTACTGTTAATGCTTAATTTTATTTTTTTATTTTTGGTTTATTGCTCATTTTAATAAGCTTCTTTTTAACAATCTACAAATTGTGATGTTAACTTGTAATAAGATTTAGATAGTAAACATGATTACATTTACATACAGAAATGTTGGAATTCTAAAGAATTGGTATTTATTTTTGTTTAATGTAAGATTATTTTAAGAGCAAAAGTGCATTCTTCCATACATAAATATCTTCCATGTATGAAAATTCCACATTATTATAGATAAATTCATCTTTGGTCTATGTTTTGACTCATTTCTATTGCAATTTTGTGCCTTTTCATATTTTGCCTTTTGTCGTCATCTGCCATTACAAAATGTACCACAGGAGGGAAATTGCTGCTGCTATTATAGATTTTTCTTCCTTCAGCGTCAGTGGATACTGTATTTACTCATAAATGTTTTGTGGAAATGTAATGGTCAATCCAGACTGGTGAACAGCCTAGTCTATAGCACTGTATCCAGGATTATGTTATGCTCTTTTCAATTATTTACTCAATAAGCATCAGTCTACTTTCTCTACCACTTATCCTCCCTCTCTTGGGTCGGAATGAGCTGGAGTCTACCCCAGCTGACTTTGGCGCTTGAGGCTGAGTACATCCTGAACTGTTGGCCATTGCATATTTACTCAGTAATCAATAGAACACTTAGTTTCATTTGGAAGTGCAGACACAGATAATGTGCTCAAACACACAACGGTTAACTGCATTTACATAATTTTCAAGGTGAGATAGTGAGACCTTTACACACACACACACACACCACCAAACAAAGTGTGTTTGTTTTCCCCGAAGTGTTTCACTTGCTTGAGCGTTCATTCCCTTTCACCAAAAACCTGTCTTGTTTGTCTGCTTAATTTGTCATTTGAATGATTAATGTATTAAAAGCATGCCATAAAAATAGGATGTTGCAGTCAGACGTGAACTGATATTTATTGTGACACCGGTTTTGCTGCAAAGGTACTATTTTAGTAACAATGGTATTTGTGTAATAAAGTGTTTGCAAAGCATCTTGGTGTCATGGAGGAGTCTTTGAATGGCAGAGTTGTTTTATTTTTTCGCACAACATCCTTGGATTTCTACTCATGTGGAAGTTTAATCTAAAAAATAACCTGGCAAAACCTAATTTGATAATTGTGATTCACTCGAGAGTTCTCCACAATCAGTCTGGAATTGCTCCAAGATGATTTGCTTGGGAAAGGCGGGACGGGCTGTGCAATATTTTGAGCTAATTGGACGATGCGGCATCTTGTTCATGTTTGATTTGACCAATCATGGCAATGGAAGAAAACTTCTTAGGAAAAAAAAAAGCATGAACATCTTAATCAGATAAAAATGCACGAAGCGCCGCTGTTCAACATTCAAAAAGGAAACTGAATAATGTTGCAAGTTTTTGGGACCATGGTAATATTTAAAATAGAACATATTTATAAGTTTTTGGGAGCAAATGAATTGCCTGTGTCCATTCATGTTAGATTAGTTTGTTTCCCACGGCGTCGGTGCTTCCTGGTTTCGTCACAGTTGCATATCCCACCCCAAACACAATGTCGCTCTGTGATTGGTCAAAATCAACAGTGGAAATCACCATGCTGGGTACCAGACGCGTATTTAGGCCATTTTTAGGGTGCTACAGCACCCCTAAAATGAACAATAGCACCCCCCAAATTTAGTATATAGATATATTTTTACTGTGTGTTCCTTTTAACAAGCTAAAAACCTATAGCTATAATATATATATATATATATATATAATAATTAATAATTCAAAAGTAATATTTAAACAACAAAAATACAGTACACCCCTCATTTGATTGAAAATGGTTTGATCCACCTCGACCCCTCCCCCTCCACTGCTTACAAACAGACTAGCGGAGCGCGTCGTCCTCTTCAGTCCGGCAGTCACAGGGTATGTCTCTCTAGTTGAGTGAAAGTGTTCCTTCCTTTTACCAGTATATGTGAAAAGTTTCTTACCTTCTACCACTCAACACCAAGACATTATTTATTACTAGTCTGCTTTTTGCTCCTCAAACATGTTTGCTACGTGCTAATGAGGGAAACAAGTGTTAATATTAATGTCTCTATTGGCTAGCTTACTATAACGTGCGTGCGTGGTGTGTGTGTCTGCACAGAAAAAAAAACTAGCCTCATGGACATAAGATTGTTTTTCAGCAAACAAAAGCTCAATTTTAAAGTATTTTTATTAAAGACAAAATGTAAAAAGGCAGACACAAACAGTGCTAAAGTCAATTTGTTTTGTTCATATGTTTTATATGTGTCTGTACTTCACCAATTCACAGACTTGTACTTACATTATTATTATTTTGTAGATTCAAGCACATTTCTTTTTTTGATGTGTATGTAATGTATGTTTTTTTATGACAGTACAGACAAGTATAGTCAAAAACAATCATTCTGTATTAAGAAGTTAATTTCTGTTAACATATTTTATATGTTATATGTTGCATTTAAAACCCTTCTCAAGAAATGAGGGGTGGGATATGTTTATATTTTAAGTCCTTTTCTCATTTGCATAACTTTTATTAGATTCGATTTACTCACTGACTTCCCATGCAATTTTTGGAGCGGGAAGTAACCCCAAACCACGACAAGCTATCACATACCCCCTGTTGTAGTACCCAAGCTCCCCTAAATGTCTTTATAGCACCAATAAACCTCTGATCCTAGACTCGCCTCTGTGCGGTACAAGATGTATTCTCCGGAGTTTGTAAACTCACAAATACTGCGAGAATTCAGCTTGGAGAGCACGGTTATCTAAACACTGCTATTGTTACGAAATCAATCCCCCTGAGCAAAAAAATAATAAAAAATCAGTCAAAGTAAGTTAGCCAGATACATGTACAGTAGGCTATGTGGCAAAGCTGTATATATTCTGTGTTACATAAATGGGATTGGATTAAAACAGAATAACTACTTTAAAAAAATATTCTAAAATATAACATAATATGATAGAGGGTTCTAACTGGGCTACACACATTTGTGACAGTGCTATAGCACCCCCTAGCCCCGGTTTAGCGCCGTCCCTGAATTATTATTATCCATCCATCCATTTTCCTGAACTGCTTATTCTATTCTATTCTATTCTATTCTGTTTGTACTCCCTTACATGCATTATGCAGACCATTTTATGCGAGATTTGCCCATAACAAGTATTGGATGTGGGAATTAATTTGTATGGATGGTGAAGACCAATTTCCCTGTATTTCTCAAGCATTTTGACCTTTGCGGGAGGCTATTTCTCTTATACAGTAGATCACACTTCTCAGGGGGAAAAAAATGGTGAAAACTGCAAGTCATTCCCAAATGAAAAAGAATGAAATGGAAGACATAACCGGACTCTCAGGAAGGCGTGAGTCCGGCCTGTAGGAACAGAGAAGATTTTAATGGTATTTTGCAATAGAAGTATTTGTTGCTAACTGTGTCCATTTTGGGCTGCCACACTGCGTGAAAGGGCGTTGTTATATGCTGGCCAATGCCACCCATCACCAACTCTCTGGTTACCTGCATTTCTAGGGGAATATGTTCATATCTGTGACTTTTCTGTTTTTTTTCTTCCCCCAGATGGATAGTTGAATACAGTATTCCTAGATTGGATGACATTCTTGATGACATTTGTATTAACTGCACAGTGCACATAAAAAACAACACACATTTCTAATTTATCTGAAGTCAAAACTCCAAAAGATTTTGTATATCAGTACAAAAGTCAGCGTTTTTAAATCAATCAAAACCATTACTTTTACCACCATAGCAAGCACATGACATGGCTGTCAAGTTACTGTTTATCATATCACCCACAGTCATAGGTTCATGAAATAAAATGCACACATATATAGAGGGGTAAAAAGCAACGTTTAAAATGGTAAAGAATTAAGAGATTTTTGTGTCATTGTGCTTTTTAGGTGTATACGATTTAAATGAATCGGTCACAGTATGCAAAATGGTGTCTGCCGTCTGTGACAATTGATTGCCTTTTAACGAATCGGTACATGAAGTAGAAGTAGACTATGAGGTAGTACACAAAAGCAAAGCAACAGCAAAGAAAATGGCATTATCTAGTAAATGAAGCTCAGCAGAATTATTTTTTTTAGACTTGTTTTTGCTTGTATTATGAGTGTTGAGCAAGGCTCTGGATACGCATGCATTTTATTTCATGAAACCCTGTGGAAGCTACGACTTCACGGTTACAGAGAGGGTTTGAAAATGTGAATGATGTCCATGTATGGCCATCTCTCAGTGAGGTGTCGCGTCACTCTAGCCACCCAGATGTTCTAGCGACGTGCGTGCGTGAGTACAGTACAAGTAGCATCATCAAGATAAAAGATTGTTGTCTGTTTAAAAAAAGCAAAGCAAAAAGAAAGCCAGGTTCAGGTAAGAGTGGTAGATTAAATGATCTAACTGTCCTGTATGATGTTGTAAACTCGATCAATGTATCAGTTATCAGTAAATTCCTAGATTAGATGTAAAACAGATTGTTTGGTTATGTGTTATGTGTGCATGGCATACCAAGGCTCAATGATGGTGAATATTTTTTTCTTTTTTTTCTTCATTTAGTAAAGGGACTATAGCAATGTCTGCCCTAAAGCATCTTGTTTTAAATGTACGGCAAGCATAAATAATTTTCTTGATGTTACATCATTTCAGTCACAATGGCAAGAGGGAGATAAAGTGCATTGAATTAATATGTTTCGCACCGGCAATGCTGTGTGCGGTATCTCTTAAGATTAGACATAGTAAGCTGCTTTACGTTTGAGAATAGCAACAATAAGAACTGGAGCAGTCTGCAACCACACAGTCGACGTGGAAAGTACGGAGGAGCTGCAATTCACTTCAAACATAGCATTTTCATCAATATTTTTAATAGAAGGTAAGCTGGTCATTTTTATTTACCATAATCACACTTGGAAAACTGTAGTAAGTAGCGTAGTATAACGTTCCTGGGACACCAGGTTAAAAATTGCAAACCTGTTGCTCTTTTGTAGTGCGTATGTATGTTCTGTTTTAGTTTCTGTTATATTGTAACTTTTACTGCTGTTATTGAAATGGCACTATACTTTTGAAAAAAAATTCTGGTCTGAAAAGTTTGTTATTGGTTAGATGAGTAAACATGTTAGACTTGTACTATTGGCTACTTAAAAAAAAATACATCCTTTCATATGAAACGATTTATATTCCAGTTAATGTGAGGCTGTTTTGGATTTTAAAATGAGCAAGAGGGGGAGGAGGAGATACAGTCGGCGGAGGAGGAGCTCCAGCAGCAGTAAACGTGAGTGATGTCGTTAATTTTGTGCTTAGCAAAGTCAAAATTTTCCTCACCTGCAAGTACGGTGTCAATATTTCGCAACAAACTTAAGGCTTTATAGGAGTATCAGATTCAAATTAGGCAGGTAATAGCCAAATTTGTCAGGCCCCTTCTAAGGTTGTAAAAAAAAAAAAAACGGTTTGAACCAAGAAATCTGTTTTTTGCTTGTTTGATTTTTATTTGTAAAAGATGTGAGTGCATAAAATCCAACTGAATTGAATCCTTCCATTTTGAAATATATTGAGATATATATTGAATTGTCTTATATTCAAGATTAGCAAAGTCATTTGTAGTGCTACAAATGTATGACTTTATTACTCTAGAGCAGAGTTATGCCTTTTTACAGATCAAGGTCCAAATTTACTATATATTCTTGTATTACTGTGACATAAACATAAAAATACAATGATGATAATGATAAATAACATTAGACATTAAAGTATTTCAACAAATAAAATTGCATTTGCCAATAGATGTGTGCCAGCATGATGATCAATAAAATAAATGTGAGCCAATAATTACTGTCCCAATTTAAAAAAATAAAGTATGTGTGTTTTGTGGAAAACACTACTTCACCTTTATATTTTTATGCAGGATCGTGAGTGGTCGGCGGCAACAATGAATACAAAGAGACTGATATGCTTTGCTAGAATAACTGTGCCTTTTATTCCCTGCAAACAGCAATAAACACTTTTATACTGTGCTAGAATAATCGTACGTTTTATTCCCCGCAGACAGTCATCAACACCTGTGCTTTGCTAGAATGATTGTACCTTTTGTTCCTCGCAAACAGCAATAATCACAACTTGCTTTGCTAGAATGATTGTACCTTTTATTCCCCGCAAACAGCAATAATCACAACTCGATTTGCTAGAATAATTGTGTCTTTTATTCCCCGCAAACAGCAATCAATACACTACAACGTTAAGCAGCATAATATCATCATCATCAGCGCTTACCTTGACACTTGACCGGGGAGCCTACGGTCCGGGTGAAGCGAGCTGCAAAACGGCTGGGCAATCGAGCTGCAAAACGGCTGGGCAATCGTACGTGTTCCACAGCTGACTCCGTCCGGACCATGTGCCGCTCCGTCTTTTATTCGTTAACAAAAAGTTGTGAGCGTGAGAAACCGGGCTGTCCAAGCCCTCTCCCAGGCACTTCTCGAAAACATGTTTGCGAAGCAGGGAAGACTGTAGTATAAACAAGGCATTCACTCCCAGGCTGATTCCGCCCTTTATTTACAAATTGTTGGGCACCTGGATTCGTACAACAGTTCAGGACAACATATCCTTATATAAGAGGTTACATGAGGACATATCAAACCATAGTTATTTTCCCTTCAATGTGTTATACACTGTTATGGAAATCACCAATCAAGTCCTTTGATAAGAGGTATCTTTAATGTATATGTTGGGAAAATCTACAGCAAACCTATTCATGGTTTTAATAAATGTTTGAACTTTTTTTTTTTTCAGAAAATGTCACCAGCATACCATACATTTCATACAAGCAGGATAAAAACAACAGTGTGGACTATAAACATAACATCCTTGAAAGAGGGGTGAAAGAATGTCTTGGGAAGGAAAAAAATCTGTCAGGATCAGAAGATGATGAAAAATGTGACAATGAGCCACCAAGGGAGAAAAGACTAAAGCAAGATCGTCATATCAGTTCATCTCACAACCAAAATACTTACACCACGACAACAGAGCACACCAAGAGGGCAGTGAAGATAGTAACATCTGTGTCTGTTGAAAATATGAAAGAAATGCCCTCAAAGATCACATTCCAGCAGTTGCATGAGCCTATAAGCGAAAATCCTCCTCATTCAGGTATGGCAGTTACAAACATCATAAATATTAATTGCATGGGGCCACATGTGAAGTTTGAAATTAAAGAATTCACTCAGCACAATACCAATAACATCAATACCACTGTTCTTGTTATAAAGGAAAAGCAAGACTGTACTGAGAACTTTGGCAAGATCAAAGATGAACAAAAGTGGAATCCAAATAACGAGCAACAATTAGAGCACGTGGCCAATGGCAGAAGTCAAAGTACATCAAATTATACACGCAGCATGAGTGAGGACACAACCAAAAATGCATTCAAATGTGTAACAAGCAACAGTCAATGCACAGATCATGATGAGCAAATATCAAAATACCCACCGGCACTGATAAACATCAAGCCTCGAAGAAAGAAGAGGCTCTTTTGCAAAAGCTTCAGTAGTGATCAGTTCTGGGACATTCCACCTCCTCAAGAGTTTGCTGACATGAAATATTGTACTTTGGAAGGCCTGATATCCGATTTGAATTCTTGTAAGATCAGTTCCTGCAGCACAGGTGAGACACAACAAAGACGATTTGACCGAGTACCCAATGAAGAATCTGGACAGACATTTTATGATCAAGTCAAGGGAAATGCAGATTTAGCCCCTTCATTTGATGAGTTCTTAGAGTTAGACAATTACAACTCCATGTCCATGAGACCTTCATTGACTACCAACAGGTCTAGTTTGACCAAAGATTTCATCAAATGCCAGAAAACAAAATCCTGTGTTGCTGGTATAGAACACAGCGAATGCTTGTTCCCACAGAGAATACGTCAGACGTTTCCTAGCATGGATACGAGTTTGACGCAAGGTTTTGTGTCCTACAGCAAATCTTTTTCCTCAGGAACCATCTCCCCTATGACCCAAATGAAGAGTTTGGGGCTCCCAAGCATGCTCAGAAAGCATTCCTTCATACCTTTCAGCATGCCCTGCTGTGATGATCATCCCGAGAACACATTTGCAGTCAGTGAACAACTTCGAGAACAAAGCAAATATGATGATCCTAATGATTGCGTCAATAAAACTGATCAAAGTGAGGTGGCAGACAGTGGATTCGACCAAGAAATGGGAGAACTGGAGTGCCACAGTCCAGAGCTCTGTGTAGGACGGCTTAACCGAAGCGCACTATTCATTCGAGTGATTCCTCCATCCTGCAGTGGTTCAGAGGAATGCGTTGTGCAATGTCACCCAAAGTTATCAGGCCAGAACAGGGAAGGCGAAAATGAAAATTCAATAGTTAAGGCATCAACTGGTTTATTCAAGCAAAGTTTTCTCATGGACTCAAAGTTGGAACACAGTATATCCACTTTGCAGCACATTGACGGCCCTTCACTAAGCACCTTTGAAGACATTAAATGTAAAGCATTTACTAAAAAGGCCAATCTGTCCCTGAGAGATGAGAAGACAAAAGAGTCACTACTGAACAAAGAAAGCTGTTGTTCAGAAGACTGTGCTAAGCCTTCTGCATCATTTCCTGCCAATGGATTTTTAAACACAGCAACAAACATTCAAGAACATCCCAATACCAGTGAGAGACCGGATAAAAAGTCCATAACAAGATGCAAGTTTCATGAAATGACTCATTAAAGGTGGGTATTTAGATAAATCCTTCTTGTGATTGCTTCAATGTAATTTCAGGCTCACTGGAGGCCAAAAAGCATCTGAAACTTCTTAGCCTCAACGATGCAGACAGCGGTACACCTGACTCCTGGGCCAAGAGGCGAAAACTGTTCAAGGACAGCAAACAGTGGAGCTCTGCTGGAGGAAGCTCGTTTACCAGTGACATCACAGAGGAATCAGGCAGGTTTGAAGCAATCAGCATCAAAGTACTGAAAAACAAACACTGGGCAAAAGTACTTGCACACCACCAGAATATTTTCATTTTAGAATGTGAGTTTTACTTCATGGCAACTCTTCTCTTTTTCATTCAGAAAAACAGGTGGTAAATCCAGGTCCTGAAAGTAAAAACCCTGCCACAGTTTGGCTATAGCCCCTGATGCTAGCTAGCTCCCTAGCAGGTAAACGAGCACCATGGGAGCTAGCTAGCTAGTACCTGAAAGTAAAAACCCTGCCCACAGTTTGACTGATGCTAGCTAGCTAGCTACAACTCCCTAGCTGGTAAACGAGCACTGTGGGAGCTAGCTAATTAGCACCTGGGGCTAAAGCCAAACTGTGGCAGGGTTTTTACTTTCTGGACTTGGTTTTACCACCTCTGCAGAAAAATGATCTTTATAGGGGTCAGAAAAGTTGCTGGTTATAGCGACAAAGCCACTAAGTTAGCAACACTGACACAACACCCACACATCTAGATCAAACAGTTACAACATTTCTGTGCAATCAGAAACCACCTGAAAACAAATCTTTGTTGCATGGTCTTCATACTATCCTAATATAATTTCCATTAAGCGTCGTAATGTAGTGCAACTCCTTCCAATGTGTGTGATGCAAACAGTGGTCATAGCAGATTACTTTTTTATTTCTGGGCTTTAATTCTAACCAAGTCCAAAGGATATTTGTGAAATAATAATGCTCTATATTTGGCAAATATGCCTTTGGTAAAGAAAACTGAGGACATTTGGTTATATGCTTCCAATTAGGACGTCTTTTACTTGAATTCCTCAACTCAACTTTATAGGACATTTGAAAACAAATCAACGTCACATACAAAGTCATACACCAAGACGACAAGTTAGTTAAAACAACATCAGAGGCCCCAGAATTGAACCCTGCGGAGTGCCAAATGATACGACAGTGGGGCACTGTGGGACTCAGAGCAACCAAGGCTAACACAAAAAGTTCTGACAGCCAAATAGGTTCTAAACCACTCAAGAGCAGAGGATGTCATTAAAAACTCGTAACGGGGCTGACTTTGCTCTGCATCTAGTGTTGCATGGGATACCGGTACCAGTAACGTACCTCGATTTTTTGGCGTCAAAAACGGCTCGGTATCAAAAAAAATTAGGGCCGGTACTTCAAAAAATAAATACGAACAACTCCAACTCTATTTTAAAGGTGGGTACACATACACGCATGGCCACCTGTCTACCGATATGCGGAAAACGCCTTAAGCGGCATGCCTCTTTCAGCTTCTGTGCGAGAGGGCTCAGGAAGATGGCTTCACGCGCACTGACGAGCTTGCTGGCCGTGCACTCCTTGTTTAGAAGCATAACAAGTTAAGGTTTCACGCATTGTAGACTGCAAGCACTCGCGCTAATTAAGTGTAGCGCTCGCTGGCCGTCCACTCCTCGTTGAGTAGTATGACGCGCAAAGTGTCTATGGAACTTTTTTCTTACATGGCCGACAGCCACGGCAAGCCAAATGACATGGCGTTTTGTAACAAGGCAAATGTTTTTTCGTGGAGAAGCAGAAAAAAAGCAACAATCACTCCTGGCCCTGCAGTGGACTCAAGGTGCGTTAAATGAACAGGCATACAGTAGAAAATCACAGTTATGCATAGAAAAAGCCCAGATGACTGACAGAGCCGGTTGTGAGACATTTTTTGATACTTCCCTTAAAAAATTAATCGAGTGTGAATTATTTTGGTTCAAGTTTGTAGTATTTGATTACACATTCGACTAATTGGGAGCATAATGGAGAAGAACAGAGACATGCACGCACACTCAAGCAACATTACATTGAGTCATGGGAGGAGTGCCACTGTTTTACCAATATTTAAAACGGATAACAACAAATGCAGTCAAATGCAGTACTTCAAGAATATGGCATGCAATGTGAAAGCACATACAGTATACACATACATATATACAGTATTTACATAAATTAACATGCATATATCCTAATATTTTGAATTAATAAAAAATAATTTTGCTGTTTTTGCTGATGTTTTAGATTTTTGTCGAGGTACCGTTTCAGGTATTTTAAGCAGGTATAGTATCGAAGTCAAAATGTTGGTATCGTGACAACACTATATGCATCATTTCAAAACTTGACTGGAATTACGTCATGGAGGTTCCATGACGTAATTCTTGAAAAATTGAAATGAAAATTTTGTGTCATAAAAATAAAAAAGTTAAATACACAATAATTCATTAAGGTAATTAATGTGAGCAGTTATGGCCCCACGTGTCAACACGACACATTCGTGTACAAACCCAATTCCAATAAAGTTGGGACACTATACAAATTGTGAATAAAAACTGAATGCAATTATGTTGAAGGGCCAAATTTCAATATGTTGTTCAGAATAGAACATAGATGTCCGGTCAAAAGTAAAATATATAATTTTAAGGGGAAAATATGTTGATTGTAAATTTCATGGTGCCAACAAAACAAAAAAAAAAGTTGGGACAGGTAGCAATAAGAGGCTGAGTCAATTGCACTTATTAAAAAAAAAAACTGCTGGAAGACCAGTTACCACTAATGAGGTCCATTGGCAACTTGGAGTATAAAAAGAGCTCGGAGTGGCAGTGTCTCTCAGAAGCGAAGATGGGTAGAAAATCACCAATTCCTTCAATGTTGCGCAGAAAGATAGTGGAGAAATATCAGAAAGGTGTTTACCAGCGAAAAATTGCAAAAAGGTTGAATTAAACATCATCAGTGCATAACATCATTCAAAGATTCAGAGAATCTGGAGCAATCTCTGTGTGTAAGGGTCAAGGCCGAAAAATCATACTGGATGCCCATGATCTTCGGGCCCTTACACGGTACTGCACCGCAAACTGGAATGCTTACTGTAAGGGAAATCACAGAAAGTGCTCAGCAATACTTCCAGAAAACATTGTGGGTGAACACAATCCACCGTGCCAGCCGCCGTTGCCAGATGAAACTCTACAGTACAAAGAAGAAGCCATTTCTACAGCAGACCAAAAAGCGCAGGCGTTTCTCTGGGCCAGGGGTTATTTAAAATGGAGTGTGGCAAAGTGGAAACCTGTTTTGTGGTCAGACCAATCACGATTCAAAGTTATTGTGGAAAACTGGGGCGCTATATCATACTGACTAAAGAGAACAAGGACAACCCAAGTTGTTGTCAGCAATCAGTTTATAAACCTGCATCTGCGATTGTATAGGGTTGCATGAGTGCGTGTGGCATGGGCTGCTTCCACATCTGGAAAGGCATCGTCAATGCAGAAAGGTATATTCAGATTGGAGAACAACATATGCTCCCATCCAGGCATCATCACTATCAGAGAAGATCTTGCATTTCTCAACACGATAATACCAGACCACATGCAGCACCAATTAGCACCGGGTATTGAAACGGCCAGCCTGCAGTCCACTTCTTTCACTTATAGAGCACATTTGGCGCATCATTAAGGGGAAGATGCAACAAAGAAAGCCCAAGACAGTTGAACAGTTAGAGAGACGCGTGTTAGACAAGAATGACAGCATTCCTATTTCTAAACATGAGAAACGTGTCTCCTCAATCCCCAGACATTTGCAGACTGTTGTAAGAAGAAGAGGGGATGCCTCACAGTGGTGAAAACAGCGTTGTCCCAACTTTTTTGAGATTTGTTGACACCATGGAATTTAAAATCACCATTGTTTTCCCTTAAAATAATACATTTTCTCAGTTTAAACTTTTGACCTGTTCTTTATGTTCTATTCTGAATAAAATATTAAAATGTGGCACTTCCACATAATTATTCAGTTTTTATTCACAATTTGTATAGTGTCCCAACTTTTTTGGAATTGGGTTTGTAGAACTATTATGTTCAGGTTGTTATGCTTTTGATGCATTCTTTTTATTCATTTAAAAAAATATATATTTTATTTTTTTAGTATCAGAGGATGTTCACTCGATGGATTTGACAATTCAAGACAATGAAAACAAAGGATTCTATGCAGAGACTTTCCATTCCACTGCATGGCTATATCAAGGAGAGAAAGATGTCCCCAGTTCCATTTCTTCCAGCACTCGAACTCGAACTGTTTCAAGTAAGCTGAATTTATACTCTAAATACTGTAGCGGTATAACAATCCGTAGTATGCCACATGGTGGCGCTTCTTTGTTTTGTCATGCCGATGGGTCACTTTTTCGTTTTGCCTCTCAGAGTTTTTTGTTGTTGCCGTTGTTAGATTAGGTCTCTTAATGATTTGATAGGTGACTTGAGCTAGGCCTTTGTCGCAATGACCTGTCCTGGCTTGGTGTCTTCCTATCTATCTGCACTCTGGCACACTTATCCAGTTAAAACCAGTTAAGATCATCAGGTCACACATTTTCACATGGGCTAGGCTGAGTATAAGAATAGATCAGACCTTCGTCCACATTCAGCAGAAAAGGCTCTACATCTTGATCTTTCTGGCATCCAGTAAATAGCTCAACTGAGAATATACAGTCTCTTGTTATTATTAGTGTAGCGAGCATTCAAGATAAAATAACCCAGCGAAAGTTCCCATCTGAACTTTACACTGTGGACCTGAGTGGTCGTGTCCTGAACTGTACACTTTATGATAACGTGATAGCGCCGAGCACTTCTTTTTTTTGTCCTTTTAATAAAGCAAGTACTCAAGTACTCAGCCTATTTTTGCTCCCTGCTTGGCTAACCAGTAGCGTTCGTCCATGGCTGTACTCGAACCAAACTAATCACGCGTTACAATATCCATCTATCCATTTTCTAAAATGCTTCTGCTTAACAAGGTTGTGGGTTAGCTGGACTCTATCCCAGCTGTCTTTGGTCGAGAGGGTGGGTATATTGAACTGATCACCAATTAATCGTAGGGCACTTATACTGTAAACAAACAACCATTGACATTTTTTTGGAACAGCCTAATATTTATTTTCCTCTATTTTTTGAAAAATAACTATTAAAATATTATACTCATTGTCTCATTCGATTTCACCTTTTGTACCACATACTACTTTCATGCAACAAATGTGACTTTTTCAGTTCGTGAGAGGACTGTCAAGATCAACAAAGGAACAGGAGACTACCCTTGGGGCTTTCGAATACAGTTCTCTAAACCCATTGTGGTCACAGAAGTTGACACAAGTAAGACAATCACAAACACTCAAAGACATTGACGCTGATATCCTACACTTTAAATAGAGATTCTAAGCACTTTATAAAATTACCCTATTAGTAGTTCAATCCATCAATTTTCTCTACCACATGTCCTAATTATGATAGTGAGTAACTGGAGCTGATCCCTGCTGATTTCTGGGGAAAGGCGCTGTACATCCATCCTGTTCACAGGGTTATAGCACAATTTAAGTTTATCCTTAAATTTAATCTGAAAGCTGAAAAAAAAAAATTGTGAGTAGTGTACATATGCTTGCATTGTAGGAGGAAACCAATGTGTGTGGTTTCAGATGGTGCGGCAGAGGAAGCGGGTTTGATGGTCGGTGACTACGTTCTGGCTGTCAATGGAACTGATGTCACCAGTATTTCTCACTCCGAGGCAGCTAATTTGGCCCGCCAAGGTATGCTTGGGCAGTAATTCACTTGGCAACTTTATCTAATTGTACACAAATCTAAACAATAATGAGAAACAACATACTATTAGCTGACTTGCAATATTAATGTTTTAGGTCCAGAGGAGCTAACATTGACTATTGGTTCAGATATTGGTCGCAGTCCTAATACCCCCAGACCAGCATGTCGTGGACATCTTCACAAGCGTACCCAGTCTGGTCTGATTCGAGGCTGGAGGAAGAGGTGGTTTGTGCTCACACATGACTGCTGGCTTTATTACTACAGACACAAACGGGTGAGCTGTCAATAATAGATTCCCTTTTAATAAACAACTCCACAGGGTTATCTGCCATTAGTCCATGTTGTTTATTACAGGATGAAGGCAAAAGTCAAGCTTTAGCAGCTTTAAAGATGGAAGGGGCTGAGGTGGGGCCGGATCTTTCCCTTGGTAAACCTTTTGTGTTAAAGTGCCATCCTCTATCTGCGAATAGGGTGTACTACCTCTGTGCAACTTCCAACCAGGAGATGAAAAGGGAAATACAACTCTTTAATACAGGAATGTATTTACTACTAGTGTGTATATATTCAACTTTTTTGTGTGTGTATTTAGGTGGTTGGAAGCTATGGAGAGAGCGATTCATCCTATTAGGCAGGTAAGAGTCAAACCTTAAAGGTGAATGCAACCAGGAATCAGTTTGCACGATACTTTTGATTAAAATTGGTAACAGTCAATGAAAAAGTTTACTTTTTTTTTATTAACCTCATTTTTGAATATATAGATATTGCTAAATAATGTCCTTTTTGTTCTAATACCATAATTTTAGGCACTACTGAGAACATTTAGGTAATATTATGCCCACTACAATCCCAAAACTGTATGTTATGTGGAATGTATTTTAACTTTGCAGTGATCAAATGCTGTACATGTCCACTTTTTGAGGGGGATTGTGTTTCTGCCCATTTTAAACTTGCCTGTCAGCTTGTATTGCATGCATGATCTGCTCATAGCGTTCATCAATCATTGGACCATTCCATGTCACTCATCATAGGACCATCAGTGATTGACCATCCTGCTGCGTTGGGTTGGAGGCGCGGGCCGTGTTGGGGTGGGGGGCGTTCCTGGATCCTGGGTTTGCTCTCCGGCCGGTGGCCCCTGCGGGGCCCGGGGGTTGTCCCTTGGTGTTGTGCTTGCTCTGTCCTGGCCGGGGTCGACGGCTCCCCTCTTTGGTGGAGGTTTTCATGCATGCCAGATCCACCACACCAGCATCTATCGAAATTCAAACACAATCTGCTTCTTCCTCTGGTCGTTGAATCGGTGGAGGCTGATGTCTGTGGATCTCACTCTGCTTCATCTATCCTTCCTTCCTTTCCTCAGTCTCTCCTTTGGTCTCTTGAGGTCTCCCTAATTTGTTGGAATTTA
This sequence comes from Leptonotus elevatus, assembly GCF_054856555.1. Classification (NCBI taxonomy): domain Eukaryota; kingdom Metazoa; phylum Chordata; class Actinopteri; order Syngnathiformes; family Syngnathidae; genus Leptonotus; species Leptonotus elevatus. The sequence goes on from NC_141253.1 coordinate 18,263,191, forward strand.
GATGTTTCTGGGGTTGGTGAAAGACTCTGGTTGGTAACCCGGTGGGTAGTAGGTAATGTCTGGTCGGTGCTGGATTTCACTTTCCTTTATTTTCTTTGATCCTTTCCTGGGTCTCCTGACAACCTCACGACTCTAGCTGGATTCTGAAGTATTCGGTTTAGGTGAACGGTATGGGATTTTTAATAGGTTTTAGGTGAACTAATGAGTACACACTCACACGCACGCACACATGCACACACACACACATAGTCACCCACATTCAAAATAAACATAAATTAATTTTTTTTTAAAGAAAAAGAGAGAGCAATGATGATGACATGTCAAATCGGTAAAATTACCGAATGAACAATACTGAGCTCTTAAGAAAAAAAGAAAGACAAAAAATAAGTGATTGGCCGTGATGCCTCTCGGCATATGCACATGTTAATCATCACAGGCAGCAGCAAGGATTACATACACCCTTGATGAGTGTTCATGTTTACAGATGGGTTTTAGTAACTGACTTTTCGTTTACGTATGTTTTTTTTTTATTCACAAGGCTGGACAAAATACAATTTGTTGTTTGATTTTTGTCAAAAAATTCAATAGAAATATGGCGCTTATATATCTTGTTAAGGCCATCAATGTCCTCAATTAAACATGCATGTTTTTGGAATGTGCAAGGTAACCCAAGCACAATACAGTGGAACCTCGATTTCACAGACTAACGGTGGGGACGAGTGGGGTCGTCCGTTAAAACAAACTGTAAATTCAAGTACAGTACTTTGTTGGGGCATAAAAACTGTATAGCCGACTGTACAAGAAATAGCATGCTCGTGAGACGTTAACACATACTCCATGAGTAGAGCTTGATATAGTAAACAACAGCCATCATCAGATATGAAAAGGTAGCAAGTTACAATATGCTCCTTTTGAGCCGTGTGCCTACAATGATGCTAAATTATCCATGCTATCAATTACCTTTGATGGGATGAAAATAAATGAAAATATAATTAAAATTCTAAATATACACTTAAAAAAATAGTTTCAATACTTAAAGGGGAAGTTAGTTAGTTAACATTTCTTGACAATAATATGTTATATGTAACCTCACTAGTCTAAACGTGACTTTCTGATTAATATTACATTCGTGGAATAAGACTTATGAAGCAAAATCCATCTCAGAGGGCGGCCATTTTACTTGCTGTCGACTGAAGATGACATCACAGTTGCTCAGTGCTCAGGCAACGACCAATCACAGCTCACCTGTTTTCTGAAGCTAAGCTGTGATTGTTTTTTACCTAACACCTGAGTAACTGTGATGTAATTTTCACTCGACAGCAAGCAGCAAAATGGCCGCTTTCTGTCATTTGATTAAAAAAAATGCTGGATTTTGCTGCTTAATTCATATTCCACTAACACAATACTAACCAGAATACTGTCTTTAGACTAGTGGAGCTACATAGAACATGCTATCGTCAAGATTTTTTTTTTAGTTTACTTTCTTTAATGGAGATGCTAATCAATTGAAGGTTATTCTGGTAATATTTAGTGGTTAAGTTACCCAGATAAAATTATCTTCACATTTTAAATGAATCTCAATGAAGTACAAATAAAAAGAAAAACTGTCTGCTTTATGCCAAAATGTCTCAACATTTTGTAATTTAGGTCCTGTAAGACTGCCTGTTGACAGTTCCATACATAGCAAAAGTAACTACAGGACATCCGCTCATAGACACTAATCATCTGTCATATTTGGCACTAATCTCCTCAACTCTGATGTTTCAGCACCACGTGTGGGTGGATGTCACCAGACACAACTCCAGTCTCCCTCCACTGGCTGTGAAAAAGCCAGAGTGCCTTGGGTTGCTTCATAAAATGGACAAAAGCAAGGATACCTGGGAGCAGCACTACTCCATTTTAAAGGATGGCTGCCTCTACTTGTACAGTGGTATCCGTGCAACCCACGCACATGGTATGGAAATATAATCGGGTAAAAGTGTGTAATTTGGCAGATTTACAGGTGTTGAAAATTTGAGTGATGTCAATGAAAACTTTGATTGGGCCAATACACAACAAAGGTTATCTCAATGCACTTTTCCTTAAAGGTGCATTGCGGAGTTTAAAATGTTAATGTTAACGCTAAAGTGGCCGGCTTCGAGCACAGCCTCCAAGAAAACTGAAAGAATGAAGAGTTTATTCATGTGCACGTACATGAGATTGACAGAGGCTGCAGTTACGCTTTAGGCCAGAGGTGGCAGTCATGAGTAAGAAAGTGACAAACTCCGCAACATCTACATGCCATGTAGACCGCTCAGGCTACGGAGCCCCGATAGTGTGCACTGAACTTCCTGTGCTTGTAATACAATGCCAGCCATTTAAAGGGTGCACTATGGTGTATGCTATTCAAAGACGTGTAAGGGTTAATGGTAAATTTTCGTAAAAAAAAAAATCCTAATTTCACACTCTTTTTGTCTTTAGGAGGGATCTACCTTCAGGGTTATATGGTGCGAGAACAGCATTTTGGAAGCAAGAAATCCATCATTGAGATGAAACCCCCATCTGATGAGTTTAAGACTTTCTACTTCTGTGCAGACAATCCTAATGAGAACAAACGGTAGGAGACTTTGCATTCTTATTTTATTTTACTGAACGTGAAAAATGATTAACAAAACAAATGTCTCCATGAGCCATTTTAATGTTTATAATTTTCTATGTGTGCTGAGAAATTAAAGTATCTGTAGAATATAAATGCAAGAAGACTGTACAATATATCGCTGGCGTCGGGTTGTAACCTCGTAAGTCTCATTTGGTAAATTTCTTTCCCCCCCAAAAAAAATCTATACTATTGGTCAGCGAGTGTTTTGTTTACAAACTATTGACCAATCTAAAGTGTTGAAAATGGCTTGTGCTCCTTGATGATGTAATGTTAATGGTTGAACAAACGTGCCGGACAAGGTTTCGTCCCGGACTTTTCCGAGTGCAGATCTTCAGCATGGCATTGTTTGCACTCCTTTGATCCTACCTGTAATATTTTTGGGAATAAATATAATGGTGTACAGTACATTATTTTAGATGCTTATGTTCAGGTATAACTTAGCAGTTTATTTGTGAAATAAAATAGTAGTGATAGGTTTTGTGTGTGTGTTTTAACAGATGGATTATTGCTTTTAAAGCATCGATTAACAAGTGGCTGCCTTTACATCAAGTCCTTCAGCACGACATAAGTCGACCACCAGAGGCAACTAGAATATAAAGCAATTAAATTCAAACAGGTAACAGTAAAAAAATTAACTCAATATTTTAATGTTTGAATACATTAGCAGAAAACTTTTTATCAAGTTTTCTCATTCATTTTGATCAGAAACCTCATAATGATTTTAAACAAAATCAAATAATAAAGACCCTGTGAAGTCTTTTTTCTGATTTGTTTATACATAAATTTACAGTATCGCACAAAAGTGTGTACACCCTCTTATTTATCAGATATTTATCTTTTTATGGGACAACACTATACACTAGTCAGTGCATAGCTTGTATAACAGCCTAAATTTGTTGTTTCTTCAAAATAACTCAAATGTATGATCCCCCCACATTAGAGGGTCTTTAAATGACATTAAAGTCTATAACAGCAAAGATCAATAAAAACTTTTACCACCAAGCTGTGAAATGTATATATCCTCCCAATCCCTTTACATAAGTGCAATATAATCAATGAGTTCACCCAAACTTAAATAACACAGACGATTACTACTATATAATACAGACTCACTGTATCCCCAAACTTGTGTCTAATTGTGTTTCCTGTGAGTAATTGTGATTGTGATCTATTGCTTTTAATTTAATCTTAAACGCTGCTAATTGCGAGGATATACCAAACTGATTTTCATGGTTCCTGTAAGATTGACAATACAGGCTATTTTCAATTTTTTTTTTTTTTTACATTCACAAGTTGGGAAAGAGATTTTCTGCACTGTCACATTGTTGAATACATTAGTTTGCTTTTCTTTATGTTTTTCTTCATACAAGTGCAAGACTGTTGCCTATCTCGTAGACTTTACACCGAGCTGATTGGCTAGATCGGGAATTGCCCATATTTTGCATTTTATGCAAAATCGGTGATCAGATGTCATGCTCCACAAAATAAGACATTGCATGTTAAATTAAATGTTTTTCAGTGTTTTTGAGATTTTATTTTATTTTCCCCATACATTTCAATTGGCTTTAATTATACATGTTTTTTTCCCGTTACACTAATCCCTAACCCCTGCAAATGGCAGCGGTGGACTGTAAAAGTTGTTTAAATAGATATATTGCTCCATCTTCTGAAATAATTTGTGATTGTGTTTTTCTTTCTTCAAACTCACTGATGACTGATTGGCTGAAAAGTCCTGATTGTGTAAAGTTTACCATAGTATTAAACTTGCTTAGCTTTTGTGCCGATATAGTATTATGATCTTTTACTTTTATTAATTTTTTGAAACCACTGTGTATATAAGGTATGACTTCCTAATAAATTGTACAATAAGATCTTAGTGTGTGCACTCTTACTTGGTGGTTCACTCATCTGACTACTGTGCATGCAGCGTGGGTTGTCGGTCTCGACATTGTGTTCCAAATTATTAGACACACACTTGTTTGTGTTTATTTTCCTAAATATGTAACATGTTTTACAGTGAACATTTTTTAAGTGTTTCGACTGAAGTTTCTGCTGGAATTTAAGAGTTTTAAGTTCATTTGCCAAATTATTTGTGACAAGACACCTCTCATGATAAGTTGACACAAGCATCAGTGCTAAATATTAGCAATAGACCAACCAATATGTTTTTTCAGAGCTGATATTGATTATTTCAGTAACAGGGAAAATATTGGTGTAAAAAAAACTTCAACTTTAGGAGACCGTGTGTGTGATTTAGTGCTATTAGGTGGTGAACAAATAGGATACAACGATTTTGAAGCGGTGCCTCAGAGGGACCATACTTTGTAAGCGTACCACCAATTATAATTTGGAGTCTGTGAGCGATCAAGCACGAGCTAGTGGCAGCAGTGAGCAAGAATTTGCTGGAGTGGCTAGCAAGACCTAGCTGGAGTGGCTAACAAGAGCGTCTAGCGGTAGAAGCTAGCAAAAGCTAGTGAGAACAAAGCAGAGGGAGACAAGCGACAGGAGCCCAAATGACGGGCCTCAGCTATGACCACCTGCAGGCCCAAGCTGTGAAGGTAAGCGGTGATCAACCCATTGGGTCAGACACTCAATGCAAACACCACCAGAGGCTTACTATGTTTGCCAAGTTAATCTCCTTCAGGTATCTGTAGCAGAAAGATGGCAGCCAGCCAAGCATGTCAGCCTCCTCTAAGACGCGGCACAACCTGTCATATAATTAGCGATTACGAGACCTACAAAAAATTATGTTTAAGTGATAGATAGAACATAATTTCATACATATCACTGAAATTAATAGTGGGGTTTTAAAATGAATGATTAGTTTACCACTAGATGGCACTAAATCCTACACTCTTGTTTCTTTAACTGTGTTGAAATGCCTTACAGTAAACATACAGTATGTTTATTGCACAACTCAAGCGCAGCTGTGCTGTCTAAGAATTAATGCTGCATTCGAGGATGGTCGGAAGTCGGATTTATCCGAGTTGTTTTTCCCAGTTCCTTTTTTTTTCTGAGAGGTTTTTCCTAGTTCCGACCTGAAAGCGTTTGAGGTGAAAGTAAACAACCAAAATGGTGGATAGTGATATATTGTTTTTTATTTTGGTCCTCAAAACTGATTTTAATCTTCAGCAAACTTGCCTTCTCACAATTTTGCTTCATTTATTGTTTTTATCATATTTCATAAGCATTTCATGCAGTTCAGTAGTTTACCTTATAATTTCATGCAAGGAGATAGCGGCATACTGTCGCGTACGTTGTGTTACGTGGAGTTATGTTGAATATTTATGAATGAAGTAAGCTATTTAGTTTTATACCCGAGTACATTGTGTTTTACCATTCACGGTCTGTGTTTCCAAAGGTGTCGCCGTTGTAGTGACGTCACATTATAATCCGTGGGTGAAGTCGGGGTCCTTTTTTTTCCCGACTTTGCAAGTGGAATTTCCGAGTTGAAGGGGGCGTTCCCGTACACAATTCCTGGTTTGAACTCGGAAAAGTCCGACTTCCGACCATCCTCGAATGCAGCAATAGAGCCCTGATGTCTTCATTCTCTTTTTTCTGTTTCGCTGTTTCTTTTCACAAAATAGGCTACTAACCCCCCTTGTCAATAACTGTTGACTGCTTTAAAATCTCGTAGGTCAGTAGTTACAATCAAGTAAAACACATGACTACAAGCTTCCCTGTCATCTTAGATTGCAATAAGCTTTAATCAGTACTGTAACAGTCATTGGTTAACATCAAGTGGACAGTACATGTGTGATTGGTGAGTGGAAACAGTCATGTGAAAGAAGAGGTGAGTTTATATACAGTACACAGCACACTTTGGTTTGTACACCCTTTGAATGTGTTGTAGCTTGTTAATCAATATAATGTCCATGAGTTATTTTAGATAAATAAATATTTCATGACTTATATTGCATATCACATCCCACACTGGAGATGATCTGTTATGGGACAAAATAATTGTTTAATTTCAAAGCAAAACAATAAAATATGCGCGCGCACACATACGGTACACAAAAACCTCAAAAAGTGCACAAATATTTTTCTTCAGGACTGCAAGTGTCCCCATGGCTTGGTATCATGAAATAAAGCAGCAAAGTGTGTGATCTGGTGCTGACACAAAAAGATTCACGACCGTTTTTGACTGCAGTGCCATCAAGGACAGAAAACATGTTATCTGAACGTTTTAAACAAATAAACACAGTCATAAAAACATACATAATTTATACTGCGCTTGGCCAGTGACAAATAATGCACATAAAAACAATGTATTTTCTAGTACTAAACAAATATAGAGTTTGAAGTGAGTTTCCACTTAAATATGCCTGATTTGGATCATCTCCAGCATGTAAAAATGGTCCAGTCAGGTCCTGTACCATTAGTAGTATGGATTTTCACTGTTATGTCTATCTTAATCGTGCAGAATGAAGGCATGGTGTCACAACATTTGCTCAGTGCAACGGCTCAAGTGAGGATTCAGCATCCTGATTTAAATTGGTACCGGTTAAAAAAAAAATTATATTGCAAAGAATAGAAGAGAGACTGAGGTGATCTGCTGATTATTCATCACTCCCTCCCTGCTTGACTCAGATAAAAATAATAATAATAATAATAATAATAAAAATTTGACCACTTGCAAGCAGAAGCAAAAACATCCACAACATATTGACAATCTAATGAGATCCAATGCAAAATTCTGAAAAATTCTGCCTTTGCACAGATAACGTTGAGTTTAGACTGCCGCACATGCGCTGGATGTAAAAACTGTCATGTCTTCATTTTCGTGCTTGGCAAGTCTAGTTTACTGTGATTGGGAATTTGGAAGACTGCGTTGCGCCTCATTGGCCGTTGGCCTTGTCTATTACACGTCCCCGGTGCACCTGACAATTTGGTGACATAGACTAGAATTGGACCAGGTAAAAGCGGGTCTAAGTTGTGGCGCAGTTGGTGTAACACAATTTTGTTGGAAGTGCAGGCAGATAAATTCTGAGCTGCGTGGGCATGGGTGGTGCATGTCATCGTATTAAATTTCATACTAGTTTGTGGCCTGTAGGATAACAACTCAAGGCTATACAGAATACATACATGCAGACGACCCCTTCCATGATTCTTCCAAGTAATAATATATGATAATAAAAAAATCCAAAATTCCCCCAATCCTTTATTACAACTCTCCAGAGTAATGACAAGTGAAGAAAAAAAGTGCCATGTTTACCAGGTTAGCAACGTTAACACACAGGCTAGTGAATTAGCATGCTAGCCTCTACATTACTTCAACTGTGTTCTTCAACATTTGCTGGCCTAACTACTGAGATTGTATTCACGTTGACATGCTTGTCTTCCCCAACAAGGACCAGTAAACTGACACCACTTTATTTGTTTATATGACAAGTCCATGGAATGTAAAGAAGTTAGTTTCAAAGTCTGAATGGATTGTGTTATAGAAAGTAGACAAATAAATGTTCAATTGTTTTTTACACTGTTGGGAATACAGGTCCAGAAAGTAAAACCCCGGAAACAGTTTGGCTTTTAGCCACAGGTGCTTCTATTCAACAGGTGGAGATGAGCTCGTTTACTTGGCAGTCGTGTAGAAGCACCCGTGGCCAAAGACAATCTGTGGCTGAGTTTTTACTTTCTGGACTTGGATCAACCATCCCTGATTAATAAACCTAGTCAGCATCATTGGAAAAAAAAAAAAAAAAATGAAAGCCTTATTATCTTTAAGGCAGATTTTTGTATGCAGCTCTTGAAATCTCATTACATTGCCTAAGTGGTCAGAATGTTGAGGCCGGACAATGTACGAATGTTGAATTTATTTGCAGTTGCCTAACATTCATCAGAAGTTGACATTCATATTGGGGTTTGCTTTTAACCAACTCCTGAGGCAGGTGTCACACACCCTTACAATAAATTATTAGCTGTTATTAATTAATTCAGATTATTATCTGTTTGATGATGAACAGGCTTTTTAATACACAACATTCAAGCAGGATGAGATCTTGAAATTTGCCTAAGTAAACAGATTTTTCATAGATTACCACAACCTCTTCAAACATGTACATATTCAAGGGACGCGATTTAACAACACAAATATTAAATGACGATTAAATAAATGATCTAAAACAAATAGAACACATGTTAATTTGACAGTAGTACCCAGGGTCATATTAAAAGTAAAACCACACATCACACATGTTTTAGAGATCACATTAGGCAGTACAACTGGCATGATTGTAATTTTAAAGCTGATACAATGTGATATGTGCATGTATCAGCTGTAATAAATACAGTAGGTAAACCAGTTATTGCTAAGATATCGTTCACATTTTTACCTCCAACATCTCAAGTGTGAGTACTAAAAAGGTTCTCTTCAATAATATGTGTTCAGTGCAGGATTTCATCCCAGTTAATAAGAGAGCACAATTATCAGGCCGTCTTGTTAAAGAACTGCTTCTAATCTGCAGAGGTGGCAAATCCAGGTCCAGAAAGTAAAAACCCTGTCACAGTATGGCTTTAGCCCTAAGTGCTAGCTAGCTAGCTCCCCGGGTGCTTATTTACCTGCTAGGGAGCTAGCCAGCTAGCATGAGGGGCTAAAGCCAAACTGTGGCAGGGTTTTTACTTTCTGGACATGGATTTGTCATCTCTGCCCGAGTGCACAAAAACCGAGCTGGAAAATAGCACCCAGATATCCCCCTACCAATGTGAAAGACGCCTACGTGATGTCATCTTCTGTGCTTTTAAGTTTTGTTTCTAGTGAACATGCGCTCTCCCCGCAGGGTGAGGTGTTGCAGTTGGTACTGTAACACCTCAGTGTCTGATGACTCTTTGAGAGTGATTTTGTCGAGGTTAAGGTAGTCCAAAGACTTGGACTGGGTCCTAGTCTTCCCTTTAAGCCGACACAGGGGAAGTGGTGCATGCACACTCTTCCCATGTTCCCCTGCAGTCATGGACCTGAGGAAGGTGTCACTTGAGCTTGGCATGCGCCGCCTCCTCGGACCGTTAGCAGTAGGAATGTCATAAGGCTGGTAGTAGCGATTTTTGGCTTTAAAGATTTTTGAGGACCGGTGGATGCCCACCTCTAAAGATTTAGACACACCACCGCTCTGGATGGGGCTGGGCACAGCCTCCGATGGTGAGCTCGTCTCTGGGGAGTTTTCTGACCATTTGTGGGCCAGTTTGAGCAGCTCCTCGCCAGTTGTGAAGCCCACCAGATAGTTTGAGTCCATGTGGAGGATCTGGTACCCTGCTACAGTACCTCTGATGGGGGAGCATGGCGTGCTGGCGCAACGAGGTCTTTCTGCCTCCGCTTTCAACGTAGCTTTGATCTCAGCTGCAGGTAGAATGGAAACATGAGCCCTCGACACTCCACTGAGATCCACTTCCATCTTTACAGACCTGTACTGGTGGAGGAAACAGAGACAAATAAAATGGACCTATTCAGGAAACTAGACTACATGGGAACACCAACAAAGAACAGAAACGTTCCTCAAATTTTGTCCACTCTTCAGAAGCATCAAAGAATAGAACATCCGACTTTCAACAACAAAATAGCACGCAAATTAATAAGTGTCTGGACTCCGGAGAGAAAGTCTATTTGCTAAACAGAACCGGAACTGCAAATTAATCACGCTATACTACAATGTACGTCAGCCAGGAAAAGTGGCCTATGCTATAAGGTTAAAAAAAATGTTTAATATAGTACAAAATATTTATAATATCAGTAATTGTATTTGTTCATTTTCACAATACAGTCCTGAGTTTTGATTTTGACTTTTGAGGTCTGCACAATAAATTTTGTCAAATTACATGTTAGTTCTTGACAAGAAAATACAATTTACTCTTATAAATAATGTGATTTTAATAGGGCTGGGTATCGATTCTAATTTCCTCAATTGATTCGATTTCGATTCACAAGAGTTCAGTTTGATTAAATTTTTTCGATTTGATTGGATTCACTTCACTTCAATCTGATACTGATTAATTATGGAACATTAATTATTCTTAAATATACAGTACATGATAAAAACTCCACAAACACTAAATTCCAAATAAAATTTAGCAGAGGCAGTAAAAGGTTAAAATTTAATGTAATCATTTAACCGTATTTTTTTTTTTTAGTTTATTAATGAAAGTAGGAAGTTACAATCACTTAAAGTAGCACAAATGAGCATTTTGTTTTCGTTGATTATGTTACTAATTAGGTCGCATTTGATTTATTTTCTGGGAAGTGTGTTTCTTTCACTCAGAAATAGTGTCGCAACTCTTGTATATATGTGATTCACGTCACGCATTATCTGATTTCCGTGAACATTTTTTGTAAGCTAGGCATCGGGTAGTATGGTGTTATCTTGGCGTGGCTACTGGTTATGGACGACAGCAATCATTGCACATTGTCATTAAAGAGTTGCTGCTAGCTCGCCGCTTGGTTTGATTGTTTCTGCAACGCTGCAATACCTCATATTAAGTTACAAATCCAACCGGAATTAGTTTGCTGATGTTGGCATGATTAGCGGCCATTAAGTAGACAGATTTGCGGTGGTCGGCGCAAGCTACAATGCAAGTCTAAATTTAGTAACGGTATTACCGTACACCCCGGTGTATTGAGGAGACGGTAAAACGGTGTCTTGAATACGGCCTTACCTTACTAGGTAATAATAAAGCAAAACGTTAAGGATTTTTCAGGATTTGGCCCTGTGCTTTGCTACAGCTGTAGCTGTTGTAAAAGTGCTATCTAAATAATGTTGAGTTGAGTTGTATCCCACTCGAACAGATCTACCCCTGCACTGAGCAGCAGCAAAATCACATCACCACATTTACAACTAAAACAGGAACAATCTATATGAAGATGAACCTGGCATGCCATCTTTGCGAATGAGGTGTGATTGTTTGAAAACATCATACCAAACTATTTCTTCACGTCTCCTGCCTTGCCACCCACTGTAGAAAGTAGGCACTGTAGTCTATCCTGCCAGCTGTTTTTTTGTTTGTTTTTTGAGAGAGAGAGCTCAATATTGTTCATTCGGTAATCTTACCAATTTGACATGTCAAAAAAAAGAGGAGCAATGAGCTCTCTTTTTTTTGTAAGTGCGTGAGTATGTGCATGTGCGGATTATTGCTTATGTATAGAAAATGTCAAGAAACGTGTTGCATCATACTCTCTCAAATTGAGCTGTACCATATCAAATCGAATCGAAATCCCACTGAATTAAACTGAATCCAGTCGTTCCACTTTAAAATTGAACTGCCATCTATGAAGAGACATATAGAATCACCTTTTATTGGAGAGCTGCACATGTGTCTAGATAAGTTCAATGCTTAACAAGTGTAGTCCACATGTTTACATATCACCTTTTCATGAAACATGAAAAGTTGAAGTGATAAAGTCACAGATTTGTTTGCATTGTTGTTGTAATCTGACCTATGATTTACTGACGTACAGTATTTATGCGGCGCCACACTTGCTTGGGAGAATTTTCTTAAGTTGTCTTAGTTCAGAGGTCCGGTCGTCGAGAGCCCCTATCCAGCCTGTTTTCCATGTCTCCCTCCTCCAAAGCAGCTGAATCCAACGATCAGATCATCAGCAGATGCCTGATAACGATCCTAGCCGTGAATCAGGTGTGTTAGTAGAAAGAAACATGGAAAACAGGCTGGAGGCTCTTGAGGGCACCCCTGCAGTCAGTTAGCAAGTCGAAGTGTTTAATGGGTAAACAGCTCTAATGAAAGTTGATAAAGAAAGTATTTCATATGAATTTATGGTTCATTTGCATTTATTGTGTTGCTTGCGCTCATTTGAAAATAAAAAAATACTTGAGAAGAGGTCCTTGAAATTGTTTTTGCATATTAAATCACAATCTCAAAATTGAGGGAGGGGGGAATTCAGTAAGATTATTTTTCAAAATCGTTCAGCCCTACTTTGGACGCCTCTGATTTAAACCATCCAAACCTTTTTGACCCTGCCCCCTAAAAAATCCGGATTGAGAGTCATTGGGAACTGGAATCAGAATCGTTCAAAACAGTGAAAGGCACACCTGCACATGCTCTTCCAGTAGATGGCAAAAGGTCCATGATTCACCCGCGTATCAAAAGGTGGACATTTTAGTTTTGTGTTGTCATATTTTCTTCTAATGTGAAATGTGTGTCTTGTTGGTAAACACTAAGCCTACACTGATGTTGTACCCAAACTCTGCATATAGACCAGGGTGCATTGTTGTATTTAACATGGCAATTGCTGTATGTTGTGATGTACTGTATTACCTGGCTAATCCGCAGTACTATGCTCTGTTTTAGCTTTGCAACATAACACACTGAGAGAATAGAGCTGTTGGCATGGTTGCAAACCAGCCGAGAAAAGAGAGAGTGAGAGAGTGAGAGAGTGAGAGAGAGAGAGAGAGAGAGAGAGAGAGAGAGAGAGAGAGAGAGAGAGAGAGAGAGAGAGAGAACTGCAAACTGCAGAGGCACGTCATGGCGCGGCGTAGTCAGCAATTGGACAGGGCCAAACCCGTGATAAGACAAGACCGAACAAGTGCCTACACAATAATGATTATGCAAATGACACAGAATACACAGTACCATAAAATCCGAATACAAGGCGATGTGTGAAGTTTAAATGTAATACGACGTGCTCTTGGATAAATACAAGGCCCAGTCTGTCCAAATCACTGTTGAACGAATCAGTAAGCCTTTGCTGCCATTAGCCACAATTATTCAAACATAACAAACGTAGCAAATTATTAATAATTGCTACACCATCGATGGTTTCCTAAACGTAATTATATAATGCAAGTATTGTGTGAAATGAGAGCAGAGTCGCATTTAAGCTTCGTTTACTCGATAGTAATAAACTCCATTCCTGTCATTTCCGTTGTTTTATCTCCGTCCTAACACGCAACGCAATATGCGGGGAAAGGAGACGTGAGAAACTGAGAGGTAAGTCAACAAAAAAAGAACAAACCTGTTTGCCAGCAGCAAGTAGGATGCAGCCTCTCCCTCTGGCCTTCGCTCCCGCAGTCACCCGCAACAGGAAGAGCACTTCCTGTTTGGATTCATCACAACAAAGCTCCCATCGTGAGCGAGTGAATGCTGGGAAGCAAGCGTTTGCACGAATGCCGTGCAAGGATATTCAATATTCTTGCACACCTTTTGATAAAATTGTTATTATTTAATATTATAATACATCATATATTATTATTATTATTATTATTAAAACGATATATAACATAAATATATTAAACCATTGTACCGAATTGATTGAAATGGAAAAATCCAAGAAAGTGCAACAAATCCACTGCCGACCAGCAAGAGCCCTCTCCAAGAGAACCTGCCAGCCCAAAAAATATATTATATTTACATTTACCCAATTAAAGTGGATGCAAATTGTTAACGTTGGTTTTTTACAGAGTATGCATCAGTCCAAAAATACTTTTTACATGCTATGTAGGCTATATGTGCAGTTATTTCATAAATATGAGTATCATATAATGTCTACTTCACATTTCAATGCTTTGATGAGGGCAAAAGAAAGTAAAAAAGCCCCTTGTCTCAAGAGCTCAAAACGGTGGCATGTTACTTGTTAGTACTTGCCGATGCCGATACCATTATTTCCGACGCTAATATATATATATATATATATATATCCATCCATCTTCTTAACCGCTTGTCCTCACAAGGGTTGCCGGAGCCTATCCCAGCTGGCTTCGGGCAGTAGGCAGGGTACACCCTGAACTGGTTGCCAGCCAATCACAGGTCACACAGAGACGAACAACCATTCACACTCACAATCACACTTATGGACAATTTGGAGGGCTCAATTAACCTGACATGCATGTCTTTGGCTTTGGATATATATAAATGTATATGTGTGTGTGTGTGTGTGTGTATATATATACACACACACTATATAAAGAGGGAGATAAATTTTTCATCTATGCTACATCTAATCTATGCTATAGCTAATTTGTGCAATTAAATGAGTACTTTTGGTAGCCACATTGTGCCTAGCATTGTTGAGCATTGCTAACAACATGCTATCATAAAACAGTCACTACCAAAACATACAGAAAGGTTTCAGTTGTGACATAATGGTTTTGGTAGTGAATAAAGTAAGTCTGAGTAGGGCTGTGCAATTAATCAAAATTCAATTATAATTTCAATTATTACACTCCACAATTACAATTTTTTTTTTCTTAATACTAATTTTGAGTTGTTCAAATTTATACATTTGCACAAAATTTCAAATGACTAATTTAATACATTTTGTTTCATCCAAAAGGAACGTGCATAATTATATTGTTTCAAAGAATTTTATTTGTCCTAATCGTGATTTCAATTATTATGAAAACATTTCATGATTAATATTTTCTTCATAATCCAGCAGCCCTAAGTCTTACATAATATAATACATACATACATCATATCTAGATATTTATGATTTTAATTATATTTTATTTCATATTTTATCTGAATTTAAACGGAGAAACACAAAAATGCACACACAAAAAATTAGCAGAGAGACTTAGAGAGTATAGGCAAAGAGTTAAGAATGACCCAGTACTCACGCACATACAAAAAAAAAGAAAGAGAGAAAGCAATGAGGATATGTCGCATCGGTAAAATTACAGAATGAACAATACTGAGCTCTCTCAGAAATAAAAAATTTGACCCAGTGAAATACCAAGAAAATTTAATAAAGAAAAGAGACATAAATAAGAGATGGAAGGAAGAAGGAAAGCTGAAATCTATCAATGACTTATCCAGCAGAGAGCAAAGTAAAGTTAGAAAAGGGGTGGAGTACCCTCTCCAGATCAGGGATGAGATCCTGCCCCAAGTGGAGGAGTTCAAGTATCTTGAATAAATAAGTCACAAGATGAAAATACATTTGAAAGTGTGTATCAAATAGATGAGTCAAAACACGTTTACATATGGTGCAATTTTTTTTTATTCTCAAAAAGCATTACTCAGGTCACATTGATGTCTTTACAAAGGAAATCAAGAGCATTATATTAATTCCTGTTTCAAACTGTAGATATTTGCCTTCAAAGCTGTAATCAACAAAACTGGACAACCATATTAGATATTTTGAATCAGAAATCTAATGTCATCCTCTAAACTTGATTGATTAATTGACATTCAAGTTGAAGAAAACTTGACAAAGACGAGACGATTGATTTCTTAGCAGCCAGAATTCAGTGATTACATCTGTATTTTCCTTGCATGTGTTACAGTATCTATAATGTATTCCACTGACAGGTATGCACATTTCTACATATTCTGATAACAAATATCATGTTATGACTAACATGAACTCATCCAAATCAGTCTAGTCTGTGTTGCAGTTTGAACAATGGACATAATGGACAATGAATGACCGTGATGATTGACTGGGCAGATCCAATGCTTGTCGTTCCAGGACAGGATGTAGCATGCATTTTGAACTTTGTTACCAAACTGATATATTTGCGCTTCTTCAGTTCAAACTATGAGACACTGAAGGCAGCAAGTACGTTATTGTGGATTAGAAAATTTGGATAGTGAATATATGGCCCTGTTTGCATTTGCAGTTCCCTTAAGCATACCCAACAGAAAGGCACCATTGATATTTTTACACGCTACTATATACATTGTTATTTTCACACACTGCTACATACTTGTGTATGGCACTTCATCTACAAGACATCAACAATTTTGTACATTTTTTTAATTTATAAAACTCTATATTCACTACATCATTAAAATAAAAGTCTTGCTTTTCATTTATCCTTAAAAGTATTTTTGCCGCAAATAATTTAGTAGAAAATAAAGGATAAACAGTGAGTGTAATTTTTCTAAACAAGCAACTTTCTGCCCTTCTTTACACAGTTCTTGGGTCTTGTTTGGTGGTGGCACTGGATGACATGAGTTGCAGGTCACCATTTGGTGATGCTGCCGTAGTCCTACTGCTATCCTTGGCCCTTAACAGTAGGGCTTTAGCGTTCTCTATGGAAATAAATGGCGTGTGATCCCCCTTTGGATCCTCTGCGTCACTGGTCAACATGCTGTCAATACTCAACTCTTTATTATGATGCACATGACCATTAATAACTGATGCTTCGTTGATGCTGTGGTTATTGATAATGTTGTTTGCATTAACTAGCTTCTCTGTGGATGCAGAGATCATATGGCTAGCTGCAGTAGTGACCGTGACTTGGTAGTTATCGTTCTCCATCGCACAGAGCGGGCTCGGTGGTAAGCTATGTACTTCTTGGCCATGGTTGTAATGTGCAGAGCTCGTCTTTAGTTCAGCTCGGCTTAAGGATTTGGGTGGCTGATGTGCTTTGGACAGCAGAAGGGGCCGTTTCTCCTCAGCAGAGGGGCTTAGCGCCACAGAGGGGACAGAGATGGCCTGGCTGGAAAGAGTGGCTGACATCTCTGAGGGAGGAGAGCTTGGAGTTGCAGGAGGGCTGCAGGAAACGCTAGACAGATGAGGCAGGGTGTTCTCAGCTGATAGATGCCTAGAACACACACACACACACACACACACACACACACACACACACACACAAAACATAAGAACAGATGCACATGTAAAACTGTACTAACACACTAAGATGAGAAGTAGTCGAACCGGAACCGGCGCTCATATTACACAGGAGAGGTCAACAAGAGGTAGCGGACAGGGACTGAGCCCATGATTGACACTCACATTCACAGCATCACTTAACCGAACACACAATGCTCGTATAGAAGCAGGCAAGTAAATCTGAAACCTTCATCATGCAGGGTTACGTGGGAGACAATGAGAACTAAGCCCCCAACAATGTGCACCACAGATCTGTGAGTAATAAATGCAAAAATAATTAATATTAAATTAAAAACAATTTTGTGTCAAATGTAATGATAAAAAATTTATATATTTTTATTATTATTATTACAAGGTATATATTTCAGTGAGGGTTAGGTGTCCCCTCTTTAATGGAAGAGTACCAAAATTTTTGGCCATGTGTGTAATTGTAGCAAATGTTGCCATATAGAGGGATATTTTACAGCTTGTTCACACAATGATGACACAACATACGGAGAAACTGAGGATTCTGTGTCTTGCTTAAACTTGAATGAAGTGAATTCATCATGCTTGTAAGCATTACACTGCCATGTTTTGTTTACTTATCACCATCATTTTTATATGTGGAAGAAATAGTGTCCTATACATTTGTTGTGACTATACTTTTGTCTTCATACCGATAAAGGAGGAAGGAGAGAATTCCCTGGATGCTTGTTTATGCTTTGCATTTGGCAATTTCTAATAGTGTGGATGGTATGTGGGGATTCTGTAAAGCATGGGTAGGTGGAAGTACTGCTCAAACACCAGAACTGTATGAGACAGTGGCATGTACACGAGGGACTGCTCAACACCTGGTAGGTTAGTCTTGTCACACTGAATCAAAATGGTGCAATTCCTCTTGAATTATGATGATGCCATTAATGGAAACATTTATAATTTTTATATGTATTTGACTCAAGAGGTTCTACTGTATTAATGCTCCATTATTTATGTTCGGCAAAGAGCAATATTTTCTAATAAAACCAGTCCCAGAACTTGGGTGTAAAAAAAAAAAATCATCTAATGTAATCTTTTCCATGAGTGCCCCAATCCAAACGTTGTCTTTCCAAAATTAAACGTTATGTTATCGTGATAGCATGGTCAGGGTTAGAAATTTAACATACACTAGACTACACTAACAAGTTCACAAGGGTGCAGTGCTGACAAATGCACCGGAAATGCACTTGGATATGAAACATATTTTTTGTGACTCCAGTCCTGGAACTTTACTACTGAACTGCTATATTATTTACATTAAATAAGTATTGATAGGTATATTAACACCTGTAGAAGAGTATATGAATTTTATAGCTGTATGTTTATGTCAAAAAGTATACAGTATGTATTTTTTTTAAACTTTTCCTGGCAGCTTCAAGACCCTGTAAAGTGAATTCAGAGATTTGTTGGTAAATACATACCGGTATACATGTATGAAGATAATTGCTAAAAATGGGCAACACATGAGAATGCCGTACAGTTGTGAAGTATAATGCCCAATTTTCATAAAACGGTGCATGTGCACTCAACACAAAAAAACTGGCACATCTTGATTTTCGTGTTGGGCCAAGTGGAGTTTACCGTGTTTGGGAATTTGGCAAATCACGCTATGGGAGGGCATTTTCTATTACACGGCCCTGGTGCACCTGACAATTTGGAGACAGAAAGTAGACTAGACTTTGGACTAGCTAAAAGCAGGTCTAAGTTGTGGCTTGTGTACAGGTAGACTGGACTTTGTGCTCGAATTGCACTGGGCATGAAAATAGGGCTCATAGTGTTAAACTGTTTTTCAACATTTTAGTTGCGCCTCCCCAACTATATAAGAACTTGAGCCCCTTATTTCAATCGGTAGTTATCCTGTGCAATCATGATGCGCAGTTAGTTGACTAGCTATGCCTACACCCCGAAAATCTTGCATTTGGACAGTCCACTGGTGAGGCCGATTTAGATTTTCATTCAAGCCCACAATCTATGAACGGTGAGGCAAACGTTGAACACTGCACCGCTAAGATTCTAAAAAAAATAAGTTTTCCCCTTTATTTTAGGATGCTTTGACATAAAATTTTATTGTATGCTTTCTCTAGAAAGTCTTTGACTTTTTGTTGGTCTGACGCAAAGTTGAAATTTATCAGTTACCTCGTATTTAAGGCACATCCCTGTTGGAGCTGGATATGTCTCTGCTCTTCTTTGACTGAGCACTTAGGTCTTTGATGCCACCAGTGGCATTCAGCCGACCCCTACGGGCTTGTGTAGCATGCTGGCTATTCTCCGTCAATGACATCATGGAGACAGAGTCAGTGTCTGACACAACACTGTTGCTCCAGTCATTACTCCAGCTGTGGAGACAGGGAGGGGGACGTTTATATGTACAGTTCTCAGACAGGCTTCTTTAAAAATGACATCAATGGCTTTGAGGTCAAATTGTAGTTTGTGTAGTTTTGTCCTTCAGTGCCTGCAGTAACTTACTTTATTTGTCAGATTTATTAATGCACCATTTCGTCATTTCAACTTTTATATTAATCTTATGCGTTAACTCATTGACGGTTATAGACGTCAAAGTTCCATTTTAACTGGGCTGGCAGTAAATGATTTACATCGGATTATGGTAGTTTTGAGGACATGTTAACACAGAATCAATCAATCAGTCAATCAATCCAATCCATCCATCCATCCATCCATCCATCCATCCATCCATCCATCCATCATTGCCTTTTACATGCACACATGGACCAAAATGTTGGTACACTTTCATATTGAAGAAAAACCCATAAGGTTATTGCTATAATTTCAAACAGGTGGTGGGGTCACATACAAATGCACTGAAATTTAACTAATGAAAATTGGCCGTTGGTTTAAATGTCATGGTCTGGGTTTTTTGGTTTTGGTTTTGTTGTCTAGATTTGGGTTTTGATAATGTTTTTTTTTGTGTGTATGTTGTTTACTTTAGGCCCCGTCCAGACTGAAGCAAACAAATCTCGTACACACAGAAGCATTTCAAGACTTGCGTGTGTCCAAAAGAAGACGCTGAGGATGTTTAACGGCTGTAATGTATATGCCAATCTGGTGTGGCGCGGTAGCGCAGCCACAGGGAGTTAACGGAAAGCGTAGAAGAATCAGCGAAGAAGACAAACACTTTCCCCCCCAATTTTATTGCAATCTACAGAACAAACATGGCTTTGCATGTATCAAAACAACATGGAAAAAGACAAACACAGGAGAAGTGACAATGGCAGGTGATTCAAGTACAACACCGCTTGTTGAATGTGGGAATAAAGGAGCAAAATATTTTGCTGCAAAAGCATAAGCAAGCTAAGGAGGCTGTGCAAGACTACTACGACACGGCTATCCGCCATTGTTGTTGAGAGATACGCGAGAATTGGCGCATACGTCATCAATCTGCGACAATGTGTCGTCATCGAGCTGCGACCATTACGTCATTACTGGAGGAGTATCCTGCATATGGTATCCAGACTGACGCGTACAGGGCACGATTTGCAACCTTTCTACTCTGGAGCTCGGTTTCAAAAGTGATCGGTTTCAAGCTCCAAAAACCGCGCCATCGTGTGGACAAACGGCCTGAACAATAAGAAACTTGTGGGGATACATTGAAACTGGCTTTCGTGTGGACGGGGCCTTAGTTTCTGTCATGATCTGTTGTGTTCTGTTTTCCTTGTGTGTCTCCCTTGATCTCATTAAGTGTAATCCTGCTCACCTGTGTTTGCCTGCCCTTCCTCGTGTGTCAACCAATCAGTGCCCTCAGCCACTTGTGTCTTGCCCGGGTGTGTCTCGTTATGTCAATTAGTCTCATGTTTCCCCTCTGTCTGTGCCGATCCATTGTTGTTGTTTCCACACGTCCAGCTGTTGCTGTCTTGCCTTATTGTTCCTCCACGTCTTGCCACGCTTAATTTTGGATTTTGTTTCTCGGCCAGTGCCTTGTTTGCCTCCATGTTTTTGTTTTATTAAACCTTGTTTGAACTACACCTCTGCCTCCTCGCTCTGTTTCCCTGCATTTGGGTCCTCAACCACACCCCAACGTAACATTAAATTGAGGTCCAACAGAATGACTGAGTAAGAATCACTCTGGAATGTCTTGATGATCTTGACATTTTATCGAACCCGGCACCGATTAAAGATGCAAATTTGTGAATGCATCTTTTAGGACATACTCAAACTGAAATTTGTGAAAATACCAGTTGTATGTCATCATTCAGTCTTCAGAAAATGTATCCGACCGTTTGAGCATTTCCCCATTGACAGACCTATTCCAATAAGTCTATATATCTTTTTCTTCAAGATTTTGTTTCGGCATGCTGAAAGTATAATTTCAAATGTTAACTGGAGTCTTTTTTCATCATCAACAAAATTCTCCAGGAAAATTAAGCAGCTGCAAAACCTTTTTCTCCTACCACTGTGCTTCAACAACGTGCAGTGCCAGACCTCTACCAACAAAGCCACCACACACACACTGCAACATCCAGAGTAATTTTTCCTGGTTAGGGTCGAAGCTTCCCTTCTTGAGCCTTATCATGGTGGAGGGGTTTGCGTGTCCCAATGATACTAGGAGCTATGTTGTCTGGGGCTTTATGCCCCTGGCAGGGTCACCCATGGCAAACAGGTCCTAGGTGATGGACCAGACAAAACATGGCTCACTGACCTTTTATGATGAGTACGAATATTGGATTCAGTTTTCCCTTGCCCGGACGCGGGTCACCGGGCTTCCCCTCTGGAGCCAGGCCTGGAGGAGGGGCTCGAAGGTGAGTGTCTGGTGCCCCATGGGTGAAGGCCCGGCCGGGCATAGCCCGAAGAGGCAATGTGGGTCCACCTTCCTATGGGCTCACCACCTCTAGGAGGGGCCAAAGGGGTCGGGTGCATAGCGAGCTGGGTCGACATTGAGTCAGAGTGGACCATGTTCTGCGCCATCATTGTTGAGGCGGCCGATCTGAGCTGTGGCCGTAAGGTGGTCATTGCCTGTCGTGGCGGCAATCCTCGAACTCGATGGGGATGCCGTCAAGCTGAAAAAGGAGTCCTATCGGGTCTTTTTGGCCTGTGGGAGGCAGCTGACCGGTACCGGCTTGCCAAAAAATCAAACATGGGAGGAGTTTGGTGAGGCCATGGAAATTACTTATGGACGGCTTTGCGGAAATTCTGGTCCACCATCCGGTGTCTCAAGAGAGGACAGCAGTGCTCCATTAACACTGTGTATAGGGGAGATGGGATGCTGCTGACCTCGACTCGGGACGTCGTAAGTCGGTGGGGAGAATGCTTCGAAGACCTCCTTACTCCACCGACACATCTTCCTTTGAGGAAACAGAGTCTGGGGACTCTGAGGTGGGCTCTGGGGTCGAAATCACTGAGGTGGTTGGAAAGCACCTCGTTGGCAAGGCCTCGGGGTTGGATGAGATCTGCCCAGAGTTCCTAAAGGCTCTGGATGTTGTGGGGCTGTCGTGGTTGACACGCCTCTACAACATTGTGTGGACATTGGGGACAGTGCCTCTGGATTGTCAGACCGGGGTGTTGGTCCCCCTTTTTAAGAAGGGGGACCGGAGGGTGTGTTCCAACTATAGAGGGATCACACTCCTCAGTCTCCCTTGGTAAGGTCTATTCAGGGGTGCTGGAGAGGACTGTCCGTCGGGACGTCGAATCTCGGATTCAGGAGAAGCAGTGTGGTTTTTGTCCCGGCCGTGGAACAGTGGACCCTCGGCAGGGTCTTCGAGGGTGCATGGGAGTTCGTCCAACTAGTCTACATGTGTTTTGTGGCTTTGGAGAAGGCGTTCAACAGTGTCCCTCGGGGAGACCTGTGGGGGTTGCTTCGGAAGTACGTGGTACTAAGCCCCCTGATACGGGCTGTTGGTTTTCTGTACAACCAGTGTCAGTTTGGTCCGCATTGCTGGCAGTAAGTCAGATTAGTTTCCAGTGAGGGTTGGACTCCGCCAAAGTTGCCCTTTATCACCAATTCTGTTCATAACTTTTATGGAAGAACATTTCTAGAATTTCTAGGCGCAGTCGAAGTGCTGAGGGGGTCCGGTTTGGTGGCCTCAGCATTGCATCTCTGCTTTTTGCTGATAATGTGGTGCTGTTTGCTTCATCAAGCTGTGATCTCCAACTCTCACTGGAGATGTTTCGCAGCCGAGTGTGAAGGGGTCGGGATGAAGATCAGCACCTCAAAATCCGAGATCATGGTCCTCAGTCAGAAAAGGTTGACGTGCCCTCTCCGGGTCGGGGATGAGATCCTTCCCCAAGTGGAGGAGTTTAAGTATCTTGGGGTCTTGTTCACGAGTGAGGGCAGGATGAAGTGGGAGATCGATAGGCGGATTGCAGTGATGTGGACTCTGTAACGGTCCGTTGTGGTGAAGAAGGAGCTGAGTCGAAAGACAAAGCTCTCATTCTACCGGTCGATCTATGTTCCTACTTTTACCTATGGTCACGAGCTGTGGGTCGTGACCAAAAGAACAAGATCACGGGTACAAGCGGCTGAAATGAGTTTCCTCCGCAGGGTGTCCAGGCTCTCCTTTAGAGAGAGGGTGAGAAGCTTGGTAATCCGGAAACTACTTGGAGTAGAGCCGCTGCTCCTCCTTGTTAAAAGGAGCCAGTTGAGGTGGCTCGCCTCCTTGGAGATGTGTTCCGGGCATGTCTCACCGGCGTTAGGCCCCGGGGTCAACACACTGAGAGACTATGTCTCTCGGCTGGCCTGGAAACGCCTTGGGATCCCGCCGGAGGAGCTGGTTGAAGTGGCTGGGGAGAGGGAAGTCCGGGCGTCCCTCCTAAAGCTACTGCCCCCGCGACCCAACTCGGATAAGCGGTAGTAAATGGATGGATGAATGAATGGATGGATGGATAAGGGTTGAAGCTCACATCACATGTAACATCAACACCAAAAGAATGCCAGCATTAGCACAGTCAAATCGTAATCGTAGTTTGAAATCCTCAAAGTGCTCAAAAGTCAACACATGAGCTGCCCATTCATCTTAACATTGCTCCTTTGGCTGCATGTGTAGGAAATTGTGTGGTGTTATATCTGAACCAGCCATGGCAATGTCCACATCAGTGCCAGTACAAACATTACATTTGAACGCTCTTTACCTTTGGCTGGAGATGTTGGTGAGCGTGGTAGGTTGTTGTGTTGATAAGGCATATTTGCTTGTGGAGGACGTTGTCTCTGTCTCTTTCTCAGCTGCATGTTGGATAGCTGTCCCATTACAATGCTATTAAAACATTTTTTTTTTTAAAGAAAGAGAGTGATTAGTATCATCAATAGTATATTCATTACTTTTGAAATTTCATGTCAGTGAGTTGAAGCATACATTGGTCTGCTGCAAATCCTGTAGAGGCAAATTGGAAACCTGACGTCTGCTGGCAGATTTTGCCAGCTTGTTCCTCTTAGTTCTCAGGTTCTGCCTGAGGCGGTCGTGAAGCTTCTTCCTCTGCTTCCTGTTTTAGAAGAAAATACTTTGAGCACATGTACTATGTATTCAGTTACACTTGAATTCAGCAGTTTCATTATTGACACCCCTGTCAGGCAATAACAAATTTTACATTGTAATTAATCGCATTACTTCAATTGTTAACTCATGATTAATCACAAATTGTATTTATTCTAAATGTACAATAAAATGCACAATAACATGTTTTTATCCCTAAGTTTCCATACTCCTGTTAACATAAAAGTGGGGGAAAAATGTTAAACTAATAGAAATATGGGAAATGTACGTATTTTTTTAATAGAATATTGGGGTAACTAATTTCAGAACAAATGCTATAAATTGGTTTCATCATCCATTTGATGATATTTAAGTTTTGTACCAGAATAGCTTGCATAAATGTTCCGACACGAATGGATATTCTAATTATATCATTGACTATACTTTTTAGTTATACAAAATCATACATCAAAATGTGGCATACTGTACTTTGTTTTGCAGTAGGCAACCACACACATGATTCCAACGACTAGGAGTGCAATGCAGATTCCTGTTATTGTTAAAATACGTTTCTGATACAGCTCCTCAGCTTCTGAAAAAGAGGAGAGTAGATTATTTTAAAATCACATCTGTGAAACACAAACACACCCAACTAACAGTCAAACTTTTTATATACTCTATTTGGTCATCTAGCTTTTTGTTTATAAATATTTTCACAAATACATTGTTTATTAGGACCCTTAATAGTGCTTGTAATCAATGAAGTAATTTTATAAATATTGCACAAACATCACTAGGAGAGAAAGGTTACAGTTTTCTAGGGTTTCATGCCACCAAACACTTTGTAGAAGAAAGGCAGAAGTAAAGCTGCAGCACGGAGAAAGAGAATTTAAGGAACATGAAAATGGAAATTAAGTTGAAAATAGAAAGAAAGGAGAAAGCAGCAAGACAGTGGTGTATCTTGATTGAATCATATTGACTAACAACTAATATAGAAACAAATAGTGAAGGGATGTGAACATACAGTATCAGATATTTAAAGCCCTGTTACCCTGTAATGAAGAAATACAAAGCAATTTAAGCCTGACATTTTCAAAATAGATGCATTTTGGTGTTGCAACAACAATTGCTTGCTTGTATGTATTCCTTGTAAGTAGAATTATTCAATTAAGTAATCAGAATTTTGTTGTCATTGCTTAAATGTTTCAAGAATCGTATTTGTGCTACTGGTCCTGGATGTACAATCCCTTCATTTGACAAGCGAAAACTAACCAAGGGTTTTCATTTTCAAACTACTTAAGTAAGAAGGAATGGGCCATACCCATGAATTCAATTCCAAGGTGTTCTGGCAGAGAAAATATGGAATTTTCAGATTAAATTGATTTGATGATTCTAAAGTCCAATAAAAATGAAAGCAAAATTGTGGTAAGTACAGTAATATTCAGTATACTGCCTATTCATTATAATAAGTTATAATGGTTCATGAACAATGATTTTATTGCATGGAGGACATGACCGTAGTTTGAACACACAGATCTATCTAAAAGTTTTTAGGATATCCATTAAGTGATTGGTTTTAGCTACTTTCACCTCTTTAGATACAAATTGGTACAAAGTGGTCCCCACTATATCATGTTTCATCCTTCACAGCCCCGCTATAATATAGGTTTTTAATTATATTTGTGCGGCAAACATTTTAGGCAGAAGAACAATCCTGTATTAGTTACCTTTTCTTTTCTTTTTTATAGTTCCACAAGTCAAAATTTAGCGTTGTGTGCTGTCAGTGCAGTAACCTGTTATGTTGTTAAGAGGGCATCCTGAAGTTACTCTAATTATACTGTAGTCGTTGCTCCCACAAAGCAGAGAAAATAGACACCTGTGAACATTCTTAAATGCTCTGTTTGTATGTGTTGTTGCTCTGTGTGGGTTACAGTAACAGTCGTTTGAAGGTTCATAATTACTTTGACATATATGCTAATTTCCATTAGCCCGTTTATGGTGTCCCAATATTGTTACGGTAGTATACTTTCATTAGCTGAATTACAAAACTAAGACATTATGCCAATGAGTTTGTCATAGTCGACCATGTTTTACTGCATGGTAAATGTCCTGTACATCGAGACAGTTTTGTACACATACTGTATGGATGTAGCCTATGTAATTCTCTTTCTGGAATTGGAATCTGATCAAAAATGAATCCAAAAACTCAGCTGTTGTGCCTAACTTTGGTATTATTATGGGGGACATTTATTTACAGAAATGGAAAAACAGTGGTGCCTTAAGATATAAGTGACCCAATTTACAGAGTTTTTCCAGATACAAACTGTCCATCGTACAAAATGCTGCAGCTAGATTTCTGATAAGGACGAGAACGTTCGATCATATTACCCCGATACTAGCCAATTTGCAATTTGAACGTTTTGTTACTATTACACAGCTCAGCACATCTCGTTGACCTACCATACGTTCCAACCCGAAACCTGCGTTCGCAACATGCTGGTCTTTTAGTAATCCCAAAACCAAAAAGAAGTCCTCAAGTTCAAAAGCATTTTTGATTCGAGCTCCAGTGCTCTGGAATGCCCTACCCTTGGAAATCAGAGCCAATACCTATGTAGAAACATTCAAATCTCGTCTTAACACTTATTTTTACACCCCAAAATACAAAACAACAACAACAAAAAGGCTCTACTTTGTGGATGTCACTTATTGCGGGTAATTTTGGGAACGTAACACCAACGATAAACGAGGGAACACTGCAATCCAGCCCAGATGTAACAAAGGCATGGATTACTGTTTCTAAGTGCTGCTGAGAAAGGAGTCACCTGCCTAAAATGAAAAAAAAAAACTGGATTTGACAACAGCACCAATTTAAAATCACTCTCCAGTTTAATACCTAAGTTCGAGGCCGTTAGCTTTAGTGCACCAAGAGGCCCAAGTCAGCAGGATAAGATGGACCACTGGGACCAAAGACCATAACTTTTGTTTTAATTTCAATGAAATTCAAGAAATTGAGAGCCATGCAGGCTTTGATTTCCGCCAGACAGGAAACTTAATGAGAAAGCGTCCTTTTAGCTCAGCGACACATAGATCTGAGACATAGATATAGATAGATCATCTGACTGTCATCCGCATAGCAGTGAAAAGAAATCCCATATGCTTTATTAAGATGGAGCCCAGAGGCAATAAATACAATGAAATGAGGAGGGGCCCCAGAATAGAACCCTGTGGAACACCGTATAACAGTGGGGCAGAGGATAAATACAAAATTTTAAAAAGCTTAATTTGGCTGTTATAAACCACTTGAGGTTTGCTATTAAATTACAAAAAAGAGTTTATAAACCTTAACTAGATTTAATTTAGTTATTAAATACAAACAAGAATAAGTCAACATAAATCATAATTTCTGAATGGGCCCCGGGCCACTTTTTACAGCAAAAGTTGGGCCCTGAGGTAAAAAAGGTTAAGAACTTTTTGTAACAGACTATTTTGGCTACATTCACAATGCCGGTCAATTAAATTTTTTTGTCCATATGCAACACATATCTGATGTTTTCATGTAGTGTGAACAGTACAATTCCATTTTTTTTCAAATCCGACTTGGGCCTCTCTTTCATATGTGGATATAAATCGGATATGTATGCGATGCGCCTGTACTGTGAACGCTCATCCATACGCATCCGACCTTTACATGTCATCAAAAGCCCGATATAGACCTCGACTCAAGACGTCGTAATAGATATATGTACAGTATATCGACACTTGTATCACATGGTGGCTTTTTATAGACCCGTACGTACGTAATTGTGGGTGACGTTTTTCTAGAATAGTTACACGTTGCCACGTCGTGTTTGTATCTTATTGTTTTTTTAGAGCCTATGCCTTATTTGTAGTTTGTAGTTAGTTTTGTAGTTTACAGTGTGTGTGACTCGCTGAATACTGAATATTCCACTAAATTCAGATATTTTAACAAAAAGTGTCACGTCCAAAATTATTCATACCTTTCTCCTCAAAATCAATAGAAAAGCCTTTATTGGCTATTACAGCAAATAAAAAGCATCCTTATAGTTGCTGATCAGCTTTTTGCATGACTCGGTAATATTTTTGCCTATTCAGCTTTAGTGATGAGCTTATCTTCTCATCACCCTGATCTTTAGTTCTCTCCACAGATTTTCAACTGAATTCAAGTATGGACTGTCTGGGCCACTGCAAAACGTTAATATTTTGTCCACAAACCATTTCTTAACCACTTTTGCTGTATGTTTTGGGATTTTGTCATGCTAAAATGTCCACATATTCAAAATTTGCCAGGGGTATGAATAATTTTGCACAATTAGAAACGGCGTTTTTATTTTTATTTTTTTAAACCAATCTGATTTCATATTCACCAACACAGGTCTGTTAGCTGGCTTAGAACCTCTGACAGGTTGATCAGAGCTATTAAATTCCTGCGATGTGTGCAATGGGTGACAGTAAGTCAAATGTCAGACTTTTTGAGAAAAACTTGACAGGACAGGTTGGCTAACACTGCACCTGGCTGGCTTGTTCCAACCCACAGAAGGATTTAATCGGCAATCCCAGAGCAACACGTATGAGTGCAACAACTAGCAAGCTCTGGGGACACAACACAACTAACTTGCTAGCTGTGAGGAACAAAGAGGGGGGAATTTTTTATATAAATCATCAGCATCTCTCTGAGTATGATTTAGTTATAGTAACTTTTATGTTTTTGTGATGTTATAAGATAAAAATTGATTGTGAACTGCCGTAGAGTAGTGGTTTAAAAGTGAATGTTATAGTTAAGGCATAATTAATTAATGCTTACATCTATGTCACTTCCTTTTTTAATTTTTCTGTACACCACTGTTTTGTGTTTAGCCATGCATGGTAGTTCTCCATGAATAGGCTCATTTGTGTGTATGTGCATGTGTGTACTAAATACGTCATGAAGCTGTAACATACTGAAGCAAACTTGAACATGCAAAAATCATATCTGCCTATATCACAGGTTTAAGGCGACTTGAAAGGAATCACAACACATGTGCAGCTAATGAAACATGCACCATTATAAAAATAAAAAAACAGAGACAAGTGGAAATAGACATACTGTAAAAGCTGGCCATTACATAGTTTTGGCAGCGATCACCAGTAAATTCATTTGGACACCTGATTAGGAGAAAAGAGAAACAGACAAAAAGAGACAGGCAGTTAGTTTATAAAAGTGAAGAAGAACCCACAATAGTCATCACTGGTGTTGGCAGGAAGGGCTACCTAGACAAACTGTCTAGTCAGAATTCAGAAGTTTGAGTTCAGTTAAATCTCTTGGAATTTAGGGAGTTTTGACTTGAAGCAGCTGACTGAAATGTGCATGTAAACAGGCAGCCATTTGGGCTGTAAGAATCGATAGCTCCCAGATAACATATTTTGCTGAAGCCCAACCCAAGAATTACATAGGCCCATATACACAGGACTCACAAAGACCACAGGAGGAGCCTCAGCCCCCAGTGGTAACTTGAGTCCCAGTGTTGTGAGACATTTGATCCAAAACTTTGTTACAAATCACATTAGTATTCTACGTGCAAGTGTTAACATCTGGTGTCAGAGAGGTGTGCTGAATGAAAAATTAGTAGCGGGTTGAGGGTAAAAAATACTGTTTTTCAGTGGCGGACACCAGAATGGGATGTGATGAAGTGGAAGTACATGCAAGTTTCAGATCATTGTTGCTCTCATTGGTCCAACATCAAAACCAGATCACAGAACTTGAATTATGGCTTTCTCATGACCAAATTGCACCATCATTGTTCATAAAAGAAAGATGAACTTCTCCATTTTGAAAAAACATGAAGGTGAAACACCAGTAATGACATGTGGGACTGAATACAGTGGTCACATACGTTTTGGGTTTGAGACTTTCTTAAGCACAGCTTGTTCACATCGGTGCCCAGTGAATCCGGTCAAGCACCTGGTCGATGGGTAGAAAGGACAAGAGAATAACAATACTGACATTTTACATACAAGACAAACGAGATGGACAAAAAAAAAAAAGGTAACAAGACCAAATTAAAAAATAACTGATAATGGGAGCAAATTGTTGGAATGATGGATTTTTTTTTTTAAATGTCAAATTCTTACTTCATGATCCCCATTTGGCAGTGGGCGTATGGTCAAATGATTAAAGTAAGATCAGACAAATGACCTTATAGTGCAAACTCCAGCACAACATTAACCACCTGTAGCTGTGTTACCTAATGACTCCCTCACCTGGGTTGTAAGTGAAGCAGTGACTACGTTTACATGCAGGCAATAACCCTTTTAGAAACCCGAATATTGCCAATATTCGGGTTTTGTAAGGCCATGTAAACACGCGCAATAACCCGAATATGGTCTTATTCGAGTTTTTAAAAACCTAAATAAGACCCCTGGGTTACTCCATTCATAACCTGAATTCTTGTGCATATAAACGCGTTCGAAATACCTCAATCGATCGGATTGGGGCAATGTTTTTCACTGTGCGCATGCTCGCTATTTTCTTCTTCGTCTTCTTTTCTTTTTCTTCTTCGCTGATTTGATTCGCAAGGCATCTTGGTCTATATAGTCACGACTTGTATGCGCAGCTCCGTCCTACTTGCTAATGGAGCCTCCCTTGAATGCATTGATTTCTCCACTGCGTTTTCCTTGTCTCTACAGTGAAAGCGCCACAGTTTGTGCCTATATACACATACAGTAAATACAAGTATATAAGTCCGTGCTTATGGCGTGTAACCCACCGGAAATACTCAAGCCGTTGTCAACAAACATGACGCTCACCGCAAAGAACCACACTTCTGGAGTGAGGAGGAAACCGACTACTTTATTTAGCGTGGAGAGTGACATAAATATAATGTCTTTTATTGAACATATAGTAAGTTAAAAACAGAAATGACGTTATTTACTTAATTACGTTGTCCGCGAGTTGTGGTCCGAGTCGGGTTATTCCAATCAAGCACAAATGAGCATGTAAACGGGAGTAGCTCTTTCCGCCAAGCATGTAAACCTCGATTGTTTCAGAAACCGGAATTCTGACCTTGGACTAGCTGACTCCAGAATATAATGCATTACAGTAATCCAGCCAAGATGAAGAAGCAAAGGCTTAACTTTAGCCAGCTGCCTAAGAAGAAGAAAAAAAAAGAAGCTAGATTTGCCAATACGATTTAAAAACACTGTCCTTTCTAAAACCCAAGTTCAAGACTGTGGCCCATGACAACAGGATGGGATGTACAAGGACCACTGGGACCAAACAGACTTGTCTTTTCTTGTCATTGAAATTCAAGAAGTTCCATCCAGGCTTTGATTTCCTGCAAACAGCGGGAAAAAATGGCCTTAAAGCTGCTCAGTGGAGGATTTTGCTAAAAAATATCTTTACAATAGCCTTTTTGATTGACCATTTATGACTCAAACATTTTCTATTTCACAGATTAACTTTTCACAATGGCTACTCCTGGTCAATAGTTTTCTGATTGCATTCGAGTTTGAATTTCCCGCCTTCTGTCTGCGGATGTGATGTCATGCAGGAAGTGTGTACGGGAAGGTGGGAGTGTGCAGTTAAATTTTTCGGCCACACTTGATAATAGTAATTCGAAATTCAGTTTACTGCATTGAGAAGCTTTAAGGAGAAAGCATCCATTTTGCTTAGCGGGACATACAGTAGATCTGACTGTCATCCATATAGCAGTGAAAGAAAATGCCATGCTTTCTTTAGATGGAACCCAGGGGCAGCAAATGCAATAAAAACAGAAGATACCCCAAAATAGAACCCTGTGGAACACCATACGACAGTGGGGTAGAGTGGGACTCAGAACAACAAAGGCAAATACAAAAAGTCCTGCCTGCAAGTCGGATCCAAACCACCCTAGAGTGTTGCACACTCGTACTAATACCTGGGATTGCAGGTGGATGAAAGCCTGGATTGTACTGCCAACATTGATGCCCTGTGCAACAAAGAACACAGCCGCCTGTATTTCCTGTAAAAACATGCTGCTCTACCAGCGCCCTCATATATGAAGCTGTGTGCTGGAGCACAGCGTCAAGTAAAGTGATGCTTTGCACCTGGATGAACTGAGGAGGAAGACAGGCTCTGTTAGGGACAGCCTGACATCTGGGGCAGAAAGGAGGATGCTGAACAAGCTTCTGTGTAGCATGGTGGGCAATCCACAGTTTACAATGCATCCATGTACCATCTCCAGACAAAGGAGAGGGAGATCGAGGGAGAGAGAGATAAAGAAAGAGAGTGCGAGAGAGCGACAGACAAACAGACAGACAGACAGACAGACAGACAGAAAGAAAGAAAGAAAGAAAGAAAGAAAGAAAGAAAGAAAGAAAGAAAGAAAGAAAGAAAGAAAGAAAGAAAAATGACAAGACATATGGACCTGAATGGTATAATTTTGGATTATGAGACTTTGAAATATTATTTACGCAGGTTAAATTGGTTATTAAGGTTATTAAATTGGATAGATATTTATACTAATAACAATCCATCCATTTTCCAAACCGCTTATTCATCACAATAATAATAATAATAATAATAATAAAGGTTTTATGTAGTTTAACTACTTTTGTTATTTTAGCTCGCTAAATTTCTCTGACAGATAGCTTCAGTTTGTGAAAAGCAAAAAGTGAAAAACTGTATTCAAAACAAACAAACATTGATGCACCAATTGACATAATCAAACTTTGAAACAGTGCATTTTTCTTTTGTGAAGAATTAGTGTTGTTCCGGTACCATTTTTTGTCCTCCGATACTGATTCTGATACCCACTTTTGCAGTATCGGTCAATACCGATGCCATAACAATACCTAGGTTTGTTTGTTTTTTCAACATGAAAAAGCTGTCCTGCCATTGGTTCAGAGCATTCAAGGGCCAATAGGATATCTTGGCTTGGCATGCAGTGAACAAGTCACACATCAGTGAATATTGTGCATAAGCAAGACACAAGATGCTGCCTCCAAAGTCCTATATCAGCGTCGGAAATAATGATATTGGCATGTTACTTGTTAGTACTTGCCAATGCCGATGCCACTGTTTTAATGCAGTATCGGAGCCTCTCTCGATAGCGGTATTGGAACAACGCTATGAAGAATCCTCGTATGGTGTTTGGGTCTGTGAGACCTGTTTTTAGTGTGTGAAAATGGGTCCCACAGACCCAAACACCATACAAGGGTTTAAGTAAGGGTTGTGAGATTTGGTCAGGCTAAAACCTTCCACTTCGTACTCTTGATGAACTCCTTTGTTGTTTCAGAAGTGTGTTTGGGTCAGTATTTTCATGAAGATTCGCCTATTCAGTTAGATTGCATCCATCTATCCATCTATCTGCCTCTGCAGATAGATAGATAGATAGATAGATAGATAGATAGATAGATAGATAGATAGATAGATAGATAGATAGATAGATAGATAGATAGATAGATAGATAGATAGATAGATAGATAGATAGATAGATAGATAGATAGATAGATAGATAGATAGATAGAGATGCTTGCCTTCATGAATGTTTAATTATACAACATGGCCTTGGCTGATCTCTTATACTCTGCTGCCACCTGCTGACCGTTTTTTTTCATAACTACCATTGTTTTAAGCCACCTCTTCAGTTCAGAAGCTGCATCAAAGCCTTATGTATGTTAAGCATGAAAAAACATAAAACAAAACATATAAATACGTTTTTGGGAGTAAAGGAAAAATCATTCAAACGTATTCATACGGTTTTGGGTTTGAATTAGTTAATCCATTTACAATATAGAGAGCGAACTGAACCAATAAACAACAGTGGTAGAGCTTCGTAATAGCCAAGGGTGGTCAGGAATCGGGCTGGGCTGGCGGGCCTAAGTCAAAATGGCTTATTATTTGTGCCAGTCCAGTCCTGGAGAGCTGTAATACCATATTACCATAATACCATTATTCACACATCGTAACGATAACGAGTCACATGATACTGGGGAGGGGAAAATGATTAATTGTGCTCAGTTTGGACATTTCCACTCAGGTGTGTACTCACTTTTGTTGCCAAGGGTATAATTTTTAATGGCTGTAATGTGAGTTTCATAGCGGGAACAATAAATTTTACACTTTTATATAATTTGTATACTGACTACTTTCATTGTGTCAGAGTTTCATTTCTTCACTGTTATCCCATGAAGAGATATAATTAAATATCTGCAGAAATATGAGGGGTGTACTCACTTTTGTGAGATACTTTTACAGAGAGCTTTTATGGGATATCCAAGGCTTCAATTGTGAAAGTACTGAAGTATTAATCTAGTGGCTGGTTAGTGCATCGTATAGATTCCTTCCTTGCCTCTAAGTGTGTCAAGTGTCAAGAGAGTGAAATTAATTGTTTGTAAAGTAGCTTGACAGAAAGAACGCAGTAAAACACAAGCACAGCAAACCCGCACAAAAAAAAGCCAGTCTCCAAAATCCCATGTCCTCACCTGCAAAAAAACTTTGTGCTGCCATGCATGATTTCAAGGGTAAAGCACTCCCCTCCGTTGACACAGTAGTTCTTCTGGCTATCACTACAGCGCGTCACATGACTGGAGGTCTTGGCGGTTGTGGTGGTGCTGGTGGAAGCTGCAGGAGACACCCAGAAAAACAGAATGAATCACGACACGCACCGCACTTCATTCATGTCTTATGAGAACCGACATTGGACCTTCAGCAAAATAAATGAGTAGAGGCTCAACACAAAAATTATTGCCTTCATCAATGATTAATTATGCATTAAAATATCAACTTGCACTCAAATCAAATACTGCTAATGACTTTTAAAATAGACACTCAGGAGTGTTAATGCTTTTTGGTGCCTGACCATCCAACGTGCTGCACATCTTTCCCTGATGCAGATTAAAATAGAGCAGCTTCATCTGTTCTTATCATCCTAAAAGGAAGACAAATATTACTGCTTTTTCCCCTTAATTTTGTATCTGACATATTAAACCAACGAAGAGTGGCATTTAGTTGGAGCCTAGTCAACAGGATGCTGATTTAATTTTTGTGATGGTCCAAGTGTTGGGACAGAGCGAGGTATGTGTTGTCTGCTGCAGTGACTGGTCCTCATGCAAAAACATGATGCACTGCACCAAAATCGAGGAATAGTTCACTTGCGTCATCCCACTCATTTCAAGTCATTCCAAAACTGAATATTTTGAGAAAGCATTCCCACTCAAAGAAAGAAAGCAAATTAGGGCCAATGAAAATAAACCAACTACTGTACTAATAATAAAAATCAGGGGTCTGCAACCTGCGGCTCAGGAGCCACATGCGGCACTCTTTTGTCCCTTGTGGCTCCTTGTGGATATCTTAAAAAAATAAGTAGGAAATAATATTTTTATTTTTTTAGATAAAATATTATTTAAATTAATTATTGATTAAATAAAAAATAATAACTAAATCTTAAAAAAAAGTCACAATTTTAAGTTTTTAGAAAAAGATGAATGAAAAGAAGATGAAAAAGTTTTTAAAATGACTTTAACATGTCCAAAACATGACCATAAAATGTCCAAAAAGGATGAAAAAAAGGCAGACAACTAAAAACAATCCCCCCCAAAAAAGAAAACATTCAAAAAGTAACAATAAAAAAACAACAACAACAAAACAAAACAAAAGAAGAAATACCAAAAATGACCATAAAGTGTCCACAAAATAGCCAAAATTTATAGCAAAAAAAGGCAGGAAAAAATGTGTAAACCAAAAAAAATAGCCATACAATATCAATAATAATATTAATAATAATAATAATAATAATAATAATAATAATAATAATAAGGGAGAGGCAGAAAATCACCATATGTCCATAAAATTGCCAAAAATGTCAGAAATTTGTCAGAAAGGCCGAAAAGTAAAAAATGTTTATAAAAATGAAGTATGAAAAAAATATATGAATGTTTCCTTTATGGTGCAGGGCTGATTAGTTGTTGGGGCCTTTACATTACACACTCCATCATCCATCATCACGATCTTCAAATGTTTTGCGGCTTCAGACAAATGTTCTGTTATTTATTTGCCTAAAATGGTTCTTCTGGCAGGAAAGGTTGCTGACCCCTAAATTAGACCATGCAATTTTGTGACTTAAGTCAATTATTGTGAGTTATTAATGAGAGTTACTTTGAACTGTATATTGGCCTAGGCATGGGCTACATTAGAGGTTGCTGTATAATCGATTTTATATTTAATATAAAAATATCAGGGGCATAAACAAAAGCCATGCTGTATATGTAGAACTTATGATGCCCATCAGTATCATACTGACAACAAGCACAAGAGCCAAATACAAAATAACACCTGTTCAAAAACATTATTACATTCTGATAAATGTATAAGAAATATTCCTGGTGTTAAAGCAAATGCACTAGAAAACGTTTTACAGTAACAATGACGTATTAAACTGTGATATTTGAAGGGACACGCCCTCATCTAAATCAACTTCACAAATAGTCACAAGAGGGCGCCCCTACTCTACTGTCTCCATTTCTACTAGCTGGCTGAGACGTGAAGGGAGCATTTATTTCTCACATAACCTTGGAAGAAAAATGATGACTCATTCAAGCCATTCTGCTTTTCTCATTAGATGGATGGTGTTCAAGTTCAAGATGACAATTCTGGCAAACCATCACAGCAGTGAGGTTATGACTTAGCATTTTTGGTAGGAAGCAAGGGGATGCCAAATTTCCAACCTATCCAAGGATTGCTCACAAATACATGATATGCTGTAACCAGTTTGAACCCAGAATGAGACATTTAACAACTTTTTTTGTCAAGTGATTTTCTTTTTGTCGGTGAAAAAATGTGCACACATAATTCAAATTCTTCACTCCCTGTAAGGAAATATATTTTGAATGCTGACCCCAACTTGACAGCTTTCCAGCACACATTAGGATCCCTGCAAATACTGTTAATTAATAATAGATATCACAATAAAATAAATTATAGAAGTTGTCCATTGTTTTTTGTGGCTACCGTCACACGTACTAACAGTTCGTATACCATACTATAGGCCCTGCATTATGATATAATAATATTATTATGAAAATACATCCTGCCCATATGTCTTCTATTTTTACCACATTTCATTTCTATTTTAAGTAATACAACTATTTACAATATACAAGTATATACACTCCAAAAACAGTTGGATCAAAAATGGACTGATCCTCTACTTGGGTCAATTTGACCCAACTTTGAGTCAAGAAATGGGTCTTTTAGTGTAAAACAACTCATAAATATTGAACCTTTACTTGGGTCCAAAAATTGGGTAATTTTGTATAAAACAACCCAGAAAGTGGGGTCAAATTGACCCATAAAATAGATCGGTCCATTTTTGATCCATAATTGGGTTATTTTTTACCCAACTTTTTTTTTAAGAGTGTACTTTACTAGGCTATTATCTAATCACCATAAGTCAGGGATGGGCAACTGGCCCCTTGAATAACTTGGACCCAATGGACCCCAGAATACTCTCAGCTCTATAACAGTCACAGATTAAGAAAAATAATTTTTTTCTTTGTTTTTTTTCTTGACAAAATTCAAATATAAAATGTTTGACAATATTGGGAGCAAACACAAAGAGCATTGTTTTGTGATTTGATGATGTTGCTGTTAAACAGTGACGCGTGCGCGTGGGGATTTCCCCCTCGACTGCGACAGCTCGGTGTATTTGGACTTTTGGAATTTATGCATCGCTGAGTGCGGCTTCAAATTTGTGAGTACGCCTGGTGGATATTAACGACGGTTGACGTCTTGCCTACGGTTACTTTGACTTGTTTTGACTACAACTCGCTAGTGTTGGTACGGTTATTTCGTATCCTTTCCTAGCTTTTATTGACTCGCAACTTATGCAGCTCCGTTTGTGAGGTCGCCAGCCGCCTTGATGTTGTTTGATGGCTTTGATATTGTCTGTCATGACTTCTGCTAGGGAATGATGACACAAACCTTTACTTATGGGTTGCTGTGAGCACTTGTGAATTTGGTTGTTCCATTGGTCAAGAGGCAGTTTTTTTTCGCATCCTCTCCCACGCGAAGATACCAGCCTGTTGACTTGCGCACACTCATTGCGCATTATTCGGCGGCTGCTATGGACGATGATGCTCGCTGCTAGCTCTGTGGCGGCTCTTTCTTGCCCGAAGAGGGACGCACTGACTGCTGTCTCGACTGTCGCGCAGTGGCGACCGCTGCTGCGGCGGTCCACGCTCCGGTGAGCACAACTGATGTTGCGTCTCACCAGGACGCGGCGGCTCTCCAGGTGCGGTCATCGTCGGCGGTGCCTTCAGTGGCGCTTGATGTCCATCAAACTGGTCACTGAACTGGTCACTAAGTCATACAACGCGGCGACGGTGGTAGCACACCTGTCTCAATCACCCTTGCGAGAGCCCTCCCGGAAGGAACTGCGTCACCTCACTCTGGTGTCGGGTTAAGTTTTTGGTTCGGCAGCGACAGGAGCGCTGAAACGCACAGTGCGTGCTAATGACGCAAGGCGTAAGTTTGCTAGCCTTGCCAGGCCCTATGCTCCGTTAAACTCGGGTGGAGCCACTCTCCCGGCCGCCCCTCTGTCACGTACTGGGAAATTATTTCGGCCTACGGGCCTCGTCATCCCACACGAGGACATGTCACGGACACCCGTGGGGTTCGCCCCTCTGGCCGAGGGCCCAATGGTCAGCACCACGCCCCATCCCTCCCGGACCCCTAAAGGAGGGCCAGGGATTAAGCCAGAGGGGCCGGCAGTCTGTTACTTTTCCTGTCGCCAGCTCAACTACTCGGCTGCCCTCGCTTCGGACCCATGGGTGCTTTCAACCTTGTCTCATGGGTACAGGATTCAGTTCCGACGCCGGCCCCCTCTCTCCTTACGGGTCAGAGAGACTTTCATCAGCGACCCGGAAAAGGTACTAGCTCTGGATCAAGAGCTAGCGACCCCCCTCGCCAAGTTTGCTATCAAAGCAGTGGATCCCCCTTGGCTCATCCGGGGGAATCTACTCTCCCTACTTCCTCATTCCAAAAAAGACAGGCGGACTACGCCCCATCTTAGATCTGAGAAGGCTCAACCGTTACCTCAGGGTGTTGCCCTTCCGTATGCTAACTACGTCGGCCGTGTTGAGGACGATTGTCCGAGGGGAATGGTTTACGTCAATCGATCTGAAGGACGCTTACTTCCACGTCCCTATTGCTTCTCAGCACAAGAAGTTTCTCTGCTTTGCTTACAGGGGTCGCCACTGGCCGTTCAGAGTACTCCCAGAGTGTTCACACGTTGAGTGAAGTCGGCACTTTGCACCCCTGCAGTCGAGGGGCATAAAGGTGCTCTCTTACACCACCTCCATGACTGCTCGACCGTCCCCACGGATAGTTGACAATGTGCTACGTCTTATCTCTCTCTTCTGTGCCAATGGGACGCTGCCGTATGTCCTTTTTCTGTGTCTGCTGGGCAAGTTAATGTCCCTGACGGCATTTGTGCCATTGGGCTTGCTGTCACTGCGACCATTGCAACGGTGGCTGCTCGGCTTCCGGCTCAACCCGCCGCTGGACCGTCGGAAGCGTCTCCGAGTGTCCAGTCGGTTCATGGGTGCTCTCACATCTTGGGATCGCCGGTCTGTTCTATCAGCGGGAGTCCCGTTGGGGGTGGTACCCACACGTCACGAAATGGTCACCACCGATGCCAGCCTGAGTGGACGGGGTGCACTTTGGCTACACAGGACGGCTCAAGGCCAGTGGTCTGCAGGGGACAGATCGCTGCACATCAATGTGCTGGAGCTGCGGGCTATGCATCTGGCCCTCATTCATTTTCTGCCCTTCATGGCAGGGCGCCATGTCCTTGTACGATCGGACAACACCTTCACTATTTATCACATCAATTATCAGGGCGGGACAAGGTCCGCCCAGCTGCTACGGGCCTCACGGAGGCTTCTTAGATGGGCCATGTTTCTCCCGGGCATTGTCAACCAGTAGGTGGATTCCTTTTTATTTATTTATTTATTTTATTTTTATTTATTTATTTTTTCTGAGAGCTCAGTATTGTTCATTCGGTAATTTTACCAATTCGACATGTCATCATCGCTTTATTGTTATTTTATCTTGTATGTGCGTGAGTAGGTGCGTGTGTGTGTGCATATGTGTGTGTGCATGTGTGCGTGCGTGTGAGTGTGTACTCATTAATTCACCTAAAACCTATTAAAAATCCCATACCGTTCACCTAAACCGAATACTTCAGAATCCAGCTAGAGTCGTGAGGTTGTCAGGAGACCCGAGGAAGGATCAAAGAAAAGAAAGGAAAGTGAAATCCAGCACCGACCAGACACCACCTACTACCCACCGGGTTACAAACCAGAATCTTTCACGAACCCCAGAAGCATATAAATTCCAACAAATTAGGGAGACCTCAAGAGACCAAACGAGAGACTGAGGAAAGGAAGGAAGGATAGATAAAGCAGAGTGAGATCCACAGACATCCGCCTCCACCGATTCAACGACCAGAGGAAGAAGCAGATTGTGTTTTAATTTCGATAGATGCTGGTATGGTGGATCTGGCATGCATGAAAACCTCTACCAAAGAGGGGAGCCGTCGACCCCGGCCAGAACAGAGCAAGCACAACCCCCCAGGGCCCCCAGGCCACGGCAGCGCCAAGGCACAACCCCCGGGCCCCACAGGGGCCACTGGCCGGAGAGCAAACCAGGAGCCAGGAGCGCGCCCCACCCCAACACGGGCCGCGCCCCCAGCCCAACGCAGCAGAACGGGGCACGGCAGGCCTGCCAGGCACCCCACCGGCCCACAGCCCTCCCGGGCCCCCAAACCCCCGGACACCCCTCCACCCCCAGCAAACCCAGCAAACCCCCCCCCCCCACCCCCCACCAAACGCCAGCCCTCCAAACCCCGACCCCCAAACCCCAGGCATCGGTACCGGAGAGGGGGCCGGACAGCGGAGCGGCGAGGGCACCCGCGCCCACCCCATCTCACCTACAGCTACGTGGTGGGACGGAACACTGGGGTCGGAAGGGGAGATGGGCGCACCAGGGGACGGGCGGCACCCCCAAACCCCAGGCCCAGCGGGGAAAGACCCCCGGTCGTCCCGCCAGCGTACTTAGTGAAAGTGAACCCTGTTACTGAGTTCGCCAGCTCGCCGACACCGTGGATGTGATCCCACCCAGTGTATATACAAGTGTGTGTGTGTAGTGCATTAAAATTGGGCGGATTCCCTCTCCCGCCGTCGTTCACCTCAGGGGGATAGGCGTCTCCACCCGGAGGTGGTGAGCGTCATTTGGAGTCGCTTCGGAAAGGCGACAGTGGATCTTTTTGAGTCCACTCACTGTCCCCTCTGGTTTTCCCTGAGGGAACAGAGCAGCCCGCTAGGCCAGGATGCTCTTGCACACCCCTGGCCAAGGGGCCTATATGCCTTCCCACCTCTCTTCCTCATTCATCTGACCCGTCAGAGGGTCCTTCTGGAGGGTCACACGGAGTTGCTGGTGGCCCCTCTTTGGCCAGCCCAGACTTGGTTCCCTCTCCTTCGCAGTCTCTGCTCCTCCGAACCGTGGAACCTGCCCAGTCGGTTGGATCTACTGTCCCAACAGCGGGGTCAGATTTGGCATCCCGGTCCCTGCCGGCTCCATCTGTGTCTCTGGCCGCTGAGGGTCGAGACCCGTTGCTGACTGAGTGCTCGTCTTTTGTTCAGAATACGATCCTTAATGCCAGGGCTCCGTCCACTCGTTCACTGTATGCTAACAGATGGAAGCTGTTTACGGAGTAGTGTGCAATTTGCAGGAGGGATCCCGTGACGTGCCCTATTCCCACTGTTCTGGAATTCCTCCAAACTGTTTATGATAAGGGGCATTCCCCTTCTACGGTCAGGGTCTACGTGGCGGCCATTTCGCCTGCCATGTTGCAGTGGATGGCAAGTCTGTGGGTTGCCATAGCCTAGTGGCCTCCTTCCTCAGGGGTGCCCTTCGCCTTCGTTCTAGGAATCCGCCTCGAGTACCGACCTGGGACCTTCGTCTGGTGCTCGACGCACTGTGTAGGTCCCTTTTCGAGCAGTTAGCCGAAGGGGAACTTCGATGGCTGTCTTGCAAGATGGCGTGTCTACTTGGGATAGCATCCTCTAAACGGGTGGGTGAGCTCCACGCCCTGTCTGTTAGCCTCGTTGTTAGCTTCGTTGGCATCCCGACGCTGCTTT
This sequence comes from Leptonotus elevatus, assembly GCF_054856555.1. Taxonomy (NCBI): domain Eukaryota; kingdom Metazoa; phylum Chordata; class Actinopteri; order Syngnathiformes; family Syngnathidae; genus Leptonotus; species Leptonotus elevatus. Next base: position 18,305,999 of record NC_141253.1, read on the forward strand.
TGTGTCCAAGGTTTTATCTGGCTCTCAAGTCAACCACCCTATTCGTCTCGCTCGTTTTGCGCCGGCATCGATGGAAGGGGATGACGTTCCAGGTCTTTGTTGTCCTGTGAGAGCGCACTGCTCTTATTTGGATGCTACTTCAGATTTCCGTACATTCACCCAGCTTTTTGTGTCTTATGACGGCCCGAATAAAGGAGCTGCTGTGTCCAAGCAATGCCTCTCCCATTGGATCGGGGAGGTGATTCAGCAGTCGTATCGGGTCTCTGGTCGTCCCCTTCCTCCTGGGGTGCGCAGTCACGCCACCAGGGGTGTGTCTACCCCATGGGCTGTTCTGAAAGGAGTGTCCTTGGTGCGGCTGCTTTCTGGTCGTCGCCTTGCACGTTCTCCAGATTCTACAGTTTGGATGTCACCTCTCCTCATCCACTGGATGTGGTTCGTGGTCCTGCTGTGAGGTACAGTTTCCCGGGTCTTCGTGACATCGTTGGTATTCGACGTTCCACGCTGTTTCAGCACCGCCACTTGGCGGTCGGGAGGGACGAAATAGAACGGCAGTATGTAACTACGGTTCTATAAGTCCCGATTGACCGCCAGCATTGCTTGTCACTCAGAGCCCTCGTGTTGATTTGCGCGAGAAGGTTCTGAGAGACTCCGGCTACGATCGCCTTTTATACAGGAGGATCACGTCAGCCGGAACCCTGGAAATGTCTCTTTATGAATTCTTTCTCGAGTGACACATGCGTGTGGGGGATTTCCATGCTGTTTCAGCACCGCCACCTGGCGGTCAGGAGGGACGAAATAGAACCGTAGTTACATACATAACTGTCGTTATTGTTAAGTATTTAAGTATTGTATTATGAAGCAGTCAACTTTATTTTTACACTAATGTTCAATTATTACTGAACGCAGAAGGAGGTTCCATGACGACTTCCATCGACTGTAGAATAGATTAATTCTATTTCCATGATTTGCTTCTAAAGGAAACAAACTGACTTCCACAAGTGTCAAATTGCAGGTCCAAGTGCATATTCTACCTAAAGACAATGCATTTCCTCAGTTCCGGAATCCCTGACGCCTTGTCTTCATCAAAGCCGCAATTCTCAACAGGACAATTCCTGCTTCCTCAGATATTTGTCATTCCTGTTCACTTAAGTCCACTTTACCACTGTCATTGTGCTTATCTGACAGTCTCTTCCTCCTTTTCTCACTGTGACCCTCTTTGGCCTCAGACTTCACTCAACCACATTTTTTCTCCAAGCCTTGATGCAAATGTTTGCATCAATGCTTGTGGAACCATGCATTCATGCATGCTGCAAAATCAGCAATAAGCCTTTGGTGGGGGTGCACTTTTTTCTGTTTGATGCACCACTCTACTGCATTTTACTCTCTAATCTTCCTACCATACAAAAGTGTGTTTTGTCCATTCAATATGTTTCTATTTGTTGCTAGTTAATTCCTTAAATATGTGGGCTTCTGTTTTTGTAATTCCTATCCCCCTCTGGTTTATTTGCCTGTCAATTACTCACGTCTATTCTATGAGGCCTTGTAAAAGTGTCTTAGAGCAACAACAAAAAAACAAAAAAAAACTGTAATTTCATTAGCTAAGTATGTATATGGTGGTGTGTTAATCAATTAGAAGGGTCAACTTTATTATTCCCAAAGGGGAATTTGAGCATCAGATGCTGCAGTAAGCAGCAGAAGAGAATGTAATGTCATTCTTGTGCAGCTCTGTTGAGAATGTGAAGGAGAGTGTGGCAGACATAGGTGATGCAAGAGCAACGGCGACTGTTGCAGTATCGGGGTGTGGCTCCGTCTCAATCACATTCGGGTACAGTGGCTCTTAAAATACGGACAACTCAAAGACACTAAATGATTGAATTGCATCAAAAAAGATTCCAGGAATACAATTTTAGGCTCGCTATTTCAATCAGTTGTAATACGTTATTCACCTATGAATCGACATACAACTAACTACCAGGCAGTGGTTCAAATACTCATCTGTGAGTACTGAAAACACACAACAAAATCTGAATCAAATTTAGGGTTCTATTTGTTGCCAGCTTGGGAGAAAAATATATTTGTTGTTAATGACTCATGCCATTTTCCCCCACAATGATGTCAGAATTGGTTGTATTTACTATGAAACCAAGTGTCTTAATGACTCACAGTATAATTACCTGAGTGGGTTGTGAGTAATCGCTAGTACAGACATTGTTTAAGAATTACACTACATAGAGTTATAAAACCCCAAACTGTCAACAGGGATGGACTTATCGTTAGACAAAACACAGGCAAAAGTGATTACGAAAGTGTTTTTTTAAGCAATTATTATTGTTTTACTCTTAATTCACTTGCTTAACAACACATCAAAGTCAGTATAATGATCACTTCGAGTGCTACCGCTATCCTTCTCACACAATGGACTAGTACGTAATTTTCCTGCGCATGTACAAACTTGATTCAGGAAGAGAGTAACAATTAGCAAAACAAAAGAGAAAAAAATTAAGCAAGAGCAAAACCATTTTTGTCAAAACTACCAAAGGCTTCATTCAACCTTTTTCACAGTGACACCAAATGTGCATAACCGACAACAGCAAGCGCCAATGAAGTGAAGTCGGCTGTGACACGAAGATGTGATTGACATGGGACAATATATTAAATGTTGATTCTTCTTATCTATTAAAAAAAAGCATTGTGATGAATCACATATTTACAACGGCTTATCAGGGCCACATATAATTATCTTTAGTGGGTGGAGACAATATTCCAAGGAAAAAATTCACAAATTTGTCACTTTATAAAGTGGCAAATTTGTGACTTTTTAAAGTGGCAGATTTGTGAGGAAAAAAACTCAGAAACTTACGGGAAAAACACATAGTGTAGCTATAGTCAATGTAAGGATTCGTTGGTGGTTAATGGGACACTGTTTTTAAATGAAAAGGCAGGATGGAGATGGATTCATTCACTTTATTCGTCATACACGGCAGCTCGACTGACAATATTATATATATATATATATATATATATACATATATATATATATACATATATATATATATATATATATATATATATATATATATATATATACATATATATATATATACATATATATATATATATATATATATATATATATATATATATTCCTCCAATAATAGTTCCTCCACATATTGACTCGATTCACAAGCATATTATGTTCCCCTTCATCTGACCATTGGCGTGGATTTTAAACATAGAAGGGCTAAAACATGCCTTGTGAAAATTAAACTGCACTAAAAAACTAGCCACCAGAGCGTGCTAGAACTGCACAAATGGAAATCAACCTGACTTTTTTAACAGATGTGCTGCTTTTAATATCATGACATGACAAAGACGATACTGTAGCAGTTATAATATCACGATATTACGATATTGCCATTATCGTTACATGTCTAGTGAAAACCCGATCAAAAAGTATTGCCACAAATATCTGAGTTGTACGCTACGTGTATTTCTCGTAAGTTTCTGAGTTTTTCTCTTGCAAATCTGCCACTTTATAAAGTAGAACATTTGCAAGAAAAAAACTCAAATTTGCGACCGCCCCTACACTCGAAAATAAATAAATAAATATATATATATATTTATATACGTAGCCCCAATAGGCCTAATCCTCAAGAAAGATTTGAAGGACGTTATCTAGCTGAGAAAATAGAATTTTCTCAAATTCACACATTTGAGTTGATTATAAACATTACTCCCAAATGACTAAATACGCCCCGAGATGTCAAAGACATTTTAAGACAAAGTAAAACGGATTATTTTAAGAGGAATGAAATCCATTTATGTTGAACCTGAAATATGACTAACTGTCATGTTCATCATACCACAAGGAGTAATTTTTCAATGTGACATCATTCACCTGCATGACTCTTGGTTTCGCCACGCGGGGATTTACGTTAGCAAAGTGAATCCAAGGCACTGTTTATGCTAGAATTACAGACAATAATGTTCAGTTTCCTAAGAAATGTCCATGACAAGTTCATTCTTGCAAAGGTGGTTGTGGTACACAAAGAGAGGGGAAGGAAGCAGATTCCAAAGAGGTGACAAATGGACAGTTGTGAACTCCCACCACACCTGACAGCTACTCAAATGACAAATGATGTCAAATCACAGTGAAAAAGTGATCATTATAACTATGCTTGGATATTTGACTTAGTGCAAATTGATACATAGGCCTATGCATTAATGCACACCAAGAGCCGCGGGGGGCATCATTTTTTACCCATGATTAGGGTTTGATTTTGTGACTTGTACAACAATGTTGAGGAATTTTGAAACAGAGGTGTATTCAGTTAATATGGTTGTGCTGCTTAAAATTTTACTTAAAAACCAAATCATTATCAATGAACCTGCCTTGAACATTGAACAATCCAAAAATATCACAAACTGTGATCCACCACCCACGACCCCCAGTGCAAAGGGCACTCGTGTATAAAAATTACCATTCAAGGACAGCACAAAACTGCTGAACAGCAAACCAACATTGTGTGTAAGTGCAAGAACACAATTCATGCATTTATTAATTTTTTTCCCAAAAATCAACTCACTCACAATTGTATTGTTATTTTTAGCAGGGCTAAGTACATTTTTCATCTACTCGCACCTGTGCGACCAGTAAACTTTTCTTTTTTTTTTAAATTACAATTCTGGAATATGTTTTTGTTGCAGACAAACTTGTGCTCCACACTTCAGGCCGTTTATGAGTAAAGTAGTGAACCTGAGTGGCGTGAATATTTATCTCACAAACTGTGCCCTAAATGTTCTCCTTGCACACCTACATTTCAGGTTAGTAATGCCCAGGAGGCCTGATTTAGATACTATGTCCTGCATGTCATTCCAAATCCACAAGAAATGATGAGGCCTATTCACGTTGTAGTATAGGCCAGTAGAAGACCCAGCAAGCGCAACTAAGCCATGTCTGCAATCTAGTGGTGAATGATGATATTATAATTTCAAATTATACATTGCACCCCCGCCATTCACGCGGGATAGGAACCAGGCCGGCCCGCGAATAGTGAAAATTCACATATAATTCATGCACATTAACTCATCACTCCCAGCCATTTCCAGTGAAGCAAATCCTTCCTGTTTTACTGGATTTTGACTGATTTTGCAAGGCCCACAGAATATTGTGTTCTATTGCTAAAAACATGGAACCTACCAAAAGAAAGATTCGAGTCTCTTCTTTCAGAGGGGAAAAAAGTACATCTCTATCTGTTTCCGTTTTGCAGCAATTATCATTAGAATATAACTAAGTTTCATCATTATTCACAAATCTATTTAGAATTGTGAGTAAATTGGCTTTTTTTCCAACATGGCCCTGGTTGATCTCTTTTGCTCTGCTGCCACCTGCTGGCCTTTTGTGTAATAACTACAATTTCTTCAACCATTATTTCCATTTGAGAGGCTGCATCAAAGCAGCAATCAGCATTAGAATATAGCTAAGTTTCATCATTATTCACAAACCTGTTTAAAACACTGGGGAAAATAGCTTTTTGCAACATGGCCCTGGCTGATCTCTTATACTCTGCTGCCGTTTTTTGTTGTTGTAATAACTACCATTGCTTTAAGCGACCCCTTCAGGTCAGAGGCTGCATCAAAGCCTTCTGTATGCTCCAGCATAAACACATATATATATATATATATATATATATATATATATATATATATATATATATACACACACATGTACATATACACATATACACACACATACATATACACACACATACATACATACATACATATACATATATCTATATCTCTCTATATATATATATATATACACATATATACACACACATATACACTTTTTGGGGACCATGGCAATATTTAAAATAGAACGTGTTTATAAGTTTTTCTACTTTTTGTATAATCTACTCCTTCAACCGAAGTTCGCCCGTCAGTCAAAGTGGCACATTTAGTCGGGACTCATATTTACTTTACGCGATATTTACTTTAGTTGGAGATCGCTAGTTTGAAAACAGCTCTTACCTTCTGTTGCATGCTGTTTTTACCAAGTTAATCAAATCGCAGACTTTGCCGGAATTCACAGCGCACGACCTATATTATTATGTAGTCAATGCCGTCTCTTCTCCTTGCACCGGGGCTGATTCAAAAGCTTGTCGCTGGCTGAGTCTCTGGGACGAGATGCTACGCTCACAGCGGGGGACAATATACCTCGTAATGCAAAGGTAAAACTTGTTTATCATGCTAACTAACTTCTTTTTACACAGTCCGTTCTATATTGAAACTGTGATGATGTTATGTTACTATGTTTACTAGCATGGAATAAATGTGTAAATCGTAGTGGCAAGCTATGCAGTAATTTCATGAATATGACTCCGGCTCCAGAGTGAAAAACTCCAAGCACAAAGATGAAATCCCCATTATTAAACAGTCAAATGCACTTAATAGTTTTGAAGGTGTATTTTAAAACTAAGCTGTGTTCGTGCAGTTGGAGTGGACGCTAACTATCTGGCTCGTTAATGTGATTTGAAACACGCAATTCGACACTTCTGTTACAATCTTTGTTAGAGTGTACGTTTACTAGTAAAATGTATGAACATTTATCTACTAATTACAACATTTATCTACTAACCTCGCAAAATACGATCGCTGCAAATCCGTGAATACTTTGTGGGATGGTCCTTTCTGTTGATTGTTGCTATCAATCGATGTATTTTGTCTTCATTAGTAGGTATGCGATAAAAAGCAACATTTGTTTTACTCCTTTGTCTGTCTGTACAACCGACCGCACTGCAATATGTGACCATTTTATAAGATAATCGATTCGATAAAGGACTTTACGCTGTACGAGATTCAATGATTACAATAGAGGCAAGTGGCTCCTTTGCCTTCCAGCGTCCCGTAGGGCTGTGACATCACGTGCAAAAGGTCAATACCTTTGATTAAGGTCTTTTCAACATTTTTAAACCATGTTATTTATTTATTTTAATTATCTCATAAAACCGCTTTACTCTAAATGTTTTAACATTGTCAATGTACGTTCTGTTAGTAAATTTTGTAAGCTACTTTTGTTTTCTCTGCTTTGCTTCTGAATGTTATTAACTGCGTGTTTGTTGATGCATATAGATGTTGTCTTTCCTTGTGTAAAGCACATTGAGTTGCCTCGTGTATGAAATGTGCCTTGCCTTGCCTTACAGTAACTGAAAATCCTGATCTTTATTGATCACATCAAGTTACTGCTTGGCTGTTGAAAACATTCATTTGTTTGCCAATATAGATAAGAATGTACCAGATGATGATATGGAGAGGGAAAGGAATTCTTTACGATCTAAAACATACAGCATCCTGTTCCCAAAATGGCGGTATGTATACGTGCTAACTCAACATCCTCACTTATGTTTATTCATGATTTGTTGTGAGTGCTGACAGACGTAACAAGATGAAGCCGGAGTCATATAGGGCTCTGTTTACATTCATTCAAACGCGACTGGCACTTTACTGTGTAACGTCAAGCAATTCATAACTTTTTGAATCAGATGGCATATTTATTCTTCAATGGCCAAGTGAGAGTAAGTGAGTGCCCTGCAGTGGTGAAATGTAATGAATTAAAACTACTTTGTTACTGTACTTAAGTAGATTCATTTATATTGCATACATAAAAAATAAAAAAAACAGATATTCGTACAATTCTGACTCCTTGTTTTGTCAAAATAGGCTTGTTACTTGATGATGACTCTACGTAACAATTTTTTTTAAATATAAAGCCATCACCGGTTGAGATCTTGACTGACTGACTGACTGACTGATTGATTGAGATCTTGGGGATTAATAAGGCAGAAAAAAATGCAAAGCAGTGACATGGTGTATGTGAACCAGGGAAACACAAGATATTCCCATCTATGACGTTACTTAAGATCATTGTTTATGTTGTAATTCTTACTTTAATAATTAAGTATAATTCAGAGACTGTATTTTTTCACTTTAAGTGAAATAATTTGAATAAGCACTTCTACTTTTATGAAGTCATTGTGGGTTTTTTTGGGGGGTTACACAAAAATTATCAGTACTTCGACTTAAATACAGAATGTGAGTAGTTGCCACATCAGGTCCCCTAATCTGAACCCAACAGAGCATAAAAGTGTTCATTTACTGAAGCACCAAGTGACCCCAAGTAATGAAAAATTCAGTATGAATATGTTAATTATTTAAATACGTTTGAGGCGCTGAAATGGATGTGTACTACATAAAATGGTTTTAATTGCTCAATGGTGAACGTAAAAACTGAGAAAAGGCGAGTCTACATTACACACAACCAATATGTATTGATGGTTTTATTTTACATTCATTGTTGTTGTATATAAATGCGACATTGTAAAAAAATATTCTGACTTCTGTGCATAAAGCCTTGTATATTACTTATTTTTGTCCAATCAGATTTCAGATCGCTCCTATGTCAATGTAATCTGCCCAGGGCATTCACAACAAGTATCATACATATTAGCAATTGCTGTTTTTTGTTTGTTTGTTTTAAACCAATCCACATATGAGGAGTGCTAGTCCCTAATGTTTCGTTAAAGTGTTTATGTACATTATTTGATCCAATACGGTGAAGTGTTGTATTGTGGGACAGTGTTTGAACGGCGACGGTCAAAACTGGACTAGCTCAAGAACAGTGGACATCACTGGAGATTAACAGAATCTGACCCAGAGTCCAACGTTTTCTTGACAGGAAAGGTACCTCAGCCAAAGGGGAAGGATAACTAATGGATTCACCCAAAAAATCCGAAAGATGACATGTTCTAATGGTTGAAATGTGGATTTGCTCTGATTGTTCCCAAATAAAAATACAATAACAAAAATAATAATAATAATCCACTCTTGGCCTTCAACAGTGTTGTTGGCTGGCTTGTTTCAGCCCTGAAAATAATTTATTTGGCCCTTCAGCAACAGCAAATTTGAGTGCTACAGCTAGCTTACAAGCAAGAGCATAGAAATAATCAGCATCTCTGGTGAGTATGATATATTTCATTACGTTTTTAGAAGTTTTTAATAGTGACTAACTACTCAATATTACACAACAATCAACTCATTCACTCCTAGGCATTTTCACTGATGCAACCCCCTTCGCTCCCGGCTGTTTTACTGGATTTTGACTGATTTTGCAAGTCCCACAGAATATTGTGTTCTATTGCTATAAAAACATGGACTTAAAGAAAGATTAGAGTCTCTTCTTTCACCAGGAAAAAAAAAGTATATTTCTATCAGTTTCCGTTTTTCAGCAATTAGCAATAGAATATAGCTAAGTTTCATCATTATTCACAAATCTGTTCAAAACAGTGGGGGAAAAAGCTTGTTGCAACATGGCCATGGTTGATCTCTTATACTCTGCTGCCACCTGCTGGCTGTTTTTTTGTTTTTTAAATACTACCATTGCTTCAATGTTCTCTTCAGTTCAGAAGCTGCATCAAAGCCTTGTGTGTGCTCAAGCATAAAAAAAACCGTCTTTGGGACACTTAAAACATTTAAAATAGAACTTATTTATACGTTTTTGGGTGGAAATTCATTAATTTAAGTGGGATGGATGGATGGATGGATGGATGGATGGATGGATGGATGGATGGATGGATAATCTACTGAATAAACTTTTATACATGCCTCAATGTTAAGACATTACCCTGTTTTGTATTTATATTGACAATTTTGGCCTGGAATGGATCAGCCGTTTGAGATACTCCCTAAATTCCTAATGGTCAACATGCCCCGTTGCCGCTGCTGTTAAATGCTCACCAGTTGTTGGTGTTCTCAATTTGTTATGGTGGTTGGAGGTTATTTAATTCCCATAGTTTTGACAAGAACTCCAAGGGGATCAAGCTAATTGTTAGCATTAAAACTTATCTTATTTTGGTTACTATAAGTGCAACTTTTCTGTGATACAATTTGAGCTATAATTTTGTATCTCATAAAGTTATTAGGACATAAGTCATTTAGTGGAGTCCAATTTGAACACTTGAGCTCCCATCCCTCACCACCATTTTAGCCACCCAAAGAACGATGTAATCAATCTTGCATATATATGACTACCACTGACTCATTATGTTGCCGACAGCATTAGCGTGTTGTGTTTTTCTCCCTGCGGTAAAGGGCTAACGGGGACATCAATTAGCCTCCAGCCAGCTCTGACCTTGAAAAGAAGCACTGGCAATGAACAGGAAGTCTCCCTGTGCCCACAGCCTGGTGTTTCAGTTTGTGTCATGCATTATTGATTTTCACTTTTTCAGATGACGGTAATATTGCATGCTGCCTCCAAGTGCAGATGTGCAAAGTAGCACCAGCTCCATCCATTCTTGTGTGCCAAATCAAAGCGTACAACTTGAAACAATGATAATGACTTGAACGTTGAAGTCAGTTTGACGAGCACACACCTAGAGGGGAGCAATATTTCCGAGGCTTAGTCACGCGCCTCCATGATGCTCTCTGCAAGTCACAACGTGTCTGCTCTGAGGCAAAGGCCCAACAGCCTATACTTGCTGCAGTAGTCGATAGAACAGATAATTCCTTTGGAACAGAACACCCTTTTTGTTTATTTTGATCAAAATCACAGTTTAAGATGCAGATGAAGAGCTAGTGCACCATGCCTATCGCAAATTCCTGTGTCATGATATGAGGGGGTCGTTCTGGAACAAAGGAATGAAAAGATAGAAAGTGAATAAAAGATAAAAGAAAATAAATAAAAAATAAATAAATACAATAAATACAATACAAATAAATAAAATAAAAATAAATAAACAATAAATAAATACAAGACAAGAGTTAATAGCTCAGTTCTTGTTGGAAGTGAGTACTTACAGATAGTTGGGATGAAGATGTCGTTCACTTCTTGTGTTGTCAAAGAGAGGGGGGTCTGCTTCGGGATGGTGGGAATTTGAGCAGTGGATTTAACTGTGGCAGACGGTTGAGATTGGGTCCCTCGTGGAGGCACGTATGAACCTCGTGTAGACTTGTCCTCCATGAAAACCTCAGGATGCGCTGAGGTTATGGTGGCAGTGGTGGTCAGGGGGGCAGTTGACGGAGACGAATGAGGAATTGACATAGTTAGTCCCAGTGTGGGGTCCACTGATATGATAATAGGGTCCTGCCCTATGCGTTTAGGATCTAAATGAGTAGGGGGTTCGTACTCAAAGATCTTATCGGCGAAGACCCATTTGAGTCCAGCTGTGCACAGAGCTAAACTAAGCAGGCAGGCCAGGATGGGCAGAATGCAGATTTTCTCAGAGTGCAGGCAATTGTTAATCTGTTCCATCTCTATGCACACACAGCAGGTGGCTGGCAAAGCCATAACTCCTAAAGCTCCCGGATGCTCCCCACCTTCATCATCATCATCTCCTCCCTCTGCAGTTACCTCTGCAACCTCCTCCCCGTTCTCTCCAGCTGCCTCCTCTGGTTTCTCCTCTGGGACTTGTCCAGTATCAACAGCGGAGCCAGAGGGGGAGGCTAATCCAGGAGGGGGAACTGGCCCTGCAGAGAAATCCTCCACTCCCTCAGTCATCTTGTTTAAACTGCTGGATGCAGGATCTCTGAACACTATGAACTTAGACAGCCTCAGCCACCAGTCACTTTAAGTATGTTGTCCATCATGAGGGGAGCCAGGATTGCCGAGGAAAGTGTTCTTGTTTCTGACCTTGTTAACAGTCTGGGGTGTATGAGGACGGCCTTCCATGCACAGCAAACAGGACTTCCATACTCTCAAAGAAATGCACTCATGTGTCGACAAGTGGAATATTCAGATATGCTGCAGATAAAAAAAGCAAAAAATATTTTGAGGGGATGTTGCGTATAGTCTGAGAGGAATGATGGCGGAATAGTGAAGGATGACTTACCTGAGCACTTGGACGGAGGAGATGGTGGTTTTGTGTTGGGACGTCTGCAACTGCGTTAGTTGAAGTGCGTCGGACAGGACGGCCAGGCACTGCAGTGGCAGGCGGGACATGCTGCCTTGTCGGTGTGTCAAGCTCCAGGCAGCAGAATGGCTGAATCATGAGGGAGCGGCAGGTGTCCTTCCTCTCCAGAGCAACCACAGAAACAGATGAGTAAGGGAAAGAAGAGAGAATGCTAGAGAGGAGGTGGGAGGGAGTGAGGGAGGGAGGGAGGTTGGCTGCCGGCAGCCGCAGCACACAAGGGCAAAAAAAGATGGGTTACTCCCCTTTTTCTTCTAAGTGGCAAGCAGGGCAAGCCTCCTCCCTCTCGCCTTCTCTTCCTGTCTTGCCACTGTGTCCGTGGCTCCCAATCCCGGCACAAAGCATCACGCTAAGCAAGTTCCTTAATCCAATTAAGAGCCCTTGTCAGCGAATCACAGGCAGGCCAACTGCTGGAGCCACCTCCTCCAACAGCACTCCCCATTGATTATGCTGAAGCCAAAGGGTGTGTTTTGTGTCTAGGGGAAGGAGCCAAGCAAGCAGACATATGATCCATCCCAGGAGGATAGAGCCAGTGTGTTCCAGTCCTCTCAAGTAACTGAGTAATAACGCAGACAATAATGATAATGAATAAGATGAAGGTGCTTTGATCAACGACGATCAGCGTTAATTCCATTATATCATGAATAACATTTTAAGAAGTAATTCATCAACGGCCCGATTGAAACATGCACCTTCTACAAGGACAAATAATTCAAAGAGCCGCTTGATGTGTTCTCGAGGTCCATCAGACCACCAAGTACACAGTAAATTTTGTAGAGTAAATTTTACTCTAAACAGTCTATTTGGTCCCACTCTTTGGTCCCACTAAACAGAGTAAAATTTACACTTGCAAGAGAGTAAAATATTCAGAGTATGAGAAAATTTGCCTATCCCATGAAAAAAAAAATCTGTTAAAGATTTTTCACTCAGAAATTCTAAGTAAATTTTGCAAAGAGCGATTTTGACTAAATTTGACTAGTTAAAGGTGCATTGTGCCATTTAAAAAGGTCTACATCATGCATGCTCCACCAATTCCCAGATGAGTACGAAGAGCCCTGACTGTTTTACTCTGACTGCATCTTTCAGCTTTTAACTTCCCTTTATAGTAGAGTGTGCAGACCCACGCACTCTAAAGTTTTTGGGGGGAGGGGATGGGGGGAGTTGTGGAGGGTGACGTCATGCGCATCCCCGCGGAGTAGCGGACATGTGGCGTTGTGCTAGCATTAGCCTGTGGTGTATCTAGCGTACAACACTGCATGCATGAGCTGCTAACTTTCCACACTTGGGATGCTGCTGCTATGCTTTGGGCCAGAGTTGGCAGTCGCAAGTAAAAAAGTGACAAACCGCATAAAGATCCTTTAATTTAAAAAACAATACATCACTCAATGGTTGAGGAACAAACCCACCACTTCAGGTTGGGAGACAACCAATCTACTCCCTGAGCCATGCCACTCCTACTGTGTGTTAGAATATCGCTCTTCAACTGGAATCTTTGTACCTTAAGAGTGGTGTCCTCCTTGGTCTCCTTTTGGATACTAGCAAATAGTAGGAGTGGAATTGCTCAGGTGGTAGAGTGTCCCAAGCTGAGGGTCGTGAGTTTGTTCCTCAACCTTTAAGGTAAAGTAGTAAAATGTACTAAAAAAACATTTATTCTAAAATTTACTTAGAATTTCTGAGTGAAAAAAACTTTACTAGGTTTTTGTCATGGGATAGGCCAATTCTCTCATACACTGTAAAAAATACTTGGTGTAAAATTTAATCTGAATATTTTAATCTCTTCCAAGTGTAAATTTTACTCTGCTTCGAGTAAAACCAAATAGACACTGATTAGCGTAAAAATGTATTCTTCAAAATTTACTGTGTACCTGGTCCCCACCACCACACCAGGTAATAGGTTGCTAGAACAATCCAAGGATTTGTGGGGGATTGAAGTCTTAAACAAGATGAAAAAAGGTCAGGTCACCTCCACACGGAACGCTGACCCTGCTGCGACCCTTTCCAATCCTCAGACAGAATTAATACCAGTAATGGTATCTGTGGGAGAGGACTTCCTGTCAGGCCCTTGAATTAGGGACCCATATTGATCGTACTCTCTGCATTTTTGTCCGCTTTGTTTTCAAGAGGAAGTCACTTGTCACATAGGCAAATCAAAATAGCGCTGATTTTTTTAAATTCTGCTAATTCATTTGATATCTTTTTAATTGCATATGATTTACCAATTACACTGATACAATAATGAGAACAGTGGCTATAAAAACTAAACACATGACTGCTCCAAATGCGCCTCCTTTGATTAAAGCCTCACTGCCAAATGCAAAATAATAATAATAATAATATTCTTGGTTTCATCAGACCAACACCTTTAACCTGTCCTGTTCAGTTTCTTGACCGTGCAGAATGGTGGCTCTGTCAGGTGTCTAAATTTTATACTGCAGGCACAGTGCAATACGGTAGTTTGATATACTGCCTTGTGGTTATGTGTATTGTTATTAGTGCTGTCAAAGTTAAAGCGTTAACTCATTGATTAATCACAAAAAAATTATTGCATTGATCATGTATGTGTGCAGATTAATCGGATTATTAATTTTGACCGCCGATGATCCTTTAGCTTGACAGCAGATGGTTATGTTAAAGGTAGCACAGGTTGTGTTTGAGCAACATTACTACATGCATTAAAGTAAAGCATTTAATAAATGTTTGTGTATGACATTTGTTCATGTCAAACTATTGGGGTCATTTTTTTTTTTAAATCATGCAAGTAATTAACTGATTAGACAAAGAGGAGGATCAGAGTGTGCAGTGGATCAACAAATGTTGAAGACGTCCTCATAAGATAAAATGTAAAAATAATTAACACAACAGGTGCTCTTCAAATCTGGCGGGCAAAAAATGTTGATAAAAAGCCTTTTTAATTATGTGATTAATCGTGATTAATCAAAATTCTAAAATGCGATTAATCTGAATAGGACAGTACAAGACAGGATAGGAAAGACAGGAAAGGAAAAGACAGGACAGGACAGCAAAGGAGAGGGTTTGTGAGCCAGGCAGTGCTACTGGTGTGCAATTTGGTAGTGGCTACATAGTTCCTAAATACATGTAAGGACCTTAAAGTGCAAATGAGAGGACAGTCCAGAGAGTTAATGTAATAATAAGGGCTGTGTCACTGAAAGTGGCCCCACATCAAGCAACTAAATCCCACAGGCGTGCCTATGGAGTTATATTAGTGAATTAACACATGTTCATGTTAGTCATCAGGGGCCTCATGTACTAAGACTTGTGTGGCTTTCGTACTAAAACACGACATACGTCCATTTCCAGAAAACATCGCACGCACAAAAAAATCCAGATGTACGAATCTGTGCGTACGTACAAATCCAAGCACATTCCTTTCATACATTTCAATCAATGCAGAAATGTTGGAGTACCCCAAACTCCTCCCTCTCCACGCCCGTGCATATATATGCAAATTAGTATAAACAGGGCTTGCGGGTGGGAATGATTACGATGCATGATAAGATAATCACATTGTAAAGCATGAGGCACAAATGAAAAAAAACGATGTGAGCTGGAGACACTTGTAAACAAAGTAGAGGCCCGAAAAACTATGATTTTTGGCAGGCTGTCCTTGGAGGTCAATAACAACCTCCATGACGAAAGTGCCTTCAGAGTATGTCGGCCGTCACCGAAAGTGGCTGAATGCTGAAGGGGCATAAGATTGTGATCGCGGAGGCTTTAAGTTAAATTTAAAATCAAAACAAAAAATAAAATCTAACAAAAAATAAACCAAAGACATGACAGTACCTACCCACCTTCACCCCCCCAAGACGTCCCAGAAAGCCCAGACAGGACGAAACCACAATTTGTACCTCTGTCCGGGGGGCGTGCTGGGCGCCAGACGAGCAGACACCTGAACCGGCGAGGGCGGTCAGACCACAGGTCATGTGCCGCCAGATCCGAAGCTGAAGGCAGCCGCAGGTAGTACACCGCCCAAACAGAAGCAGAAGGCGGCCGCTGGTCGTGCGCCGCCGCAACAGGAGCACAGGGCGGCCACAGATTGTGTGCCGCCAAAGGAGGATCCGAAGGCAGCAGCTGGCTTACGCCACTGGAGTGGGATCACGAGACAAGGATGGCCGCAGCAGAGCTTGCGTTGCCGAAACAGGAACAGGAGCTTGAGGGCGCGCCCGTGCGGCAGTAAATACGTTTACATGCAGGCAATAACCCTTTTAAAACTCGAATATTGACGATATTCGGGTTTTGAAAAGCCATGTAAACACGCGCAATAACCCCAATATGGTCTTATTCGGGTTTTTAAAAACCTAAATAAGACCCCTGGGTACCCCTTTCATAACTTGAATTATTGTGCATATATACGCATTTGGAATACGTCGATCTTTCAGGGCATTGTTTTTCGCCGTCCGCATGAATCTTGGTCTACGTAGTCACGACTTATATGCACAGCGCCGTCCTATTCGCTAAAGGAGCCTCCCTTGAGTAAATTTATTTTGTGTCTCTACAGCAAAAACGCCACAGTTTATGCCTATATACACATACAGTAAATACAGGCATATAAGTCCGTGTTTCTGGCGTGTAACCCACCGGAAATACTCAAGCCGTTGTCAATAAACATAAAGCTCGCCGCAAAGAACCACACTTCTGGAGCGAGGAGAAAACAGACTGCTTTATTTAGCGTTGTGAGTGACATAAATATAATGTCTTTTATTGAACGTATAGTAAGTTAAAAGTGGAAATGACATTATTTACATAATTACGTTGTCCGCGCATCTTGGTCGGAAGGGGATATTCCAATCGAGCACAAATGAGCATGTAAACGGGAGTAACTTTGTCTACCAAGCATGTAAACGTGGTACCAGGCTTGGGGAGTAACGGAATACATGTACCGCCATTACGTAATAAGATTGCAAACATTTTTAACTATTCCATTACAGTTACAGAAAAAATAATGTAATCAGATTACAGGTACATTTATTAGAAATGGGGATTACTTTGAGGGATTGCAATTTCTACGATTAGAGAGAGTGCGAAAGAGGGCGAGAGAGAGAGAGAGAAACAGAGCGAGAGCGAGAGAGAGAGAGACAGAGCGAGAGCGAGAGCGAGAGCGAGAGCGAGAGCGAGAGAGAGAGAGAGAGAGAGAGAGAGAGAGAGAGAGAGAGAGAGAGAGAGAGAGAAAGACAGAGCAATAGAGAGAGAAAGACAGAGCAATAGAGAGAGAAGGACAGAGCAATAGAGAGAGAAGGATAGAGCGAGTGGGACCGTTGTTACATGTCGGGGAGGTGGGAACAAAGGAACTGACTTGTCGTGTCCTCCACATGCGGGCACTTTGAAAAAGCTATACGGACGGGAGGAGAAAATGGCGACCGGTATTTACTGGAACTTACTCAGAGCGAAAGTTTGAGCTGAGAGTCCAGCGGAATGCTACGCGCTGTAGCTTCTTGCTAGCTAGCCCGCTAGCCTACAACCATAATGTGAGTTACATCTTCCAAAAAAATCTTCCTCCCACCAATACACTATTTAAACATCATACACAAAATATACACGGCTAAACTTGTGACTGGGATAAAAGTTCATTTTGCAGTTGTCACACAACGTCATCCTCATTGGATGACTATCCATCTATCTATCTGTCTATCGATCTATATCGATATATTTATACATACGCATATATGCATATATATACATACGCATATATGCATATATATACATACGCATATATGCATATATATATATATACATACGCATATATGCATATATATATACATACGCATATATGCATATATATACATACGCATATATGCATATATATACATACGCATATATATACATAAGCATATATATATACATACGCATATATATATACATACGCATATATATACATACGCATATATATATATACATATGCATATATATATACATACGCATATATATATGCATATATATATATACTTATGCATATATATATATATACATACGCATATATGCATATATATATACATACGCATATATGCATACGCATATATATACATACGCATATATGCATACGCATATATACATACGCATACATGCAAACGCATATATACATACGCATATATGCATACGCATATATACATATATATATATACATACGCATATATACATATATATGCATACGCATATATACATACGCATATATACATATATATATACATACGCATATATACATATATATATACATACGCATATATACATATATATATACATACATACGCATATATACATATATATATACATACGCATATTTACATATATATATGCATACGCATATATACATATATATACATACGCATATATACATACGCATATATACATACGCATATATACATATATATACATACGCATATATACATACGCATATATACATACGCATATATACATATATATATACATACGCATATATACATATATATATACATATATATATACATATATATACATACGCATATATACATATATACATATATATATACATACGCATATATATATATATATATACATACGCATATATACATATATATATACATACGCATATATACATATATATATACATACGCATATATGCATATATATATATACATACGCATATATACATATATATATACATACGCATAAATACATATATATATATATATATACATACGCATATATACATATACGCATATATACATACGCATATATACATATATATATATATATATACATACGCATATATACACATATATATATATATACATACGCATATATACATATATATATATACACATATATACATATATATATATACATACGCATATATACATATATATATATACATACGCATATATACATATATATATACATACGCATATATATATATACATACGCATATATACATATATATAAATACGCATATATACATATATATAAATACGCATATATACATATATATACATACGCATATATACATACGCATATATACATATATATATACATACGCATGTATACATATATATAAATACGCATATATACATATATATAAATACGCATATATACATATATATACATACGCATATATACATACGCATATATACATACGCATATATACATACGCATATATACATACATATACATACGCATATATACATACATTTACATACGCATATATACATACATATACATACGCATATAAACATACATATACATACGCATATATACATATATACAAACATACGCATATATACATACATACGCATATATACATACATATACATACGCATATATACATACATATACATACGCATATATACATACATATACATACGCATATAAACATACATATACATACGCATATATACATATATACATACATACGCATATATACATACGCATATACACATATATGCATATACGCGTATATACATATACGCATATATACGCATATATGCATTTATATAAATATGCATATATGCATTTATATACATACGCATATATGCATTTATATACATACGAATATATGCATATATATGCATACGCATATATGCATTTATATACATACGCATATATGCATTTATATACATACGCATATATACATACGCATATATACATACATATACATACGCATATATACATACATATACATACGCATATATACATACATATACATACGCATATATACATACATATACATACGCATATATACATACGCATATATACATACATATACATACGCATATAAACATACATATACATACGCATATATACATATATACATACATACGCATATATACATACGCATATATACATATATACATATGCATATATACATATATACATATGCATATATACATACGCATATATACATATATACATACGCATATATACATATATACATACGCATATATACATATATACATACGCATATATGCATATGTATATATTTGCATATATACATATGTATATATTTGCATATATATGTATATATACATATACATATGTATATATACATATACATATGTATATATACGCATATACACATATATACATATACGCATATACTTGTATATACATATCCGCATATATACGCGTATATACATATCCGCATGTATACGCGTATATACATATGTATATATACGCATATACACATATATACATATACGCATATACGCGTATATACATATACGCATATATACGCGTATATACATATACGCATATATACGCGTATATACATATACGCATATATACGCGTATATACATATACACATATATACGCATATATGCATTTATATAAATATGCATATATGCATTTATATACATACGCATATATGCATTTATATACATACGCATATATGCATATATATACATACGCATATATGCATATATATGCATACGCATATATGCATATATATGCATACGCATATATATATATATACATACGCATATATATATACATACGCATATATGCATATAGATGCATACGCATATATGCATATATATGCATATGCATGTATATGCATACGCATATATGCATATATATGCATACGCATATATATATGTATATATATACACATATATACATATATATATATATACGCATATATATACATATATATATATACACGCATATATATTCATATATTTATATATATACACGCATATATACATATATATATACACGCATATATACATATATATATACACGCATATATACATATATATATATATATACACGCATATATACATATATATACACGCGCATATATACATATGTGCATATATACATATATATATACGCGCATATATACATATGCGCATATATACATATATATACACGCGCATATATACATATGCGCATATATACATATATATACACGCGCATATATACATATGCGCATATATACATATATATACACGCGCATATATACATATATATACACGCGCATATATACATACATATACACGCGCATATATACATACATATACACGCGCATATATACATACATATACACGCGCATATATACATATATATATATATGCGCATATATACATATATATATATATATGCGCATATACACATATATATATATATATGCGCATATATACATATATATATGTGCATATAAACATATATATGCGCATATATACATATGTATATATACGCTTATATACATATATATATATACGCATATATACATATATATATACGCTTATATACATATATATATACGCATATATACATATATATATGCGCATATATACATATATATAAGCGCTTATATACATATATATATACGCATATATACATATATATATATACGCATATATACGCATATATACATATATATATACGCATATATACATATATATATATACGCATATATACATATATATATACGCATATATACATATATATATACGCATATATACATATATATATACGCATATATACATATATATATATATATACGCATATATACATATATATATACGCATATATACATATATATATATACGCATATATACATATATATATATATACGCATATATACATATATATGCGCATATATACATATACATATATACGCATATATACATATATATATATACGCATATATACATATATACGCATATATACAAATATATATACGCATATATACATATATATATACGCATATATACAAATATATATACGCATATATATATACGCATATATACATATATATACATATATACATATACGCATATATACATATACGCATATATACATATACGCATATATACATATACTTATATATACATATACGCATATATACATATACGCATATATACATATATATATACTTATATATACATATATACATACGCATATATACATACGCATATATACATACGCATATATACATACGCATATATACATACGCATATATACATACGCATATATACATACGCATATATACATACGCATATATACATACGCATATATACATACGCATATATACATACGCATATATACATATATATACATACGCATATATACATACGCATATATACATACGCATATATACATACGCATATATACATACGCATATATTTATACGCATATATACATACGCATATATTTATACGCATATATACATACGCATATATACATACGCATATATACATACGCATATATAAATATGCATACGCATATATACATACATACATATACATACGCATATATACATATATACATACGCATATATACATATATATACATACGCATATATACATATATATACATACGCATATATACATATATATACATACGCATATATACATATATATACATACGCATATATTTATACGCATATATACATACGCATATATACATACGCATGTATACATACGCATATATACATACGCATGTATACATACGCATATATACATACGCATGTATACATACGCATATATACATACGCATATATACATACGCATATATACATACGCATATATACATACGCATATATACATATATATACATACGCATATATACATATATATACATACGCATGTATACATATATATACATACGCATATATACATATATATACATACGCATATATACATATATATACATACGCATATATTTATACGCATATATACATACGCATATATACATACGCATATATACATACGCATATATACATACGCATATATACATACATATACATACGCATGTATACATATATACATACGCATATATACATATATATACATACGCATATATACATACACACGCATATATACATACACATATATACATACGCATATATACATATATATACATACGCATATATACATATATACATATGCATATATACATATGCATATATACATACGCATATATACATATATATACATACGCATATATACATATATATACATACGCATATATACATACGCATGTATACATACGCATGTATACATACGCATGTATACATACGCATGTATACATACGCAAATATACATACGCATGTATACATACGCATATATACATACGCATGTATACATACGCATATATACATACGCATGTATACATACGCATATTTACATATATATACATACGCATATATACATATATATACATACGCATATATACATATATATACATACGCATATATACATATATATACATACGCATATATACATATATATATACATACGCATATATACATATATATATACATACGCATATATATATATATATACACATACGCATATATACATATATATATACATACGCATATATACATATATATATACATACGCATATATACATATATATATATACATAAGCATATATACATATATATACATACGCATATATACGTATATATGCATACGCATATATACATATATATGCATACGCATATATACATATATATATACATACGCATATATACATATATATACATACGCATATATTTATACGCATATATACATACGCATATATACATACGCATATATATATACGCATATATACATACGCATATATACATACGCATATATACATACATATACATACGCATATATACATACATATACATACGCATATATACATACATATACATACGCATACATACATACGCATACGCATATATACATACATACATACGCATACATACATACATACATATGCATACGCATATATACATACATATGCATACGCATATATACATACATATGCATACGCATATATACATACATATGCATACGCATGTATAAATACATATGCATACGCATGTATACATACATATGCATACGCATGTATACATACATATGCATAAGCATGTATACATACATATGCATACGCATGTATACATACATATGCATACGTATGTATACATACATATGCATACGTATGTATACATACATATGCATACGTATGTATACATACATATACGCATATATATATATATATATACGCATACATATACGCATATATATATATATATCTACGCATATATATATATACGCATATATATATATATATACGCATATATATATATATACGCATATATATATATATACGCATATATATATATATATATACGCATATATATATATATATACGCATATATATATATATATACGCATATATATATACGCATATATATATATACGCATATATATATATACGCATATATACATATATATGTATACGCATATATACATATATATACGCATATATACATATACGCATATATACATACACGCATGTATACATATACGCATATATACATATATATACGCATATATACATATATACGCATATATACATATATATACGCATATATACATATATACGCATATATACATATATATATACGCATATACATATACGCATATATACATATACGCATATATACATATACACATATACATATACGCATATATACATATATATACGCATATATACATATATATATACGCATATATACACGCATATATACATATATATATATATACGCATATATACACGCATATATACATATATATATATACGCATATATACATATATATATATACGCATATATACATATATACGCATATATACATATACATATATATACATATATATGCATATACATGCATATACATATATATACATATATGCATATACATATATATACATATATATATATACGCATATATATGTATATATATGCATATATACATATATATATACATATATATACGCATATATACATATATATGTATATATACATATATATACGCATATATACATATATATACGCATATATACATATATACGCATATATACATATATATATATACGCATATATATATCTACGCATATATATATATATACGGATATATATATATACGCATATATATATATACGCATATATATATATACGCATATATATATACGCATATATATATATATACGCATATATATATATACGCATATATATATATACGCATATATATATATATATACACGCATATATACATATATATATTTATATATACGCATATATATATATATATATACACGCATATATACATATATATATTTATATATACGCATATATATATATATACACGCATATATACATATATATATGTATATATATATATACGCATATATACATATATATACGCATATATACATATATATACGCATATATACATATATACACGCATATATACATATATATACACGCATATATGCATATATACATATATATACACGCATATATACATATATATATACGCATATATACTTACATATATACGCATATATACATATATATATATATATATATATATACGCATATATACATATATATATACGCATATATACATATATGCATATATACATATATATATACGCATATATACATATATATATATACGCATATAAATATATACGCATATATACATATATATACATATACGCGTATATACATATACGCGTATATACATATACGCATATATACATATACGCATATATACATATATATACGCATATATACATATACATACGCATATATACATATATATATATACGCATATATACATATATATGTATATATACATATATATATATGTATATATACGCATATATACATATATACGCATAGAAATATGTCTGCCCTGAAAAACTGATATGCGGGGGTTTTTCTGAATCCTCCACAAAATCGAAAATATTATGCCGATAATATTTTTTCATGATGAATTGGATGATTGGCCGTAGCTTTCAGGGATTTAGCAACGTCAAAGTATTCTCCAACGGGCAACCCCTAGCCCCCTGCAGCTAACAGGGTAACACTACTGCCACTGTCGGGGTAGCAATTACCGTTGGCTGCTGATACAAGACAAGGTTAGCGTACAAAATTATCTTCTTACTGGCCAGATATTGAACTCCGTGGTACGACAGCCGCCGTTCATGCAGCCATAATGGAGCGAACGCTAATTCTGTCTGGCCAGTGGCCGCATCGCAGTGCAAGTGGTTGTACTGAGTGTCTCAATTTTGAATATGCAGCTTAGCGACAATCCTTGCAGGTTGGCTTGGCGAAATTTAAAAAGTTCCTGCACGCTCGTGACCCTCGGACAGTGGTAGAGAACCCTGGTCCTCGAGAGCCACTGTCCTGCCTGTTTTCCATGTCTCACTCCACCAACACACCTGATTCATGAACAAGATTGTTAGCAGGTTTCTACAGAGCTTACGGATTAGCTAATCATTTGAGGCAGCTGTGTTGGAGGAGGGAGACATGGAAAACAGGTGGGACAGTGGCTCACGAGGACCAGGGTTCCCTATCCCTTCCCTAAGATATGTGGTCCAAAAAATGGTTGGATGAACTTTGAAACATAATAACCTGCGAACAATTCATCTTACGAAAAGCCTGTTTGAACGCATTGTGTTCATATCTTGAAAGAAAGCAAATCTGGCATGAGAGAAACTGCCTGTAAGCATTTCCTCATTCTCTCCTACGTGAGCCATGGAGTGGCTAATCAAGATGTTCACATACATTTTGGTGCCGATTGATTGTCGTTTTTGGACATGATTAGCAATGTATGTACAATGATTTTGAACAGACAAATTGTGTCGGCTTCCTCTGTTGACTCCCACCAGGACATGGGAAGACGGAGGGGGTACGTGGCTATATAGCAGACTAGAAAGGGGCATTTTGAAATGAGTTACTTACTGGTTTCTCCTAAACTAATTGATAACGTTGAAAATGCAAGCTAATATTATTTTCCTGCTCAAAAAAATACATAAAGACCCTCCCGACCAGATGGTCCCTTTAAGACGACAAGATAACTATTTCAGCATGCATACTTTTTATCATCTTCATTTCTTCATGGGGCGTGGACACAATTCTAATCGTTGGCTCTAAACATAACCGCATTGGATTTGAAATGAGTAAGATGTTTTTAACTACAGACGTTCAACTTTAATTTGAGGGTATTTATATTCAAATCAAATGGTAAATGGTCATGGGCGTACATGAGAATTTGGTGTGGTACTCAAATGAGCACCACAAGTTGTTGTTTGGTACTCAAATGTTTTTGTACATATTTGAGAAATACACTTCATTTCATCTCATCTTTGATGTTTTTTAAAATGAAAGATAACACTACATTTATTTTAGAGATTTATTTTCATTCACGTTCCCTTTGTCTCTTCATGCATTGAAAAAAAAGGTAGAGTAAAGTAAATGAGTGAAATACTGAGCACAGAATGAAGAACACTAGAATAATTTGAAGACTGTTATAAACTGTGAAATTTTCTTTAAAACTACAGTATGTGACAGCATGCTGTCTACAAAGCATACAATTTGTATAATCACCAAGTTAAAAGGAATGATTATGGTAAAATACAACTGTAAAGCCATACACTCCATGGAAAGTGACATTATATGTGTGCATATGCATCCCTTATAGTCCAGTCCCTGTGACCAACCTAGACTACTCAGTTTCTGTAAATATTCTCATATTTTCTTGACTGAGACAAACAATTGCACAGTACATGATAAATCCCCATGACCAGTCTGAGCAGGAATAATCAAACATCTAAAGTTACCTCCAAGTAACCTTTTATCACATCACAATCCCACTGGCTGAAAGACAACATAGCAGAAGATAACATAATTATGTAATTGGATTCCTGGTGGATGTCGTAAATGTATTTTTTTGATAACCACAAATAATAGTTGGACAATGGCTCACTGTGTCCATGGACAATAACACACTTCATTGTCCTTTATTTCATTTAGGGATTTTAAACGTCCATCACATGTTTTAACCCTGCCAGAGAAGGTGTGAGTTTACATGAGGAACTGAGCCACCAGGTTGGTTATACCCAATAAGATAAGAAAACTGTGAAAGACCGCTGACGGCCAGCGGAGGGCGCCCTGTCGTCTCAAGGAGATCATGTGGATTAGGGAGGGGAATACAAAGACTAAAGCCAAGCCGCATGTTGCTCCAGAAAACCTGTAACAAGAGACGTTGCCATAAGTACACAAATCACTCAAAACTGCTGAAAAATGTTTTTGCATACACAAGCACGTTAAGGAGTGAAATAAGACATAAAATATACCGAATAATGGATCCAATGTTGGGATAAAACTTTGCCATCAGGACACCGGCTCCAACAATCAAGATGTTCAGGGTGAGGACATGGAAGACGCTAAAAAGATAGGATTTTTTTTTTAGGAATCTTTTATCATGAACTCAATGATTCAGTGAATGAATCTTTTTAATGAACTGATCCTCATGATTCAGTACAGTCAAAAGAACTGCCCATTATTTACCATTTTAGACAAATGGTTAACAGTGCAGTGCGCAAGTTGACTAAAAGCCATTTTTAAAAGTCAGATTTTTTTTTTTTTAAGTCTGAGCTTTTTAATGCACAGCAAAATTAATTTGTGAATGGGATATTAGCTTTTTACAAACTGGAAACAAGCTGCGCTCCAGCCATCCACCCATTTTTTCCCGCTTATCTAGGGTCGGGTCGCGTTTTTAGCAGAGAAGCTCAGATTTCCCTTTCCCAAGCCACTTCATCCAGCTCTTCCAGTAGAATGCCGAGGCCTTTCCTAGGCCAGCCGAGAGACAGTCTCTCCAGGGTGACCTTGGTCTTCCCTGGAACAACACACCAGGGAGGCGTCCAGAATGCATCATTATCCTCCCAATGTGGAGGAACAGCACCTCTAGACTCAGATCCAGTCTTGGATTACTTCTCACTATCTCCAAAGGAGAGTACGGACACCCTGTGGAGGAAATCCATTTCGGCCACTTGTACTGGGATCTTGTTCTTTCGGTCATGACAATAGGTGAGGGTAGGAACGTAGATTGGTAAATTGAGAGCTTCGCCTTTCGAGTCACTTCCTTCTTCACCACGACAGACTGATACAAAGTCTGCATCACTTCAGATGAGATACCTATCTACCTGTCGCTCTCCCGTTTCACTCTGGTGGTTAATTAAATTAATCTAGTCTTGTAGTTCATACTTGGGGTAGGAAAGGGACCTGGGGCCTCATTTATAAAACTGAACGAGAGGGCCTGCGTACACAAGTACTTACGAACAAAACCCAAACTTCACGTACGCACAAAAAAAATTTAGATTTATAAAACCATGGGTCGACACACATACGCACACCTGCACGCAATTTCACTTTATAAATGCCACACATCGCAACAATCTACTCATTAATGGATTTGCGTATTCATAAGCAGCATGTGACGGCGATCATCAAATCAAAACAATGGATGACGGACAGGGTAAGACAAGAGGCTAACTTCCCCATGATGTAGGCTACATTGAATTTTTGTGTGAATGAGTCCGTCGTAAAGTCGTCAAAGTCAGCAGCGCATCATCCCGGCCCCACTAAACACATTGTTGATGGTGCACTGCTTCCCCCTACTGAGATTCCAGATGGTGGACCAGAATTTCCTCAAAGCCGTCCAGATATCATTAACTATGATCTATGGACAACCAGGCTGCGTTCCGCTTCGCCAGCCGCTACACATCAGCTGGCTCCAGAGTTCAAAAAGGCCTAACTCCTTCAGCTTTACGGTATCGCTCTCCGCTGGTGTCCACCACCGAGTTTGAGGAAAGGCACCGACCACCTTACAGCCACAGTCGGTCGCCTCCGAACATTCGGAATCAATGTCAAGGTCAAGTTCTGCCAGTGGTGGGAAACAGAGGGTATTCTGACAGGTGTTCCCAGCAAGTTCATTCTAATAAGTGTTCCCTTGTTTCTTGCGGGTTCATCTTTTGCGGGTTCATCTGTTTTAGCAGATTTGGGGTTTTTTTACAGCGTGCTTTTTGGTTTGTTTGTATTTTTACAGTGTATGTACACGCCGTCCATTGTCACCGTCGCACTGTCTGCCACCCGCCCCACGGTTCACGGGGGTTCGCGCCGGCCACGAGCGCTCAAGTGGAGTTTCGGGGGCAGCGCGGCGATGCGGTCCTGTGGTCAAAATGGGTTTACGTGTCCTGCCTTCTTCTTCATCATTAAAATTAAGATTGTCCGCTCCAAACCATGCAGTCGTTGACGGCTCAGCGCGCCGTATGTCCGCACACTTGAGCGCTCGAGTGGAGTTTCGGGGGCATCGCCGCAGTAAAAATGGGTTTAAGTTTCCTGCCTCGTAGCTTCATCATTAAAATTAAGAGTGTCCTTTCTAACAGCTGTTTTGTTGTTGTGTGTGTTTTTTAAGTATTCTTTAAAAAAAAAATTTTTAGGAAATCATTACCGGCCCGGAAAAAAAATGGATCGATCGCCATTATATTTTTGTTTCTCAAATAAATGTTTTGGATAGTAGTTTAATTCTATTTTATTATTTTAAAATCTACAATGGTTTGAACAGAGTGTATAGGCCTACTGTAATTAAATAAGAGATACAGTATGTGAGAAAATGTTAACGCCCATCGGAAATAAGCGCATGTATAAAGTGTGTGGTAAGGTGTTAGCCTTAAAACATATATAATAAATGTAAAAATATATAGTATGAACAAAAAAACATTTAGAATAAATGAAAAAAATATATACAGTGCTGTATAATAAGTAAATTTTAAAAAACACTCTTAACGGGGAAAGAAATACTGTAAATGAAAAAGAACATATGATGAATAAAAAGCATTCATAATAAACTAAAAAATAATACCAAAATGAAAAAACTGCTGTGTGTCTGGGGGTTTGGGGGCGGCGGGGGCTGGGTTGTGGTGGGTGGCGGGTGTGGGCCGGTGGGGGTGCCTGGTGGGCCTGCCGTTCTGCTGCGTTGGGGCGCGGGCCGTGTTGTGGTGGGGGGCGCTCCAGGCTCCTGGGTTTGCTCTCCGGCCGGTGACCCCTGCAGGGCCCGAGGGTTGTGCCTTGGCGCTGCCGCGGCCTGCGGGGTTGTGCTTGCTCTGTCCTGGCCGGGGTTGATGGCTCCCCTCTTTGGTGGAGGTTTTTAATGCATGCCAGATCCACCACAGCAGCATCAATCTGCTTCTTCCTCTGGTCGTTGAATCGGTGGAGGCTGATGTCAGTGGATCTCACTCTGCTTCATCTATCCTTCCTTCCTTTCCTCAGTCAGTTTGGTCTCTTGAGGTCTCCCTAATTGGTTGGAATTTAGATGTTTCCGGGGTTGGTGAAAGATTCTGGTTGGTAACCCGGTGGGTAGTAGGTGATGTTTGGGTGGCGCTGGATTTCACTTTTCTTTGATCCTTCCTCGGGTGTCCTGACAACTTCACAACTCTAGCGGGATTCTCAAATATTCGGTTTGGGTGAACGGTATGGGATTTTTAATAGGTTTTAGGTGAATTAATGAGTACACACTCACACGCATGCACATATGCACACACACACACGCACACGCATATACAAAAAAAAGAAAAAGAAAAACGAAAAAGCAATGATAATGACATGTTGAATCGGTAAGATTACCGAATGAACAATACTGAGCCCTATCAGAATTTTTTTTTTTTTTAAATAAACGGATCTTTTCCACCAATCTCATCTCCCTCCTCAGAGGTCTGAAAAAGTCCGCCACTGTCCTGTTCTGCTGAGATGACTAATAGGATTTTCATTTTTATTTGAGAGAACTACTTCATTTGCAGTTAAAACAACCCATTTGTATTATTTCACCAATATTGTTTTCCAATAAAACAAGATTGGAACATTGAAGGTATATGTTGCTTGTAATGAAAAACAATCGGTATCGGCAAAAATCTGTATCGGCAGGTCAGACTTTTTAAAAGATCAGGGATCGGTGATCGGCCAGAAAATTGTGATCGGTGCACCTCTAGTGTGAAGTGCCTTGCCCAAGGACACGACGACACGTGACTTGGGGAGAGCGGGGATCAAACAGCCAACCTTCTGGTTACTGGACAACCGTCTCTACACCCTGAGCCACAACCACCACAGTACGGTTTCAGAACTTAAAGAACTACCATGATGGCAATAATCGAAGCAATAGAAGAAATTACAAATGCAATTGATTGACTAAAAAAAAAATGTTGTTGGTGATTTTTGGTTGTCTAAAAAAGCTTTTGACACAATCGTTCAATCCTTCTCAAAAAGTTCGACCAATATGGAATTGCTGGACAGTGGTTAAAAAGTTAAAGCAGTGGTCCACAACCACCGGGCCATGGGCCCCTTTGGACCAGGCCGCAGTTGAAAGAATAAAAAACGTACTGTACTTCCGGTTAATTGATTAGCCGATGCTTACAAATATTTTATTTTGAAATGTGACCGGATTCTCTCCGTTACGACGGACTCATGATACATGACAAGATGCTAATTATCTTTGTTGCGTAGCGCTGATGCTAAATCAACAAGTTAGCAAAATGAGTTAAAAAAAACAAACACCTATGAGCCTATGACCAAGAAGAAAAAGAAAGGTGCATGGACTTACGGCGACAGGTGACTCTGCATGAGGCTTGCACAATATGTGGCAAGCGGCTCTTAATTTAGCATTTTGGTGAGTGGACTTTATAATTGCCCTGTGGCGCCTTGTTATTTTGCCGCATTTGAGGAGGAGACAGCTAATATAGTTACCTAAAAATGTGGCTAAACGGTCGTTCATTAGCTAAAACTTGTTATCAGTGTGAAACTTTGGAAAGAAAATCTCTGCATATAACACAAACAATGCAAAAATAATCATAGATTCAAAATATTTCAATGAATGGTCTAGTCACTTTATACTGTGAATGGGTCTTAAGATGACATTAATGCTGTCTTGTCCAGGTAAATGCAGCCTTTGCAGTTTGAAAATTGCATTATTCGACGACAATGTGATGTTTATTTGAGTTTGATTACTTGGTCAGCCCAAATCATTCATTGCAAGTGTGACTAAATAAACAAAAAGACAATGCTGGTGTGTATCAAATTGCAATTTGGAACCATAACGAAACGTGCATTACCTGGGGTAATGATTCCCAAACAACTGGCTCATCATCTGGACTCGCACCAAGTATCCCAGCAAAGGATACACTGTAATCATTTGGAACAACAGGAAGGACCGAGCCACAAACACCATCACATCACCACTGGAGAAATTGTCTAAGAAGTTCTGAAGGACAGGAGACAGCAATAACATCGTTTTACTAAAAACTTCTTCTGCAAAAGGATGTATCATGTACAGTTGATTTTAAAGTACTGCTTTAGAAGAATAGGAAGTGACAAAGAAACAATTTGTTTCCCGAAAGCACGGACTGCTCTGCAATCATGCGTGTACAGAACATTTTTCAGTCTTACTGGTTCAATGCAGTCTTTGCTGAGAGGAGGTGATGGAAAAGCGGCAAAGATCAACACCCCCACATAGAGGTACGTCAGCCCAACCAGGAGATAAGCCACAGACAGGTCTCGTACCTGAAAATACCAAAATTCCGTCACATTTTGTTTTCTGAGGTAAGTAGAAGAAAACAAAGGTTGTAATCACTGAACAAAGCTACTTTATTTGGAGGTGGATTGTTTCCTTTGCCAGGAGTGCAAATTAGAACCCTGCCTAACAATTGATTCACTCAGAACAAGAATCAGTTTACATAGTTCAAAGCATGTTTACATTCTGTGAAACTGAGTACACAAACGTGAGTGACAAAGGCTCACATTGTTCTCCTGATGCTTGTTGTTCTTCATCAATGTGATGATACAATTGTGAATGAAGAAAGCCAGCGTGAGGACACCCGTCAGCTGAGGGAAGAGCAGTCGCAATTCTGGAGGAAGAAAAAACATGCAGATATTATGCATCCCCCTTACTCCAGTCAAATGCACAAATGGTTATTATAAACGGGACACAAGATAGTGGGGTTATCGGCACAAGCAGGAATTCTAAACCACCCAAAAAGTAAAAAAAGGCAATACCAACAGAACATTTTAAAATTGTAAGACAAACTCACCAGACACCTCATTCGATACGCTTATCTCGTAACATTTCAACAAAAGATCTACAAAATAATTACCTCTGAAATGTGTAATTTATTATATTCTGTGATAAATAAATTGAAAATTAACCCTGAAAGCTCATATATAATATTGACATGGACAAAAACTAATTTTCGCTACAGTAATAGTTAATTTTATAAATGGAAGATGTAGATTCAGTTAGTTTGTTTGAAAGCATTTTCTGTTTTTTATTTTATTTTATTAAAAAGGATTGTTTTAGTTATTTTGTTAGCTTTCGTTAACTATAATAACCTTGCACCACACATTCATTTGTACACGCTTAGGCCAATATAGAGGATTTTACAAAACTCACTTTTCTGCATTTTTTTAAACAAATATATGTGCCACTCGTGATAGATATTAATTGAAATATTTAAAATAAATATTCATCAACGTGGACTCCCAACATTCACAACCCCTGTCAAAAATAATGTTGTTCAAGTTCTGAACATTTTATCTTGGTCTCCTTTAGCATTTGAACCTGTGTGTGTATACTTTTTATAATCACTGTATATGGCATTTAGTGTCCTTTTATCATAAAATTCCATTGAAATACCTTTATGTTTGTGATTATAATTTGATAAATTGTGTTTCAAAGGGATATACTGTAAATACGTTGAGTCATCCTATATTGTTTTTTGGCTACTGTTGTTTCACCTGGCAGGACAGAGATTTTTTTTTTTTAAAGCCCGTTTTGTGTGGACCAATATCTAGCTGATCAAGGAGATAGGAATAAACTTTTTTTTTATATACCCATCAACATACCAGCAGTGTACATGTAAATGGTTTCCTACATACCTCCTATGGAAACAACTCACATTTGTCAAAATGTGCCGCAGTCTTTCACTAACCTACTCCAACTAAATATTTTTTAAAGTCATAATTAGGGATGGGCAAGTTACTGATACGAAGTATCGGTATCAGGCCCTAATTTCAAGTTAACAATAATCACAAAGCCTGCTGATACCAGTCACCAATACCAATCACTGCTGCCCTCTTGTGGCCATTCTACTATGAGGAAGTACTGTAAATGGCATGAAAGGCTGACAAAACGTTTTTGTAAGAGAACTGTATCCCTCTAACCTTGCCAGCAAGGTGAATTCTCGCGGTATTTGTGAGTTCACAAACTCCGGAGAATACATCTTGTAACCTTCCAGCTGATATGTTTGTAGCCGACCTCTTTTCGGTCGGACCAATCAGGCGTTGTTTAGGTAGGATGAAACCAATAAGCGCCCATAGTGGGGGGAAACAAACAAACCTAACAGACAAAAGGACGCTGCAATTAATCATGTTCTCGCAGAATTACTCACCGTTTCCTTGTTGAATTTGAACAACGAGAGG
This sequence comes from Leptonotus elevatus, assembly GCF_054856555.1. NCBI lineage: Eukaryota > Metazoa > Chordata > Actinopteri > Syngnathiformes > Syngnathidae > Leptonotus > Leptonotus elevatus. The sequence continues at coordinate 18,341,268 of NC_141253.1, forward strand.
AGTTTCGTGCATTTTAATCTGGTAAAGATGTTCATTAGTTAAAATCCTGGCCACAGGTCTAGAAAACAATAATTTAATCCAAAAAATTAGTGTAGCCCCAAATCCAAACTGCCTTTAAAATCTTGAACATAATCCATTCCACCCTATTGAAGTCCTTTTCTGCATCTATTGATATAACACAATCTGAGGCAGACTGGCTAGGAGTGCAAATTATGTTAAATAGCTGCCAAATATTTAAAAAAGAGCATCTATGTTGAACAAAATATGTCTGATCGTGTTTTATGATGCTCGGTAGAACAACCTCCAAGCGATGCGCTTTAGCTAGTACCTATGGAGCCACAACACTGACAATAAGAATTGGTATTGAAAAAAAAAATGTCATTGTGGAAAAACCTGCATTGACATTGAAACAAGTGTTGGCATTGTAAAACAAGTATTGGCATTGTGAAAGGTTGTATTGAAAAATAAAATACAGACATTAAAAAAAACACTATTTTCATATTTTTTTGTATTATGATGTATTTTTCAATGCCAATCTGTAGATTTAGTTTACAACCATTTTTTTTTTTTCAACTCTCTGGTTTTCAGTTTCACTTTTCTTTTTTTCAGTTTCAACTTATTGCCAGTGTTTTAACGTGAAAAAAAAGAAAAAGAATTTAGATTACCTGGGACATAGAAGTCGGTACTGTCAAACCAGTAGAACTCAAGGTGAAAGCCGAGACGGACAGCTTTAATTGTGACCAGAACAATCAGGTAGACCACTGATATGGTGCCTGGACAATGAACGATAAAGCATCAGTGAATGTACTGTATGTATGATGCAACACAACATCTCTCCATTTTCAACAGTCCTCCTGTTCAGGGTTGCGGGGTGCTGGAGCCTATCCCAGATGACTTCGAGCAAAGCCAGTCACCAGTTAATGGCAGGGCACATATAGAGATGAACAACCATTCACACTAGTCACATTTACACCGTCACTGGCTGGCTGCCTGAACAAATGTCAAATCAGTGACTTGCAGCATAACAGGATATTTACAAATTTACCATTATTTTTGAAAATTTTAAGCAGTAAAAATTAACATTAAAACAGACATTCTTGTTTATGATTCATAACAATACATTTGTTTAAACTTTTCTACGGCCCCTTAAAAAATAGGTAAACAGGCTGTTTGAATGATAAATTGTGGGTTGCCGGCAACGTGCAGCCTGTCAAATTGACACCTATTTACTTCTTCTTTTTTTTCCTTGTTAGGATTGTTATTATTTTTAATGGATCGTCATAAAGAAACAAAATCTTACTCTTCAACTTACCCAAGAAGGTGAATCTTGCAAAGAAGGAGGCTGATCGGAAGCAAAGTAGTGGCAGCAGTAGAACAATAAGGAATAATGGTACAGTATTGGTTTTGCTCCACCAGTGTTCAAAAGAGTTGACATCAGTTGTATCATTTCCACTGGTACTGATGTAATGATGTAGTGTGCTGATAGTGTGGTTCCCTCCAGAGTCGGTGTTTGGATATGGACAAATTACTGGTGGACAAATGAGTAACATATTAGAATCATAACACAAAGTTTAAAAACTAAAATCAATATTTAAGAATGTCTCTCTGAAAGTGCATCATTCACAGCAAGAATCCAACACCTGGCAATAGTGATTGGCATTTTTACTTAGAGCAACTTATTTTTGGACTTTAATATTAGAAGGCCATTGATTTGTTCGTAACTGCACTTTAGAAATCAATGTCCATCAATCAACATCCATTGAAGCTTGATGATTAACAGACATTGTTGTCATCAATGAGTGAAAAAGCTGTTCCTTATAAAAGGCACAGTGGATTTTTTTTTTTAAGTCTACATACTCCTGTTGGAAAACCAGGTTTTTGTATATAAAAAAATAAGACCAAAATAAATCATTTAAATCTCTAGAATTTTCCCACATTTTGTCATTGTACCACATTGAACCACAAATGGGCATTTTATTGGGATTTCGTGTGACAATTATGCCTAATTGAAAAAGAAAAAATATATAAACAGTGAAGATTAAAAGTCTACACAAACCTGTTGGAATGTCAGATTTTTGTGATATAAAACATGAGACCAAGATTAATGTTTTCAAAACTTTTTCGGGTTCAGAATTACCCAATTACATTGAAATCCATGTTAAATGGGAGTCAGCACACACCAGCCACCAATTTTAAGTGCTGCTGATTAACCCCAAATATTTTTGGGCTGTTCTAATTAAGCTTTCTTTAACATATTTTTGCTTTCTGGCAGAAGTTTGAAGGTTGTGTGCCAACACTGACTGGTATTTGGAACAGTTCATAATTCCTTACACTTCAACTAAGAGCCCAGTTCCAGATGATTAAGAAAAGCCCTATAGCCCGATAAGGTCGTCACTATGTCTCTCTGTATGTAGAGCTTTGCGATTAAGGAAAAATTAATAATCACAATTATTTTTATTGATATTGAACTCACAATTTATAAACAATTATTTATTGATCCCAAAACCTTTTTATGTATTTATTTATCAATCTGCCAAAAGTCAACTTTTACTGCAACCTAAAATAACAACCAGGAAATAATTTAGGAACAAATTACAAGGACACTGAGGGGCTTTCATAAGCTGTAGCATGCAGACACACCTCACCGTTGGACGTACTAAAGATACTAATTGTGATGTTTTTATGATCGCAAAAAGCCAAAATCACAAGTAAATTTCGTTTAGTTGCCCAGCTCTAACTGTACGCATGGAGTTTGTTTGCTGACGAGTAGTGCTGTGTTTGCACCATACAAACCTTTCGGAACTACAGTAACTAACTATACCCCCGCCCCCCACCACCATTGCGGCAGGTAATGTTCCAGACCACTCTTGCAATAAGTGAAATCCATGATATAGGAATAGCCTATTTAAATACCCTGAGTCATGTTTTTATACCATTTATGGCAGCTTTTTAAAGGTCTGTAAACGTACTTTGTAACTAAGTAAAATTATTTAATTTGATTATTTATATATATTTATTTGTTTTTCAACTCAGTTGAGTTGTACACATTGCAAGTCACATTAATGGTAAATAAATTATGACCATGAATAAACACATATCAATTAATACACCATTGTTATAGGCGCTCAGGTATGCTTGGCTCCTATGCAACTTAAAATCTGGTATTAATCAATATCAATAGAAGAACACCTACATAATATATTGCGAATAGTGTACTTACCTCTATCTGTGCCATTGGTTCCAAACTCTGAATCTGATATGTTAACATGATGCGCAAAGTCTGCAAACAGGAGAGGGAATACTTAGGTCAAAGCAAAATCATAAAAATACTATAAAATCTACAAGAAGTAAAAAAATAATACATCTGCCTTATCTCATCGGTTTGTATTACTTTCCAGGCTACTAGTTTTAATGAAGATTACATTTTTAAAAATAAAAGAGAACAGAGAACAAAGTAGAAGGCAACAAAAGTTGTAACAAAGATTTAAAAGTTACATGATGATACAGGTCTAAAACACTTTTCTAGTTTGATAATACTATTGTTGTCTTACTGTAGATAAACTGGCCGGTGTTGTAGAGGAAGTTGGACATGAGGACCCAATAAACCACCATGGCTCCAATAAGAGACACCATTGAGAAAACTAAACTGGACCACTGGCCAAACTTGCCAAAGTAGTACCGACAAACATCAGGAAATTCCCAGTCGGATGTGTCCACATAGGCTGCATAAAACATAAGGACAGAGGGGTGACAAATATTTCATGGTGCCAACACTTACAGTAGTTGTTAATTGGCTGCAGCTTTCATTTGGTGAATAAAAGTCATCTATATTATATATATTTGTGCAAATGTTGAACATGTTAAAAATTTCTCTGCGACAAAACAAACAAACAGAGAGCATAAAGAGGGTTTGAGAGAGTGTGACAAGCGGCTTTGCAACGTTTTGCAACAGTGAACGAAGCCGGCCGAAAAAGTAACACTCGCTACATGCTAAAGCGGGGCAATATGGCCAAAAAATACAATCTCGATTTTTCATTTAGGAATCAGGATGATTATAATTTTAATCGATTTCAATGCAATAAACTCGACAAATGTTTATTTTTAAGGTTTGATTTATTCAAAAATAACCCCTATCCCAAAGACATATTTTTACGTTTTTATGTTGTAGTTGTTTTTATGCTGGAGCATACAGAAGGCTTTGATGCAGCCTCTCAACTGCACAAAACGGTTGAACCAATGGTAGTTATTACAAAAAACGGCCAGCAGGTGATAGCAGAGTATAAGAGATCAACCAGGGTCATGTTGCAACAAGCTTTTTTTGCAACAAGCTTTTTCCCCCCACTGTTTTAAACTGATTTGTGAATAATGATGCAACTTAGCTATAGTTTAATGCTAATTGCTGCAAAGCGGAAACAGATAGAAATGTACTGTTTTTTCCTGATGAAAGAAGAGACTCTAATCTTTCTTTTGCTAGGTATCATGGTTTTATAGCAATAGGACACAATATTGTGTGGACCTTGCAAAATCAGTCAAAATCCAGTAAAACAGGTGGGAGCGAAGGGGATTGCATCAGTGAAAATGGCTGGGAGTGAATGAGTTAATTGCCACAATTAAGTAGATGGTAGCTATTGTAAAAGTGTGCAAAATTACAACTCACAATAACACCTGGATGTAACAAAACAAGAACAACAGCCTTTAATAATCCAAAAGACAAGATTCGATTTCAAAATTTAGCAAATTTTCAACAATTCGATTTTCAAAATGATGATTAATCGAACTAATTAGATTTATTCATGCGCGCATAATCGCAAGCCTATGCCGCTCAATGAGAGATGTTCTTTAGAAAACCCATTGGTTTTCAGATTGTTTTGAAGGCCTTGGTTTTACCCGACTGTGGTGTCTGAATCTAAACACAACCACGGACACTATGTAAAAGGTGTACATACACAAGATACATACACAAGATACGTAAATAAAAGGACGAAGAAATACGAGAAGAAAAGGAAAGTAGAGTCGTGTGGATATACGAGTGTATGTGTATATATGTATATATATATATATATATATATATATATATATATATATATATATATATATATATATATATATATATATATATATATGGCGGCACGGTGGCTGACTGGTTAGCACGTCGGCCTCCCAGTACAGAGGACGTGAGATAGAGTCCAGGCTTCGGCCATCCTGGGTGGAGTTTGCATGTTCTCCCTGTGCTTGCGTGAGTTTTCACCGGGTACTCCGGTTTCCTCCCACATTCCAAAGACATGCATGGCAGGTTAATTGAACGCTCCAAATTGTCCATAGGTGTGATTGTACGTATGATTGGTTGTTTGTCTCCGTGTGCCCTGCGATTGGCTGGCAACCAGTTCAGGGTGTACCCCGCCTACTGCCCAAAGCCAGCTGGGATAGGCTCCAGCACCCCCGCGACCCTTGTGAGGACAAGCGGTTAAGAAGATGGATGGATGGATGGATATATATGGATGCCATGTTGGCTCTGTGTGTTCAGCTTTTAAAAAAGCTACTTTCATTAGAAAAAGTACAAGTCTGCTTCTTGAGAATACCACACCAACCATAATGTACACCCACACAACTCTCTATGATGTGCAGGTGCTCAGTTTTTGAAATGATTAACTTGCACAAGGCAATTTCCTAATATGGCGTATATCACTGCCAAGTATGAAATGAAATGCAGGAAACGAGAGGCTTTTGCCTAGTTGTGAGAATGATGTAAAAGTACTGGCCACAAGCAATAAACGTGTGTTGCTGCTCTCACATTTCCAAAATCTTTGTGCAAATATATTACTGAGAGAGTCAATTTAAGCTGTATTGTTGAAGTAGAAGAAAGCTGTAATACTCACGTATTGCTTTTGGTGATTTGAGGACAATGTAACAACAATAGAGCATAAGTAAGCCTGTGAAGATAAGGATGAGGATCCCAAGCGTGAAACCAGCCTAAAGGAGAAAACAATAACAGTCTTTCTATTGATGCGACATTTTTAACACGACTACTTAAAGAATATGTCAAATGAACTTGTCACCTGCTTGATACCCCAAGGTATACTGAGTATGGATGTGCCCATCATTGTGTTCCATATTGCAAATCTGCAGGATGACCAAAATAAATGCAGACCTAAGTAATGACATCAGCTTGGAAAAAAACGATTGATTTCATGAAAGATGTTGACAGGGCTTCTTACATGGTAATGATACTTGGGTTTTTTGTCAAGTGGTCTTTGCCGGACACCTTGAAAGCTGTCCCCAATGGGCTGTAGATGTAGATCTCCTCTGCCCGGGGGATCACATGGTTTGGCGGACTCTAGAGGACAGCAGGTGGTGTGGGGTAGTACTAGTACTGCGAGTCTCTATGAAGGGGCCTCGCAGCCCGGGCCACTTTGAGGTAATTGCACTTTGGGACTAACTGGCACATTGGAATTGGAATTTGTTTTTTAATTGCACAAAAACTGTTACATATGTCTTTTTTGTGTGCCAGTCCTGATGTGTACCGTTATTCAAAATTTCATGAGTTTTCATGTTTGTTTAGACTACCCATATCAGCGCACTTTTTCTTGGCAAACAGCAACAGCATGCGGCGAAGTAAAAATTTTGATTTTACTTTTGATCAGAAATACCCACAGATTAAAGTCAATTGGGAAAAAAATCTGTGGGATGAGTTCTTTAAAATGTGACCTCTAAATTTGGCAAAATTTTCAAAGTAAATCCAAAACTGTTCACTGTTCCAACTAGTACAAAGTCAGTAACACTACATACATATACTTAAGATATGATTCACAAGATTTTTCTTTGATATGTACGGTCTTGGTCTCTCGTCTTAGTCTTGACGTCCAAAAGTCTTGCCATTGCCTCGGTCTCGATACTCTCTGGTCTAGATAATGTCTTGGTCTCTGTTGGTGTGGTCCTGACTACAACACTATCTTTGGTGAGTTCTAAATGAAAAGTACAGCCAAATAAATGCTGCCTCTACTCTAATTTAAGCCTCTAATGCAATTTTGGACAGGAGGGGAGGGGACTCGTCTAAGTTCACAAGCCCTGAGCAAGCACTGAAGCTACCGCTACTGCTTAGCATGACTTTTACCAAAATAACTTCTGCTTGCTCACAAATGTTTCCACTCACACATTGGGATAAACAGGGTCTACATAAGTAGTTGAGTGCCAGTGTGTAAGTAGTAGAGTGACTAGTGGTCACTAGTGACATATGAATAGTGGTCTCAAGTTTGCCGAGTACTCAAGAGATTAAGCTGTTTCTTGTGTGCAGTTTGTGTAATCTATGATGATTCATATTCAAATATGTAACTGCATAGTGATGAGACCTACCAACAGCCTGTCCGAAGAACCAGTCAGTTTACTATAGTAATGCACTCTGCTGTTGAGGATGGCAGCCTCGGCCGACACGCGCTCCTGCGGTTCATCATCTACTATGTTCCTAGGCTCCACGTAGAAAGGTCTGGAAGTAATGGACAAACATAAAAAAATAATTTGTTTGTTTGTATATTTGTGAGCAGGATTACACAAAACAGACTTGAACAAGTTTAACTTTGTGGGAGGGTAGGCAAGGAAAAATGTGAAACGCATTCCATTTTTGTGCAAATCCACATACGTTTTCTGAAAAAAGTCTGTTTGACATTTTCTCAGTAAATTATATACAGTCATTTCTGGACTACAAGCCGCTACTTTTTTCACTTGAATTCAGCCCTGCGGTTAATACAAAGGTGCAGCTTATCCATACGATCACAAGGGGGCGCACTATAAAGGAAGCGCAAGAGCGTCAGGCAGAGCAAACCAAACCAAGTGAGCCCAAATACAGTAGGAGAGACAGAACGAGAGTGAGACAATTTGCACCCTCATTATGGAAAATAAAGTAGCGGGAACCCGGTGCGGTAACATTAAAAACACCTGCGGCTTACAGTCGGGTGCAGCTTATATGTGTAGTATTCCCCAAATTTAGCTAGCGCGGCTTATAGTTAGGTGCGCCTTGTAGTCCAGAAATTACTGTACACTACAGTATTGATCTTAATGACAAAATTATCTTGTTGAGCCTCGGCTGGGATTCATTTTATTACAATTATTTAAATTTCGGCATATAAATAATTAGGGATGCACGATAATGGTATTTTCAACCAATACCGATAAACCAATAATTTAGAAAGTGCCGATGTCGATAATCGATAAGTAAACCGATAATTGTTTGCAAAATTAACTTGAATATAATATACTTTTGAGTCCTACTATAAGTACAAATGCATCGAAACATTTGTAACGCACCATGAAGCTGAATTTTATTGATATCTTTGCTTCAAAGACAACCAGTAACTAATTTTGAGTTTGCCAAAACAGTTATGTTTTAAAAATTCAACAAAAAACTGTGAGGGTAACATTTTGGGGAGACACACTCTTGAGCAACAACCACAACAGATGGACCAACGCGGCAAGTCTATTATTATCGGCGGATTTCTTTATTAACTGGTTTATCTGCATAACGTCAAATTGGTTGATAAATGACGATAATTATCGGCTAATTTCTTTATTATCTGGTTTATCTGTTTGACGTCAAATTGGTCAATAATTGCCGATAATTATCGGCCACCGATATTATTGTGCATCCCTATAAATAATCCACTTGATCAAATCGTTATATTTGAGGGGTTTTGTCTGATTTTTGACCATGAAAAAAGAAGCTGGATTTTAAAAAAATGACATTTCAATCATACTGAACACAACAATAAAGGATATTTTTGTTCCAATTGCCAATATTGTATCGGCACATTAACGTGATTTAGTGGGAGGAGGTGTTTTGAAAGTTAGTCAGCCAGTGTGAAATTCCTAAATGGATTAAAATTCCAGAGAGACTTGTAATGTAGTTGTGACTGATGAGGTAGCACAAGCACATTAGTAATTTGCATGTCAAGTGATTTCCTGGAAGACAAACTTAGAGGAATACCCAATTCAGTATTTAGAAAACACTAGAAGAAATGTCAGACATGCACGGTCATGAACAGTAACTTGAGTTGTCTGGGGTCCATTCTTTGTCTGAGCCCTTTATTGACTTTGCTGATGTTTTTCTTCTCACAAAGATTAACCTGAGTAAACATTTCCCATAATTGTCTGAATCAATGCCTGGATAACGTGGATTTCATTGATGAGCTAGACAGATATAAGACAAAAGTATTATGACGTACTGTATATAGTGTTGTGTTAGCTAATAGAAATATTTAATTATGTATTTCATCTGGTCTCCTTGTTACTTTTATTTTTGGAATACATTTAGGATTAAGATAATAGCAAAAATCAGCATATAATTAGTGAACATTATACATTCATTATATATACTTGCAGATTTATTTGCCCGTGGGCCAAATGCGGCTCATGGTCAAGTTGTATCCAGCCCGCAGCCTCTGTCATTAAATTAATCATGTCTGGCCCGTAGACCTATTGACCAGTGTATAAAATACACGCTGAATGCAATTTCACATTTACCCACAAGTGGGTAGCTAGCAACACTCTATCCACCTCCATGACACCATACTGTGTGACCGTTTTCGGACAGCCTCTAAAGTGACGGCAATGATATATATAATATATATATAATTACGATTCGGCGTTCGTTGACATGGAATCCTTTTCTTTGCAGAGCAGTTTTGAGAATCGATTACTTCACTTGAGGAATGTATTTTTTTATTTTGTCTTTGCAGCCGTTTAATTTCAGGGACGTAAAGCAAGGGTTTTATTAAACAATTTAAAAAATGACAATATTGTGAATGAACAATTGCTTTTCTTTTTAAATATAATCAACACTTTTTATATCATAAATTCATGTTGTGTAGAGAAGAGAACTGTATTTTCTTGTCTAGAAGCAAAGCAAAATGGGCTTTAAAAAAAAGAAGAAAAAAAAGCTCTACTGTAAGAAAAGCCTGGTGGGCTGCCGGGCTTATAAAACACTGGGGGAAAGCCTGAAATATGATATTTTGTTTATTTCCCTGTTATTGAATAAAATATTTCAGAGAACTTTTAATTGCCAATTGTGATGTTTCATGTTTGAAATCTGATTTTCACTGGTGAATACTTTTACTTATTTCCCTGTTTTTAAATCTAAAAGTTCAGTGAACATTTCATTGCCAGTGATATGTCATATTTTCAAATGAACCCAAAAATTTGAAATGTAAATGAAAGTCAAATCTGAAAGGCAGTCTGTCTGGTTTGCAAAAATTTGTTTAGATTTATTGGTGTTCCATCTAAAAAAAAAAGAAAGAATGTCAGGGTAAAGCTGAATGGCCTCGGCCCCACCACATTTTCACCTCACCAAATCAGGTTCTCTTTGCAAAAGGTTTGGACACCCCTGGTCTAAGTGCTTTTAAGTGGCTGCTCATTGGGTTGGTTATTATGTAAATCAGCCAATTGTTATGACCAAATTCACCAGACAGCACTCTATTCTAATTACTTCTCACTTGATGGGCATGCACACCAGCCTTGTATTTGTAATACAAGCATTAAAAAGTCAAGTTTACACAATATGTTTCCTTTAAGTTACCCATTAACTACAGAAATGATGGCGCCCAAAATGAGGTGTACATTATGCAGCACGGGCTTGAACAGGGGTGGGCAAACTCAGTCCTTGAGGGCGTCCTGCAGGTTTTGGAAGTTTCCCTCTTCCAATTCAAGCCGATTCCAATCAATAGGATCATTATCAGGCTTGTGCAGAGCTTGCTGATGAGCTGATCATATATCAGCTCAGAAGGGAAACATCCAAAACATGCAGAACTCCAGCCCAGAGGACCGAGTTTGCCCATCCCTGGTCTAGAAACATTGCTAATTTAATATTATGTCGTAATTATGTTTTGTCCTTGACTCAGTTTAAAGGCTCCGTTTTTAATGGCTCAGTGCCTGCCACATGCAGCATCCCGCTGACGACAGCATACATTTGTCTGTCTGCTATTGTTTTGGACGAGTACTACTTCCTCAAAGTTACGCAATAAATTCAAGTAAAACGCTGATTTAAAAAACTGCTGAGCCTTTTCAAAGGAATGAGAGGACATCTGCTGCGTAAGGTTTATGGATTATGAGGAAACACTTTGCGTGATCTGACATCACAGAAAATAGCACTGGGTGGGAACAATTCAGTGAGTCACAGCAGAGCATGTCCACCTTAATTTAAAGCTTCTCAGATCCACTAAAATTGTCATTTTAATTACTAAAAGCATTGGCATTTTAATCTACAATACATGAAAGTCCTGATGCTGTGAAAGTTATATTTTCTTACTTGCCCTGTCTAATTTCTATTTTCAATTGAGTCATGCAAGTTATACGTCACATTAATGGTGGAAAAAGCTTTGAAATTATTTATTTCTGTCTTTTTTTTTTTAACAAAAAATCTGGCATTTAGACATATAGACTTTTCCGCCGTACATGTACAGTAAGTAGGGATGTACATTCAATTCAATTAGTCATTGATTAATTTTAGAAAATCTATATTTATCTTTAAGATTTCTACATCACCCAATACTGAATATACATTGACCAGAATAATGTTACCCTGAGGAATTGTAACAGAACGGAGGACTGCATGTATGTTGCTTAACTTATAGTTAGAAGTTATATCTGATAAGTCAAAAGTTTTAAAACTCTCTCTACTTTTGTCCCGACTCTGGTCCTACATCGTTGTCTAAAGTAGCAAAATATTTTATTGCGTTACCTGTATAATAGTTATGGTTGCATAAATAATACAATCATTTTACACACGCTTGTAACAACCCAAGATTACCTTAGGGTGTCAACCTCAGTGTTAAACAAGTAACATTTTAAAATAATAAAGCCCTTCAGTCATATGAGACCATGTGATAGTGTTTCATTTTCAAAAATGCTATCGGTGTGAAGATTCAAGATTGTATGCAACTTGCAAATGCATGCAAGTTATTTACAGTATGCTATGTCTATCAAAGATGGAGAAGGCTTGTGCATCTATTCAAACCAAACCTACTGTGTTATTAGTCTGTCAGAGAGGAGAAAGCGTAGTGCCGGTAATAAGAAGATATTGATGGATTGTGGTTCAGTGAAACATACCTTTTAGCTCTGGAGTCCAGTGAGTCAGTGGAGCCTCTGTGCGTGAAGCTCTCTCCAGCCTGCTCTGAGCTCAGCAGAGGCCTGCTGTCGTTCTCCATGATACCCGGTGAGACACTCACTTAGGTCCTGACAACTCCCATCACCTGACTGACACGAAAGTATCATAAAGAAAGTTAACAACTGACTGGAACGAATTATACAATGAAATATCACAGAGGAACAATAAAACAATATTTGTGCAGTATAGTCAGGAAAGGCAGTTTTCTGTAACATTTCTTTCTTCTTGAGGACTACGAATTACATGCCTAAATCATATATTATGGTCGTCGAAGTGAGCGGGTGCGGATGGCAAAAACATCCAGCGGCCATATTCGTCGTTCGTTGACGGGGGTTCAAAAGTTCAAAATTATTATTTTGGGGGACTAAAACGCTGAGGGAGGGGGGGAAGCCTGCAACGAGTACACATCCAAGTTCTAGCGCGATTCACGGCAAAATCGAGAGTTGCTGCTCACGGCAAAATATCTACTTCGTAAACTTTTTTTTTTTTAAAGCCTAACCCATCCAGTTATGGAGGCATGCAGGACAGTCATCACGTGACAATACAAAAATATATTTTTCGTTGATTTACTTATTTACAATTACACTAATGCTCCAATTAGGTAAAAACACACCATATTATCATTCAATGCAAAACCTAGTCAATTATATAAAAAGACACACCAAGGTTTACAGCAATAAAAATCTTTCCTGGTGTCTAAAGTTCATTGGCTACATTCAGCTGTGTCAGAACGTCGTAAAATCTGCGAAACGAAAACAAAATTTGGATATTTAACTTGATAAGTATACTTAAAAAAAAACATGCCGCGCCTTCGGGGGAATAAGCCTTTACTCAATGATAAACAGTAAATATGCGGTCCGAAATTAAGATTGTGGTTTATTTTTCTTACAGGTACGCTAAACTGTAACTATTCAAAGCAAAACAATTACATGCATGTCATGCTTAAAAACACACACAAATACCTACCAATGTTTACAACGAAATCCTTCCCCGGTATCTTCACATGTAGCTGTGCTTGAAACGCAGTAACCTTGAGTAACTGCAGTACATACAATAGTAAATAAGTACATATGCGATCTTAGGAAATAAAAATATGCTTCCTCATTATAAATAGACGAGCTGTGGTTATGCCCCCTTCGTCTTCCGTCCACCTACTGAATTTGATTTTCCCCCTTCCCCTCCACCCTTTCCCTAAAAAAAAACAACATAAACAAATTTCTTCTTCTTCTTCTTCGTGAATGAGGAGGCGCTATGTTTTAGTGATGTTTTGATGTAAAAGCTTTTGTATTTTTTTATCTATTTATTTAATTGCTCTTGCCGAGCTGTATGTTAGGAAAATAATGTAAATAAGAGCGGCAAATAAATGTATTTTTTCAAAATCAAAATCAAAATCTTCTTCTTCTTCTTCTTCTGCTTCTGCTTCTTCTTCTTCTTCTGCTTCTGCTTCTTCTTCTTCTTCTTCTGCTTCTTCTTCTTCTGTGTTTAACATTGCATCTGCTTCTGCTTCTTCTTCTTCTTCTGCTTCTTCTTCTTCTGTGTTTAACATTGCATTGAAGCTACCAGGCTGTCGGTTCTTTTCATTGTCCAGCAATAAAACACACTATATTAAAAAATTACAACTTGTAAAAGAGTATGATAAAGGCGGTTTAAAAACAATAGATTTTGAATGGATGATTGGAGTTTCTAGAATTACCTGGATTAAAGCGTTTCTAATCTAGACAAACCAGATTCTTTGTGGTTTCACATTTCAAAGAGTGTTTTTGTCAAAGTAGGGGGTTTTGAATTTCTTTTAAAATGTGGTTTTGAAATATCTAAACTGCTCGTGAAATTGTCTGAGTATCATAAACAGGTATTATATTTTTGGAAGATGGTGTTTACTGTTTACCCGTAATTTTTCACAACATGGCTCCACCTTATGGAACAACAGAGTAATTACATCCAATAGGAAGACTATTCAAGAATGGTATGACAAAAATATTATCTTTGTGATTGGTATATTATATGAAGATGGTACATTTTTAAGTTTGGAATGGTTGGAGAGAAAATTTAACATAAGAAGCTAAGAGAATATATTAAATTAATAAAGTTTGTAAAGCGGTTCCTGTGGCCTTAACAAACATGATTAAAAATTACATACTTTACTCTAAAAGACAAATCGTGCTGCCAAACATTCAATTAAAGCACATTTCCCTTAAAGATAAGAAGTGTAATAACAAATGTGTCAATAAACATTTCAAAATGAAAAGATTTTATGACTTTGATGGAAGTGTTAAAATTCGTAACAGGGAAAGTAAACGTACAAAGGATAATGTGAACTTTTTAAAATGGCCAATTTCTCCTAAAATGAAAGAAATTTTACATGGTTATTATCCAGTGACAGCTATGTTGAAAAAGCAGTTTGCGGTGGAACCATGCAACAACAATTGATCATTTATTTTTCTCTTGTAGTTTAACAAAGGAATCTTGGAAGAATGTAACATTATGGATGAATTAAATTGGACAAAGTACCAAAACTAAATGTGGATCAATTTCTTTATGGTTTGACTAATATACCAATCGAAGGAAGAAGACTTTGCAATATAATAATAATTATGGGTAAGTACCATATTCATTAATTTAAATGGAAAAATAGAAAGCCATCCATTGTTTTGTTTAAAGTTGAATTGCAGTCCCACTTTGCTTCTTTGTCAATTTTGAAGGACTTGAATACGGACTCTCAGATGGTTTGTGAAGAGGTCTCAAAGTATTTGTGTTTTTGATATGTGAAACTGTACATAGTTGGCTTATAGAAATGTGAAAATGCTTTACTGTTTCTTTTCTTTTGTTTGTTTTTTCTTTTCTTTTGTTTTTTGGTTTGTAACACAAATGTTATCTCCCAGCAAGAGTTTGTGTGTGTGAAAATAAATAAACAAATAAACGTGGTTTTTTTTCATAGTCCTCCTGTCCTATTTAAGAGAGTAGTGCGTAACAGACGACCCAGTAATCTCAAAGAACTGGAAGACTTTTGTCCGGGAAAATGGGCGAAGATACCTCAAACAAGAATTGAAAGACTGTTGGCTGGCTACCAACAGCGTTTACAAGCTGTGATATAACTTACCAAAAGGGTCAGGGTGCCCAAAACCCTATTATTTTGTTTTCTATTATTTTGGAAGAAGTGTAAATACATTACAAATTTTTACTGGGGGTGCCCAAACTTTCAATGAAATTTTGCTTTAGCGCCCCAATTTGGTCAGGGATAAGTCCACTTGTTTTTCCTAACCTAATTAAATTATAAATAATAATAAATAAAAAAAACATCCCTAACACATATCCCAATGGAAAAAACTGATGATTGTTTAAAAGAATAAATAGAACCTGATCATTTTGACACTGTGGCTCCAATTTTGATTCATTTGGTTAAACATGTTAACTTGGAGAACAACAGTTTTTTTTCAACAGGCAGTGACAATAGGATCAGGCCTGAGTGCAGCCTTAACAACTGACATACATTTCGCGGTTAGCCACTTTTAATCACAGAATAGGCTCAGACTAGACAATTCCTGTTTTATCTAAGGCTGAAGTAAACACCATGGTGCATGCAGAGGACATAGTAAGTACACTAAGTACAGGAAGCAACGACAATACAGTTGACAAAAATGTTTTTGCTCACTGAAAAGATTTGAGTGTGATATCAAAACGGTTGAAGAGACAAGAGATCAACATTTCAGCTTTTATTTCCAGGCATTTGCAAATAAATCAGAAAATAATAAGATGATAGCATTACTGTATTTGCAATCATGCATCAAAAGAAAAGTATAGGAACACACAGACTTAAAATAGACTAGAGCGAATAAGACAATATTTCATTGTAGGCCTTTTGTTTATAAACTGCAGCCTGTGACGCACTGACAGGGGAGGCTGAGTAGGTGGAGCCACACCTGCTTGTGAAGAGAATCATCATTACATCAAACTCTTATCCATTTTAGTTTTCTTATTTTCGTTTTGAATCCAATAATGTCTCTGATTTTGTCATTAAAATTGCTGAAATTGCATATTTCCTGTTCAAATAGACTACGTAAGTTAAACAGTATGGAGGTGTCATGTTTTGGGTTCTGTTTTCCTTGTGTGTCTCCCTTGGTCTTGTTTAAGTGTCATCCTGCCCTTCCTCGTGTGAACCAATCAGTGCCCTCAACCACTTGTGTCTTGCCCCAGGTGTGTCGTTAGTGTCTGTGTATTTAGTCTGCTGTCTCCCCTCTGTCTGTGTCGGTTCATTGTTTTTCCCCATGTGATGCTGCCCGTTTTTGCCTTGGCTTTTCCCCCTGGCTTTTCCACCCGTGTCATGCTGCCCGTTTTGCCTTGTTGTTTTCCCCATGTTTTGGTTTCCCTGATAATTTGGAAGCTCGCTTTTGTTTTATAGAAATTACAAATTTTTTTTTTGCTCCATCAACTGCATCCTTGCCTGGCTATTTTTCCTCCGTGCGACTGGGTCCTCCACCAAACCACACCCTTCTCGACAGGAGGTAAATATGGTGCAAAAGTAAAAAAAAATTGTACGTGTGGAAAAAAGTATAAATCTGTATCTGTAAAAGTCGTGATTTGTACCTATAAAAACAAATTGTATCTGTAAAAAAATAAAAACAAATTGTATCTGTAAAAAAATAAAAACAAATTGTATCTGTAAAAAAATAAAAACAAATTGTATCTGTAAAAAAATAAAAACAAATTGTATCTGTAAAAAAATAAAAACAAATTGTATCTGTAAAAAAATAAAAACAAATTGGATCTGTAAAAAAATAAAAACAAATTGGATCTGTCAAAAAACAAAAACAAATTGGATCTGTCTAAAAATAAAAAACAAATTGGATCTGTCTAAAAATAAAAAACAAATTGGATCTGTCTAAAAATAAAAAACAATTGGATCTGTAAAAAAAATAATAATAATTGGATCTGTAAAAAGATTTAAATAGTATCTGTAATTTTTTTTTTAAAAATTATCTAAAAAAAAAAAATTATCTAAAAAAAAAAAAAATTATCTGTAAAAAAAAAAAATCTGTAAAAAAAAAAATCTGTAAAAAAAAAAAATTATCTGTAAAAAAAAAAAATTATCTGTAAAAAAAAATCTGTAAAAAAAAAAATTATCTGTTAAAAAAAAAATTATCTGTTAAAAAAAAATATATCTGTAAAAAAAAAAAATTGAATCTGTAAAAAAAAACAAAATTGAATCTGTAAAAAAAAACAAAAGATTGAATCTGTAAAAAAAAACAAAAGATTGTATCTGTAAAAAAAAACAAAAGATTGTATCAAAACTAATTGGACCTGTAAAAAAACCAAAACTAATTGGACCTGTAAAAGTTGTGATTTGTACCTGTAGATATGACAACTTGTAGTCAAAGAAGTCGCCACTAGGAGTCACAAGTGTTTTTTCTGCTGCTGTCCAGTCACGTGACTTTTGCACCAAATCTCTCGCTCCAATGCCAACATCGCGAGGGGGAGGCACACAGGATTCCGCATCCAACTGTAGTAGGAAGACTGCTATTGATTGGCTTCACTGAAGTCAAGTCAGCTAGACAAATACAAATTAATACATGATTTTAAGTATATTTATTATTATTTATTTAACGAGAAGGACAGTGAAAGTGTGTCGCACAGAAGTGACGTCATCTAGCAGCAGCCAATAGAAAACCTTCTTCAAATGACGTCGCTCCTGTGACAATATTTTGTGTTTGACTTTTAGCATTTGTTAATTTGTTGTATTGGGTATATGCCACGGAGGAGGCGGGACTTCCGACTTCCTGGTTTTCACACATCAGCTTTGTTTCCGTTTCCTGTTTGCCATTTGTGGGCCGAGTCCCAGTTCTTGCACTTCCGCCTTTGTGGCCCTCGGGTGCGCGTACCCGTCGAAGCGCGCGAGTGTGTAGTGTGTCTGTCTCAGTTGTCTGAAACATTTCAGAGAGTTGAGATGTCGGGAGCATGCGGTTGGGTGGGGCGCAGGGGTGGGGGTGCGAGTGTTGGAACGCTGCCATCAGTGACCGGAAAAGACACTGATGTGTGAAACCCGGAAGTCAAAAGTCTGTGGCATCTACCCCATTATGACATTGATGATAAGAATAGCTATTGTTGTCATTTGTACAAATATCAATAAAAAAAAAAGTTAGAATTTTGGCTCCAATGGCTCGCCTGCTTTTTCATTTAACTTAGCCGGAACGTAATGCTAGGTAGGTAGTGCGTTACTTTATTCATTTTACCATTGGTGTTTATTAAATCTTACATATAAGTTATAGCCTACACTTTTTCTTTCTTTCTTTTTCTTTTTTTTAAGAAAACTACTAATCTAAAGACTAATCTTAAACTGACCATTATTTTAATAATTAAAACTAATAATAACTAACAGAGCCGCCCTGAAAATGAATTAAAACTAACAACAATAATAAAAAAAAATCACAACGAAATAAAAACTTAACTATAATGAAAATTCCAAAACTATAATAACCGTGGTATCAAGCCAATGGAATCTGGTGTGCACGTGACTGTTTTCCCCACATATTCGCACCTGCGCACCGCTCATGCGGAACCCGGGTTATATTGTCTATACATGCATTGCTGCACCGTTAGGTTGATGCTGATTGAAAGAATTAGAAATAGTTTGTTTGAATGTGCATAATGTAATGTACATAAAGTATGAAAAGGAAACAATCCAAATACTTGATAAGTTTGGAAAACGTTTAATAACCATCTTTTGTTAAAGGAAAAAAAGAAGTCTTGCAATAAAATATGCATATTTTTTTCCACGTTAGTTTCCTGCATTATTCTGCGTTTTCTCCAACTCAAATACCAATGATTAGACAAACTTGATACTTCATGTTCCATATTTTTGCTACATAAACCATATTTCAACACATAACCATCTAAAAAAATTGTGAATAAAAAAAAAGTTACAAGATTGTCTGTTAAGGCTGCAGGCACAAAGGCTATGCAACTGTATGCAGACTTCTCATTGTTTTCAACAGTTAACCTTATGACTGACAGACTTACTTCTAACTGATCGTTTCAAATATTACAAATATTTGGGATTTGAGACTATTTGAGAACAGCAGTAAGACATCAAATATATATATTTTTTCCTTAGTCTGATAGCTCCTCTTGGCATGCATTTAGCTTGGGTCCAAAGAAGCACCTTTTTACTGTATAATGTAACATAGCACCATTTTTTCCCCCCATATAATTTTTCTTTTATACTGAGACCCAACCGATGGCATGCATACACTGTAAAACTTAGCTGTCTGTTACCATTTCTAAACATAGCTTTATTTAAAAATTACAAGGCAAGTAATGATTACTGATAAAGTACTTTACATAGAGTGGATGAACTAGTACAGTACAAAACGTGTTCTATTTTTTAAAGTCATATTCTAGAGGACTACAAGACACACCAATATACGTAACATTTACCTAAAATGTACACATGTTCCATGTTTTTCAGGTCATTTCTCTTTCAAACAAAAACCCAACTTATCTCTAAGTTCCAAAACTGTGGAGAGGACAAAACGAAACAGCAAACCATCACTTCTTCAGTATGCAAACATTCACATGACAAGCACAAGTACATTTACACTTTGTCACCACTAGTCCCACCTCTGTACCTTTTTTTTACAACCTCAAATTCACTACTTTCCTCAGTGGACTTCATTGTTCCCAACTTAAAAGGTACTTTAAGGCGTTGGGGTTGGAAAAATCAGATTTTTCTTTATGAAGTTTTTCATCAATGTCCAAAAATATTGTAACCACCTTAAATGCTTACCATTTTCTATCACCCCCCCCCCCCCATGCCTTAAACAAACAACACCAAATTTGTGTCCTTCAACTTCTTTAACGTAGTCATTAATGTTGAATCAAATTTTCTTTCAATTCATGAAAGTTTCACACCTAAATACATGAGTTGTTGTTTTTAACCACTAACAAAATTTTCAAGGTACTGGGCAAGCACTGTAGGTCAGAAGCCCAAAGCAGGTGTTATTTGGGATGTTTCATGTCTAACAATTATATCAAGACATATTTAGAAACGCATATCTATACAGTATGTAACATTTATTAGTATTCTATTCTTTTTGTGTGAGTTTATTTATTTGTGCTCAGCCATTGAAGTTGTAGCTGAACACAATCTTAACAAATACACTTGATTGTTATACAGTTTAAGCTCTATTGAGTTTTTGGTTAGTCTTGAACCATATAGTAAAAGGAAACCAAACTAAATCTGTCTGCTTTGGAATTAGCCGAGTTGATTTTCATATTTCACAGGACGCAACGCATGCAGTGCAATCTCCAGAGACAAAAATATGTTGACGGCTTGGGAGACCATTCAACACTCACGCCCGTAAAAATGTAATGTTGTCTTTTGAAGTCATGAGGTAGACCCCACCGATTCACATCTGTGGTGCTTTCAAACACTAACAAGATGTGTCTGTTACAAGCATGAACAAAGATTTAACCCTGTCATCTCCCTCTTAAGACAAAGACAAAAAATAAGCAGCAGTATTTTGCCAAGTAACAATACATACTCTCTGCATTTAATTAGTTATATCTCATCCTTGGACATATGCACTAACATAATTGTGGGAGTGCTGAAAACATTGGCACATATGTTAATAGGATTTTTATTGTCCATACTTTTAACTCCCACATAATTCTCCCGATTTACACCGTTCAAATTTCAACTTGCTTCAAGAATTCACGCCATCCTCGGTATATATCGTCCGATTCTTTTTCTAAGTACCACATTCCACGCCCACTTCCATACATACAATTGATCATCATTACCAGCTCTCTGATACTGCTCAGTGGCGCATTTGGTAAAGTGCAATTGTCCAGTAACCAGGAGGTCGCGGGGATCGATTCCCTCTTGAAGCTCCTTTGCGTTAATGCAGTTTTCTTTTCTTTCTTTTTTAAAATTTATCATCCAACTACAATTAATAATTAGTAATTTTCACATAACTTATCTGTCGATTTACTTTATAAGCATTTCACAAGCATTCAACACTCATTCAGCTTTTATTAGCATTTAGCTTTCAGCATTCCCACGCAATTTCTGCAGAAATTGCACTTTTTCTAGTTACACTAGCTATCTAGGTAACGTACTTTTTTGGAAAAATAAATATTAGCGAACGTGACTGTTTCTTCGAAATGTAATTCTACTCTTAGTTAACACGATTATTATTTGCATTGATTTACACAAAATGGGGAAATTCTATAGACTCAAATCTAAAAAAGTTGTGTTAAAGAGCAGCTCATCATAGTCCATGGAAAAAGTCCCACTATGTTAACAGATTACAAAGCAGTTGAACAAAAAAGTGCAACTTTTATTTAAAGTGCTTTTTTAAAGAGCTTTTTTAAGAGCATTTTTGGAATTCCAGCGACAGATTCCAAGGCAATTTACAAGAAATTCATGTTCTTGTAACTAGAGAATGAAGACAGAATATTTAGCAGTAATGTCTAAAGCAATTTAAAACTTGCCTCCTGCGCCATATTCACCGATTTGTGAAATAAATTCAAATAATTTGTTAATCCGTATTTTTCTAATAAATTGTGCTTAAAGTTATTCTTTCTATACTTTGACTTGTATGAAAATAAAACAATTCAAGATATAATTGTTCTTCACACTCTAAAAGTCGGCCAAACAAACAAACAACCCATCAAACTGTGCTTACACCTTACACAATCACAAGGACTGACTGTCACCAATGACGCCAGCCTTGATGAACAATTAACTTTTTCTTCTTCGCCCACTTTGATCATATTATTTCATCTCCTCACTAAACTGCAAGCTAAGAGCATCAAGAAAACAGAAGTTGGCATGACAGACATGACAGAGGGTCTGAAGAAGACTACGCCTGGTTAGAATAAAAAATTAATTGTTTTTGGTTCATATATTTTTGTGAACATTTCAACCTTGGCTGAGTGAGTGTAATTGCTCACATTCTTAAAATTGCTGGGTCAAAAGTAACTCAAAATGGGGGAATTGACTAATCCAGTGCTGGGTTATGATTGGTTATTTATATTGAGCGTATTTGGTTGAGGATTTGATCCAGCATATTGAGTAAAGATTTTGACCCAATTACAGGTAAAAAGTACCCATGCAGATGAGCTAAAGCTACCAAAAAAAAAAAAAAATTGAAATTGTTCAGCTGGTTACCAGGTTATCAGTACAGCTGCTCAAAATCGACGGCTCGCAAGTGAGTTAGGAAAACAATACAGCATTTTTGTGTGTGAAAATTAGTTACCGGTAATCCACACAATGGTACATTTATGTGCAGTACATAAAACTTTCTCGAAGACTGCATGATGATCTGACTTTCTACATGTTAGTTAGAGGTCTCAATTAATGCATGCATCGTTTTGTCTCAATATATGCTTTGCGTTATTACAACCTTTGGTCAGCTAAGTAGACTAAAGAATTTCATTGAATACTGCTGATAACGGGTAAAATTTCATATAAAGATGGAAATTGAACACAGTAATAAATAAGTCAGAAATAGGCCCTCTGTCTTTAGTCTTTCTATGCTGCTCATATAAGTGCTCAAGGTACAGCTAGCTAACTGCTATATACAGCTAACTGCTATTCAAATTCTAATTAAAAGCAGCACTAGAGAAGATTTTTAGAAACAAAAACACACAACACACTAGCACTTATACACAAGTTATAACCTCTCTTTTCAGTAGATGATATATATATATAGACTAAACATACAGACATATGGAAGGTATGACCGCCCATGGTAGCAGGATATTGAGCCCTTTCTACTCTCTCACTTTGTTTATCTAACCAGTGTGCATTCAGATGCTTAATGAGTCTGGTTTTACTTTCGCTTGTATTCCTCTCATGTTCACGCTATTGACCTGAGCTATCCTCCATGGGGCAACGTAATACAGAAACCAGAGAAAAAGATGAAAAATCTATAGCACCATGTGTTTTGTTCAGATTTCAAGTATTTAAAAATTTAATTGATTTGTTTTAAACATTCATCTGGTTGAAAATATGAAATGAAGGAATTACCATTCTATAGTGTTGTAATGGGGGGCATGTGGGAAATAAAATATACAGTAATTCTTTCTCTTTTGAGTATCCAAAATACTTTGTAGTTTCAAAGGCATTGTTGATTCCGAAACTAGTTGGTGGTCCAGCATTGAGGCACCACAACTGGCCAGAAAAAAAGGGAAAAAAACTAAACATAAAATGTCATCATGTCTTCTAATAATTTGGTCCATTTGTAACCATTTTCTATTTCTCAGGGACTGTTGTCCTTGTGGCTTCTATAGGCTGGGGATGAGACCATCCTATCAAAAAGTACTTCTCTATAGAGCAGCATGTTATAAAATCAGAAAAGGTGCAACACAGACACAGAGAATTTTCATCTTTCTGTGACATTTGGATTTGCTATGGTGAAAAGAAAGGCTTAACAAGACCTCTTTTGTCAACCAGCCTGCATGGTAAAACATCCGTGTATAAAAACTGGCATGAGCAATTTAAAGAAATTATTTTTAAGTGTAATGAGCTCTCTACCACTAGAGCCTGTTACGGCCGCCTGTTTGTAAATCGATTGTCGAAAATGGAAATATTTGAGCTTGACACTTAAGTCTGAAATTAATTTAAAACAACGGCAACAAAGGAAACCTCTGTTACAAATTGACCGATTCTATTGTTTTGATAGTGGGCTTTGCAAATCAGGGACAAAATTTGAAAAAAAATAACTCCTATGTTTTGTACAAAAAACATAGATGAAAGGTTCGTGCTAATTGGACATTTCTATATGTGAACCACAATTGACCGAGTACTATAGAATGCAACAAGGGATGATGGTCGCTTCAGGCACTCTCTACCCCATCTACCTTTTGATTCAAGCTGAGAAGAAAGCAATAAGATCAAAAAGTGATTTCATATCCATTAAGAAAAAAAAAAACAGCACAGACAACAGACAACTTGCAGCCATTGTAGGAGCAGCCAGTAGCTTTATCATTTGCCTGATACAAAATGGGCTGTTAAATTCTTTAATCTACAGTAATTTAATACCAAAACCCCGAGCATTCACTTATTTTAATTAAGGGTGGTCAATCATTTGAAAAATTTAAAGTGAAATCATTAATTAATTGGTGGTAGTGTTTTTAATTTTACTGTATTTTAATGATATGGAAGTTAAATGTATTTTATGAAAAGCCTTCGAAAAGATATTAACATAATTAGCTGCATTTGGGTAATATACAAGTTAGATCAAGAGTTTTATGGTTACTGGGATTTAAATCATTCAAATAAAGATATTTGGGTGGTCTAAATCTCAAAGTGTTTGTGTTGGATTGCAGGATAAATGTCAATGTACTGCAACAGTTAGTATTCCTTTGTAAGGTGTCTCTTGCCTTAATGTTGACAAAAGTGAGGGGCTCCATTGGTGTTCCACCACAGTTTAATAACATCAATAGACACCTAAGGTCTAGACTGAGGGATTGCCAGCCCCAAGGTGGCGAGGTATGCAGTTAAGAGTGAAAATTGCTACATTTTATAGACTGCAGGCTGTATATGAACATATATACACACATTAGGTGCGTACATCTATTCAACAAAAGACAATTCGACATGTACACAAAAGTCGAACGATTTGATTCGGTGGTGTTTCAATTCGATTCTGTATGGCTCAGTTTGAGAAGTTATACCATAATGCTTTTATTGATGACATTATATGAATGAACTGTCACTACATGTGGCATTTACTTCGATTTGGTTCAATTCGATGCACTCGCGTCTTTTAAATGAAAAGCGATTTTCCGATTCAGATTGTTTTTAGTGAACACCCCTAATACACTTGTACACACATTTGTGTACATATATATTTGTATATATACAGTACGTGTGTGCATATAGTATAGAAATGTACTCTTTGTGTACATATAGATTATGTACAGTATATACGTGTATCACTCTGTTATTGAAATAAATAATAAATTACCTCTGCTTGTGAGAATGCGTGTACAGTATTAATCATGTCATGAACTATAACAATCTGCAGGTGTCAACAACCATATCACACCATATATGACGAATATTCTCTTTGAAAAACCCCGCATCAGTGGCAAAGTGCCCTCCTTGCAACCATTCATACCCTTTGTTTTACTGTGCTAAACATTAGCAAGTACGTCACATTTGTAAGACGAGCTATAGGGAGAAAATGATGTTTGTTGCTGTGCAGAGCACTTCTTTTGCACATTGCCACTGTTCCACCATTTTATAGGTTCTTACCGAAATATGATTTATTATTTACAGGGTAGTAGCCTATTCAATTTAGAAGGGAGGAAGATGTATTGTGTTGGACTTGGTAGCTTGATATTTCTGAAATATCAGCGCTAAAATTCCATCTACTTTCGGGGGCACACACACATACCACAGTACAGTACAGCACAGTACACAATTGGCCGATTATGAGGTTCCGTCCTACTTCCAAGGTCGCTCAATCCTCCTGCTCCTCGCTGTCCTGCCGTGCGTCTGTGCTCTTCTCTTTGTGACAATTGAAAATTCGCCGCATCTCCTCCT
The DNA here is from genome assembly GCF_054856555.1 of Leptonotus elevatus. NCBI lineage: Eukaryota > Metazoa > Chordata > Actinopteri > Syngnathiformes > Syngnathidae > Leptonotus > Leptonotus elevatus. The sequence continues at coordinate 18,366,965 of NC_141253.1, forward strand.
CGTATCTGATGAAATTCTCCCCGAATCTCGCCCAGGCTTTTAAAGGGACGGTGATGGTGTTTCTGTACGGCTGACGCACTTCACTGATTTTTAAAAAGACGCCATAGCGGTTGGAACCGACGTCAAAATAAAACCTCTTGTTGTCCACGCGAAAGGACGCGGCCTCTGGAAGCTCGGGGCTGTCGTCGTGATTCCCGGTTACGGCTCGGCCGCGCTCGTCGCACTCGCCGTCGCCGTAGTCCTCGATGAGCTGCGAGAGTGCGTCCCTGAACTCAATGAGACCCTGCGCGGGCAGAACGATGGTCTGTTCGATCCCCTGGCCGTAGTAGCCCATCGTGCCGTGCCCTTTGCTGACAGTCTGTCGTATGCGCAGGAACCTCCCTCTCTGGTTCTCCTTCAGGTCCAGAAAGTACTTTCTGTTGTCCCTCTCGATGAATTCGCTCTTGAGGACGCGGTGTGCGTGGTCGTCCGACGCCGCGGAGCCGGTGGGAGACGATGCGGGCTCCTGCGCTCTTCTGCGGGGGTCGAGCGCGCGGCCCTGCTCGTTGCTGCTGTGCTCGTCGAGCTGCGGCGGAGGAGGTGGCGGCGCGAGGCCCCCCCGCAGTCCGATCCGGGCGTAATAGTCGATGAAGTCCCCCAGGCAATAGCGGAGCGCGGGCGCCATCGACATGGACAGCGTCAGTTTGCTTTTCCGGATGTTATCGTGGCGGCCTCTGCCGATCCACACCTCGGCGATTTTCAGGAAGCGTCCGCGCACGCTCTGCTTCACGTCCAAGTAGAAGCGTTTCTTCTGGATGTCGACGCGTTTGGAGGCGAGCTCCTGGATGTCGCTGCCCTGCTGCTGGGGACCAGTTTGCACGTATTGCTGAGGATACGTTGCTCTCGGCAAAGAGTCTGATGCAATCTTACCCCTGACTCTCTCCATTCCTCTGCAACATCCATCGGCCAGCATGATTTAGATTTCGCTTCTTGACAGCTCAGGACAACACGATTCCCCCATGCCCGTGCGCCTTTATTCCAACATCTGGCGTGGAGCTTGGTGACAAGTTTGCCTGATGCCTCGAATGACCTAAAGATGGCAGCTAGTTGGAAGGCATCAGCTGATCGTGTTGCTGTGTGTCCCGAATAAAGGTCAAGCTCGATTATTTAGCCACTGCAACCCACCACAGCTTTTTGCATCATCTATATGAATTGCAGCAAGCTCATTCAGAGAGTGAGAGAGAGCGAGGGAAGCAGCCGACCTGAAATGGGAGGAGGCGTGCAATCTACTACATGAACCCGATGAACCCATCCACCCCCCTCCCGTCCTGAGGGTACCTCTAGCTAGCTGGTAAAGATTTACACAGTCACTGTGGAAAAGATGGAGCTCTAGCTCGCATCTGACATCATGCACACGTCTGCTGTTATTAAAAAAAAGTATAAAAAATATAAAATGAAAATTGAGATATATAATGACGGCTCAATAATAATAATAATAATAATAATAATAATAATGTAGAGGATATAGCGAAAGTCACGTATAATTGATGCGCATTGAAAAGCATTAGGATACCCCCGCCCAACCCCCCAAGAAACAAAACCCGCTAATAATGCGTTTTCCACGGAAAATGACACTCGGTTCCTTTTTTTTCTCCTTCAAAAAATAATACACAGTATGTGTTAGGCAACCAAAAATACAGCAGAATGTTAAATACAAGTTATCCTATACGGATTAAAATTATTAGTATAAATTAGTGTTGTTACAATACCGATACTGGTATCGGCAGACGCCCTGATACTGCATTAAAACAGTGGTATCAGTATCGGTGAGTACTAACAAGTAACATGCCGATACCATTAATTCTGACACTAATATCAGATTGCAGCATCTTGTGTCTTGCTCATGCACGACATTCACTGATATGTGACATGTTCACTGCATGCCGAGCTAAGATATCCTATTGGCCCTTGAATGCTCTGAACCAATGGCTGGACAGCATTTTCATGTTGAGAAAAAAAACAACTTAGGTCAAGAGGTAGGTCTACTGAATTATTAATATACCTTTTGTAAATAAAATTATCAAATACATTAAATAAAAAAAATATTTCATGTAATTTTTGAAGCCTTTCAATGCCTTAATGCATTTTCAATCAAGAATTCCAGTCGGAGCAACGCTAATGCTCTAATCACAATTCAGGTGTAAAGCATGTAAGAAACATCCATGACTCATGCTTAACACATGATTTAAATAATGCTAATAATAAAAAGCAAACGCTGGGTGGAAAGGCAGCAATTATTTGCATCAGACGAATGTCTGATGCAAATAATTGATGCATAATGCATAATTGATGCATGTCATAATTGATTGATAGATACCTCCAAATAAAGTCATAAAAATCAAAGTGAAAATAAGTGCTGGGACATAACAAATATAGATCGCTACTGAACTTTAGTAGATCTTTCAGGTATCTGTGCTTGAGTATTTATTTTTCTGATTTACTTTTAATACCTACATTTGAAATAAAAGTACATCCACTTCTACAATAGCATGAACACTTTTGTCACCTCTGCTGAAAATAGTGTGATATATCTTTATTTTCATCGTGAAAGACACTCAAAAATGCAATTTAATGACCACTGACTACTAGAAATATGTTAGTGTGAGCTTGTGACTTGATAAGCATATCGTTCACAAATCAGATAAAAAGTATGATCAATGCTGCAAAAAACGGAATATCTCAAAGATACTTAGTTTAAATTCCTGCCACAATCCAAAATGGCACACACACACACCTCTGCCATGCTCAAGAGATATTTTGAAATGCAATATGTGGAATTAACCCGAAAAGTGTATTTCCGGTAAACTTGTCATACAGTCTACAGAACCTATACACTCTGACTGTTCACCAGTCCATTACAGGGCACATGTAAACAACAGACAGCCATTCACACTCACTTTCACAGCGTGACAGAGTGGGAAGTGAACCACGCTGCAAGCAGGCAAGTGGAGCACTCAGTCACTATAATACAAAGCCATGGAAATGTAATTTGACATTGAAAGCAAGTCATTTAAGTGCTAATAAGAAAACAGTATTATTTTATACTACTAAAAAATGGGGGAGCATGCAGTCACCATATTGTAACAAATAAAGTCAGTCACCCTTACAGGAAAGTATCCGGCCCTGTTTGGAAGCAAAAACAATTTTGAAATAATTTCACGTGCTTGTGTAAATGGGAGCAACAGCAGACAGAAAAGCGAGGCCATTTGCAAAACCTCTATTATAGGGAACTACATAATCATAATTGGAATACTGTATACATGTTCCTTTAGGAAATGTTTTGCTCTGCTTGGTTGAGAGCAAACACAGAACAGAACTAGTAGCATCCTTTGGGATCACCAAAGACTTGAAATGAATATCCGACATTAACACAGACACACAGTTTGTCACGTAGACCACAAGCTGGCCCTCTAAGTGTTCTTACTGTGGCCTGTAGCCACCAAGCTGTGGCATGTAGCTGGAGAGAGATGGGCCGTCTGTAAGTGTTTTCTGCTCATTGTCTTCTCCCGAGGAACACGAGTCCCGTGGCAAGAGCACCTCCTGTGGCTCCACCTCAGAAAAGCTGGCACTGTCTTTGTTCCATGCAGTGTGTGTGAAGCAAGGCAGTCGTGAGAAGGGTTGGGAAGCTCTGCTGCCTTCTTGCACCAAAAGGTCTGGGTTCTCCTCAGAGTCCAACAGAGGCTGTGTGGACTCGGAGCGGGAAAAAATGAGCTGCTGAGGTTGGGCACTCGGGGTCTGGCCTTTGTAGCCATTAGATGCCACCACTGAGGAGTACTGAACAGTGCTGGCTGTGGTGTCAGCGATGTCAGCACCCTCGTCGCTGTCAGACACACTCTGACGGGGTGACGACATACAAGAGGAGCCTCCGATGCCACTGCTGTGCTCCTCAGACAGATACTTGTCCTTCTTGAGAGCCAGGCTTGCTTTGTCTTCCTCAGACAATGACTTTCCATCACTTATGTCCACATCAAGCACGCTGATGCCAGACAGACAGTTCTCCTTTGGAGTCTCTGGCTGTGGAGGAACATGAAGAGGCAATCTTAAAACAGCAGTAGTGCAAGCTTGTGTGAACTGTATCATGCACATCATGTTCTAGGGAACACCCGCAATAGACCAAGTTCACTAAGTAATGAGTATCTAGGTATTATTTATTAGGTGTGTCAAAATTAGTGCATTAATTTTCACTTAATTTAAAGTTCCTTTAACGCTTCTATTTTTTTAAACGAGCGATTAATGACCGCCCCTTATTTAGGAAAGCCTGTACTGGGGGAATTTCGGCCACAACGCAGCAGACACATCCATGTCGAAATTTAGCAGTAATAAATGTAATAATAATGCATATATTTGTGGAGACTGGGCTCAAGTTGTATTTTACAATTTTAAAAATGTGCAGAATTTCACAAGTAACTTCATGTTAAAAAATAAATAGCTCTTCATATGAAAAGAAAAATGCACTGAGCTGTCACCAAAGTCTAAAAATGCAATTATGCCATCTAGTAGCAGAAAAATGACCTCAACACAAATCAATATCACACTCATTTTTAACTTTAACCCAATTTTATGAATTATTATGAAATTACTGTATCAATGACTAAAAGATGCAGTCATATTTCTATTTGTTTAATATATTTTTTCACTTTTATGTTAACATGAGTATGAAAACAAAAACTATTTTATTGTACATTTTATTGTGCATTTAATCAAATTTGTGATTAATCGTGAGTTAACTATTGAAATTATGCGATTAATTACGCTAAAAAAATATATTATCCTGACACCCCTATTATTTATATACGGTTTTACCTCACTTTTTGTTGGGGCTATTTTCCAAGCCACTTACAATAATTTCCACGAAGTAGAGGTTGGTTTTGTATTTAATTGTATTTTTTTTTAAAGTTATTTTATTGGGGTGGGGGTGGGGTTAAGGGTATTTACACCACTATTAAGCCATTATGAAACCCCCAACATGTCTCCCACCTTTCTAAACACTTGTTACACTCAAAGAGCAACTCATATACCAAAAACATTTTTTTGCTGATAATATACATAAACGGGGCTCTACCAATGCTGTCCACAGTTTTTTTTTTGTCTGTGTGGCGCCATCTTCAGGTTAAACACTGGGATAAACATAATTTGGCTGTTCCGGTCTACCCACGTCACTTCCTTGAAACTCAGTAAGTCGTTCTGCCACCACAGACTTATATAGGAATCCGTGTCTGCAATCCACCGGATTTTCAGGTTAGTGATTTGTTATCTTTTGTTTGTTAGAAATGATTTAGATCCTAGTTTTCACTGCTGCTGTCAATCACAGCCAGACCACGCCCAACCCTCTCCAACCTCGCAAGCCGTAGTGTAGCGTAGTTTTCCAATATTAGTGAGGGGTGTAGCAAGAGTCTGGTTGGTCGGTGAGATACACTTGAATAAATTTAAAGGGACAGCAACGTGAAAAATCAACTTTTTGGAGCTTTTAACCATGTTAAAATGCTAATTCCGCACCAAAAACATCACTGAAGTGGTGTTTTCCTCAATTTGCCCCTCTATGAGAAATTCTAGGTCATTCTGCTCTCCAAGCAACAGCCCCTCCCAACCTAAGAAAACGAGCTGTTGGAACTTTTTGACGTCATAAGGTGCGGCCTCACCCCCGCGGACTAAACACACGCCCACTTTCTCTGAGACTTCCATGGGATAGTGACAAAAGTAGCCTTTATCAGTAAACATGCTGTCCAAATGAATTCAAAGCAATCAATTATCCTTCACATTTGCAAAGTCAAAGTGCAATGACAATTGGCCATCTTAAAATCCCAGAGATGTTTCGTGGCTGACACTTGTGTAAACTACATGTAAAGCTTCTTGCGCTGTGGAACCTAACTGAATGAATAGTGGAATGGTTAGCGCCCTCGCCCAGTAAGCAGCAGGCCTGCGGTTCGCGACCCATTCAGGGTTGCTTGCTTGCTTACTTTCTTTCTTTCCTCTTCTCCCCTCCTCCACTACGATTTATTGTGGCAAGGAGCCATTTTGTTTCAAATGTTTACTGAAGAATTTAACATACATCCAATTTCAATATGTAAAGAAGACCCGGTTGTACTACAACGGCTGTCCGGTCGTGGGTGGCCACACAGCGCTCCTTGGCAGCAGCCGGCTTGGACGAAAGGGACGCGGCATCCACACGGGAAAAGGCGGGGTTTTACTGAACCGGGCATTTTACTTCCGCATTAGAAAAATAGCCAGCAAAATACCTAATATTTCATAAAAAATTACATCGCCATGGTGTCAAAGGTAAGATTGAATCATTATATGCCTATAGTTATCTGTGGAAAGTCTTAAAATTCCGTGATGTAGTCCCTGTAAATTTTAGAATAATGTAGAATAAATACTGAGCTGCTGATGAAGTTTTTCTTTTTAAATCTTACCTTAACCAGAATCTGTTACAAATGTCCAAATCAATCACAAATGCAAATCCGCAATATAGTCAATCTGCAATAACTGAACTACAAAGTAGTGAGGGAACACTGTATATATGAAAATTTCATGCATACAGTTCATCAACATTAAATAATGTATGATGCATGTAATACTTTTGGTCACTTGAGGTCACCATCCACACAATTCATACTACAGTAACAAACTATTGGCGGTCTATTTCCTAGCTAGCCTCAGTGGTTTACAGTCAGTTGAGACGACCATCAGATGTTGTAAGAATCTGTTTTGATTACTGGATTTTGTTACAGTTTGTTTAATAGAGCAATTAAAAGAGCACCAGCAGCTACTTACATCCACCTTCTATCTATAACGATTGTTACAGATTACAATTAATTCTAAATAGCAGTGGTAGGCTACTTTCAATTAGTGAATGATGTTTACTTTACTGAAGATGTGCCGTTGAGTAACAAAAAAAACAAAAAAAAACAATGAGTCACCGAACCCGCAATAAGTGAACTATGATACATCGAAGGATGAGTGCACATTTAATAATAGTTTCCCAGCTGCCTTGGTACTTTGAATGGTAATGCCGTACGTTAACTTAAATGTTTTACAATGGCAACAGACACTGGATTATACAGATTATTTTCATTACAGTCCTTACTTTTAAAGGATAATCAGGGGACCAGTTCCCAATGGTGCTCTTTTTGGGGTTTGGGATCCAAGGCCAAAAGTTCTTCTTGATCCTGTGTGAGAGAAAACACATGACTATAAATTAGCTGCCTTCATGAAAGGGACACAAAGCGGCACATAGCAGTGAGTCACAGTAAAAAAAAAATATCGACAGCCCACCAACGTTACGTACACTTAGTGACTCATGGTGCATATACTCCCGTCCTTTATTTTTCATGTAGACTGAAAACATTAGTGTTTGACATCAAAAGGAGAGATCAACATTTTAGCTAGCAAACATTAAATCGTTTATCAACTCAATATTGAGTCTCATTTCAATTTAATCTACCTCAAAATATCTGTTTAAAGTATTTTGCTCACTCATGAGGTTGTATTAGATTCGGATAAATAAAGGAAATGTCACCACTGTTGTTTACAACGAACAGCATTCTTAGCAAAATGGTTCGAAGCTGTCTGGTTATCAGACAGTATTGAAAAGCCTTAACAGTAGTATCTAAATGTGGTTTGATAAAAAGTATCTCATTTGTAAGATGTCAGCACTAACACAGAGAAGTAAGTTATTTATCGCCTCAAAGACATGCAAAAGAATCCTTCTCTACTTACACGTCCTTTTTGTAGATGCACAGCAACATGGATAAGAGAACCACAAAGACAAAGCCAATACTAACTCCAACCACAACCATCTCGATCTCCCCTGGTGCTGTGGGAAACAAACAGGATTTCAGGACATTCTACCACAGAATCAACATGTAAACTTTCAAGCACAATTGTTGTTGACAACACTGTGTTTTGCTGAAGTGGGCCAAAAGTTTTTGTTTTTTTATGGAGATATTGAAAAATATTTGCTGGTAGGAAGGATTTATGGGAGTGATAACCGCCGCAGTGGCCAAAACGTTCCTTCTAAACTAACCACTAGAGGGAGTTAGAACTGCACAAAAGGAATACAACCTCACCTTTTTAACAGATGTGCTGCTTTGAATATTGTGACATGACAACGATGATATTGTGGCAATTTTAATACTGCGTTATCATTACATCCCTACCATTGCATACAAAGGTGTTTTAGAGCAGTGTTTCCCAACCTTTTGAACCAAGGTACCCAGATGCTGTACTGTATGTATGTATGTGTGTGTGTGTGTGTGTGTGTGTGTGTGTGATATATATATATATATATATATATATATATATATACACACACACACACACACACACACACACACCATGGCTGCAATTCAATCATAGACCGAAGATAAATACAGCCATGATGGCATACATTACGACATTTCTACAAGCACTGTTAACAGTAAATAAAAGTGACAATTTATGAATTGTTATTTTTAATCAATTATTTAGCTCCTCGAAAACTAATCGTTGCGCAAACAGTGACGCTAGCTGCATAGTTAGTCTTTAGTGGAACATGCTACTTGGCAAAGCATCATATACTGTACTTGTTCCCTTTTCATGGCCAGTTGGACAATTAATCCACGTTACGTCAAGTTGCGTCATGCTAGTAATATGTCATTCAGTGGGCACTCTGCAAGGACCAAAGGCTAGACAAAGTAGTCAAGAAACTAATGCTGTCAAAGTTAAAGCGTTAACTGATTAATTAATCACAAAACATTATCGCATTAATCATGAATGAACGCAGATTAATCGCACTATTAATTTTGACCCTAGATTATCCTTTAGCGTGACAGCGGATGGCTATGTTTAAGGTAGCACAGGTTGTGTTTGAGCAATAAACATAATTACATGCATTAAAGTAAAGAATTTAATAAATGTATGCGTATCACATTTAGAATATTTGTTCATGTCAAAATATTGGGGTCATTTTTTTCCCCATTTTAAATTATGCAAGTAATTAACTGATTAGAAAAAGAGGAGGATACGTGTGTGCAGTGGATCAAAAAATGTTGAAGAGTCCTCATAAAATAAAATGTCAAAAGAATTAACACATAACCTGGTGCTCTTCAAATTTGGCGGGGAAATTATTTTTGATAAAAAAGCCCTTTTTGTTAAGGGTTGATTAATAAAAATTCTAAAATGTGATTAATCTGATTTAAAAATGTAATCCTTTGACAGCTCTACTAGAAACACAAAATAAAGCCAATTGACATGGCAAATGTACACTCGTTAGCAATCTTAGCATGTTCGCTAAGTGTACTCCCGTTTGTACATTTAATTTGTCTTTTAATAATCACAAGGACACATAGAGGTTTGCGGTAACGTCTCCAGGCTCTCCTTGCCTTTGTACTTATACGAGCATAAAAATAAAATGAATGTTATTTCTGGAAATATGTCCATCTTTGTGACAGTAAATTTGTAACAATTCACAGTATTATTTAGGTAATCACTGTTGATGTAGGCCAAATTAATGGCCTTAATGATCAGAACACCTGTAAGGAGTAGTGATATGTAAAGTTAAAAGTCCCAGTGTTGTTGTACCGCTTAATATAACTCATGGAATGACTCCAGTCCAATCAAATTGCTTGGTTGGAGCTTACTGTCTTATAATAAATACTACAGTTTTGACAAATTGCATACATTTGATTATTTGGATAATTTGCTGCAGCACCCTGACAATCTCACCACAGCACTCTGGTTGGGATCACTGTCTCAGAGCAGCAGCATCAATATGAAAATTGGTTGTGGAATATTTAGTTTTGATAAGTATTTATATTATGGATACATTTGAAACCATCTCCCACTCACCATATTTCAGGGTGCTAAATGTGTGGCTTATGCCGTCAGTTGAGCCTCCAATGGTGGATGCCCTGATCCAGGCCTCATACTTGGTGTTGGCTGACAGTGAAGTCAGCATATATGAAGTGACGTTACCTGGTACTGTGATTGATACTAATGAGGGAAAACACATTTGCGGGCATTTGTTAATACAACAAAAGGACATGTACACTCCCCTTCTAAAGAATTGGAAGACTGAGAACATGCGGGTTTCAGGGTTTGACATCAAAAGAAATATGAGACAAGAACAATCATGGCGTGTTAATGGGTGTAACGAGTTGGCATGCAATTAGTTCCATACCATTTGGCAGCTCTGTGTTTTGCCACATAAACACCAGTTTGCAGTTTTGCCTTTCAATGTGTTTGATTTGAGGCCCAAAATACGAATCCGCTTATTTTGAGCTTTGCTCTTGTCTCATTTTACTGTTTTGACTTCCTACCAAAAAGGTTTCAGTCTAAAGCAAAAAATAAGGATAGTTCCAATACTTTTGGAGGGGAATATTACAAAGAAAAGTGCAAAAATGAAGTCTACTTCAGGAAGCCATCACATACACGTAATGAGTTCAGTCCCACTTGAATAGAAAACGGTGTAGTTTGTGATGAAGCCTTGCTGGTCAGGTTGGGGAATTTCATTCCACACAAGCTCTGCTTCATTTTGTCCTGGTTTACCATTCAGTCGAACAGAGGGGCCTACCAAAGGAGCTGAAATTAAAAAAAGAATAGATCGTCAAGCAAATGTAACCCAAATTATTTAGCATTTAAAATATATCTGAGTAGCAAGGTAAGGAAAGGGCCATGTTATGGAGGGACTTGTAGGTCAACAGCAGAACTTTGTACTGGAGGCGGTGCTGGATGCAGAGCCAGTGAAGCTGTTGGAGGATGGGGGTAATGTGTTCCCTGGAGTGGGTGTGAGTGAGGAGGCGGCCAGCAGAGTTATAAACATAGTGCAGTTTTGGAAGAAGCTAGGTAGGAAATCCAAAGAGGATTCTATATTGCAGTAGTTGAGTCTGCAAGTGATCAAACAATGAATGAGTAACTCTAGAGAGAGAGGGACGGAGGCGTGCAATGTTGCTGAGGTGGAAAAAGGAAATTTTGGTGATATGGTTATTAATATGGGATATGGAATGTGAGGGTGGAGTCAATTATCATACCGAGGTCAACTTGTTACCATCGATGAGGAGGGAGAAGCTCTGGATGGAGGCAAGGAAAGATTTGGGTCCGGTAATGAGGAGCTCTGTTTTGTTGCTGTTTAATTTTAGAAAGTTTTTGTCCATCCAGGTTTTGATGGCAGTAAGGCAGTTGGTTATGGTGGAGAGGATTACGGGAGTGATCGATTTGGTGGAGATTTACAGATGGGTATTGTTGGCATAACAGTGAAACTGCATTCCATAGTGGCGAATGATTTGACTCCAAACTAATGTTGCCAACATGTGGATCCTTTTGTTGGAGCGGGTCACATATACTAATATATTATTATATAATTTAGCTGACAAATTGCCATAAAAATGCAAACCTCATCTGAACATCTTAACATTTAAAGACATGATGAGTATGTAGCCTTACCTTTCTGCGCAAGGTAAGCTTCTACTCTTGCTAGTTTTCCTGTCCATCCGGAGTATATGGGATACACAGATATGTTGTAGCAAATATACTTCCTTATGTTGCCTAAGGGTAGGAAGAGAGTTAAAGTGAACCAATAATTTCATTATTGAACATGGTGACAGTAAGCAGAAATTTTTCACAAGTTTCTTTTAATGTCGTAACAAATTCATCAAAGTGCAGTATTCTTTCGAACAAATACATAGACTACTCAGTCAAAATCCTCATTTCATCTAATCTCATCTCACCTTATCACATCTCATCCTTTAATGGAAAGAATGAACCAGCAATTTTAGATGTTGAAAAACTACACATTGATTGAAATAAAAGAAGCAAGTTACCTTTTATAGTAGTTAGTTGGGTGTTTTTGTTTTCCCTCTGCCAGTCCGTGTCCTTAGCACTAACCCACTCCACAACATATTGTGTAACAGCTGTATTGTTGGGGGGTTTCCATTTTAGTAAGAAATGGTCCCCTTGTGGGTGCACTTTAAGCCCCTCCATTGGGTCGAGATCTGAAATGTATACCATAAAATAAGTCTTCCTAGAGTTAATGTCTTTTTGGCGTTACAATGTACAACATGAATGCAAATAGATATGAAATATAGTATAATTCTCATAGCAGATACAAAAAACATACTGAGGTGGATATAAAGTACCACTTAAGTTGTCAGAATACAATATATTTGGATTACCTACCAAGCGCTTCCTCTGGGATGCCGAGTGATGCCTGAGGAGACTCCCCCACAGAATTGATGGCAGTGACATGCACTCGAGCACTCATGTTGTCCAGCAGGGTGATCTCTTTTAAGACAGTGAACTTCTGGCTCGAGAAGTTGTCTGCCTCTGACTCATTGACAGGAATACTTTCCCACGACATATTTCTATTCATCATGTTTTCCTTTTGGGTTTGAATCTGTATCTTGAAGCTCGTTATCCTTCCATTTGAAAGCACAGGATTCTGTCAAAGTAACAGATTGCATGCAACAATAAATTAAGGGAGAACCCCAATAACTGCACAGCAAAGCCACTGATTTGGTAGTTAAGTACAGTCAAATAAAAAACATCCTTTGGGGGCATTTCAGCACAGTTTGGGTTTGTAATAATTTATTTAAATACATAATCTTTTAGAATTTAAAATGTTAATTTTCCCTGATCCTTTACATACTTCTAACATTATGTTAATTTTAAATTAGATCTGTCACACATATTTTTGAATCAGATTAATCACATCTTGGCATTAACAACCCCACCCCCCACCACACACACACACACACCACCACCACCACCCCCAAAACATTTTTTTTTAAATAAAATAACATAAAATAAATCTTTCAGTCAGGAAGTTCCGGCAAGAAATTCTAAACACTTTCATCCCTGGGTTTTAGTTAAATGAGATTATGGTACTTACCTTACAAATAAACTTTACTTGACGCTCATTACTGTGTTCACCTTCTGTAATAATGCTCCATAAATCCGGTTTACTTGTTGGTCCTATACCAAAGGAGAACAAAAAACAAAAGGTTGCAGCAGGATGTCAGGGTTAAAGCAAAAAATTTGCTTGGAGACAGGATGTAAAGAACACAGACTGAGTCAAATGTATCTTTTGCAAAAGGAGAAGGTATTTTCTCTCATTCAAACAAACCCGTTATATTGAATACACAGGTTATATGTGTTTAAATGAGATAACATTTTCCATCACTGGACCTCGTTAAAATTCTTGATTAACATAAGGATTTCATTGGTATGAAATAAGTTTTACCTTCTTTAATTGATTTATTTGCAAATAAAGACTTAAGTAATTCTACCTGTACATGATTTTTTTTGCCACCAGCAATGGGTAAACACGTTATATATTATATTCTAAACAATGACCCATGATACTCACTGTATTCGGCTGTTTTCTTGGTAACGTTAGCACTCCAGTTGCTCCAATACCCATATCCTTTGTTGAAATGTTTACAGCGCACTTGAGTGGTATAAACTGTGTCTGGTTGTAGATTTTGGAGTCTAAAGGACTGTGTGCCTTTGGCAAAATCAACAATGGGTACCTAAATGACAAAAAAGAAAATGACGTAAATCTCTAAACCTTTCATTTTGTTACAAGTATCTCCTGCAATGATTCTTGACTCTATAAATAAAAACACACTTACACCAAACCAACTGTGAGATCCATTTGGGCAATACCTGATTTGGTATTTTAATGCTATCATTTGCTTAGGAATTGGCTCTTTCCATGTTATGAGAAAGGACATGGGAAATGTTTCCTCTGAAAAGACTTTTACATCTGATGGAGGGTTTGTTTTAGCTGCAACAACAACAACAAAACAGTAATCATCATGGACAGTCATTCTTAACATTGACTTCTAAGCCTGAGATGCAAATGATATGAGATGCACCTTCCTTTAGACTGCAAATATTTTCCTTGTATCTTAACTGTTACATCAGTATATAATGCACACATCACTAATAAAATAATTCACTGAATGCATAGCAATATAGTGCATTGTCATCTAGCTGTCCAAATGTGCTCTGGTATATTATTTGTTTGACTCAAGTTTGAGTGGTTATTTTGTGACAAAAATATGCAAACATATTTCCATAATGGTTCTCTAAATGAAGGTGGAAAATCTGTTTTCAAGCACTATTCATTTTCTCCTGTAATACTTAAGAATTCTCTCTTCATGTGACCCAAATTATTAAATGAAGTAGTATGTTTGTTTTATTAACATAATTAATTGCAAGGTACTGTATGTTTATATTTTTTTATTTGGGGCTGGACACCCTTAGAGATCAAATTGTAAATCTTCCTTGCTACATTATGTGATGGCCACTGTGCCCATTGGTATAGTCCAGTTCTTTATTCTTGCCCATAGCTGTGCCTCGCGACAATTCCTTTGACTTCATGCTTGGTTTGGTCAACTGTGGGACCTTACATGAACAGGTGTGTGTCTTTCTAAAGCATGTCCACAAAATTTACCCCACTTGGACTCCTAATTAAGCCTTAGAAAATTGCAAAGATGATCAGAAACAGGATTCAACTGAATTTTGAGTTTTGTGGCAAAGACTGAATTACTTACATACATGTATTTTTTTTTTTAAGTTATTTTCAATAAAGTCACATAAAAACTATTGTCCCCAAAAACATTTTCCAAAACATTAGTCATCCCTAATGCTAAAGCAGAGCATAATAATAACCATTATTATTCAAGGTCTTACCAAACCAGTTTGCTTCTTTTTTCAGATGTTCGGACTCTACAGTTCCCAGTTTATTGTGAGCCACTACCCAAATCTCCAGGTCCATATGAAACGGGAACGATTCCATTGTCACTGTAGCACTATTTTCTTCTGTTGACACATTGTAGGCCTGATTGTTGCTGAAATTGCACACACACACATACACACACACACACACACACACGTTCCAGACTTAAAATGTCACAACCTTAGAACTCAATGGACTATATGCCACGGAGGAGGCGGGACTTCCGACTTCCGGGTTTTCACCCATCAACTTTGTTTCCGTTTCCGGTTTGCGACGTGTGGGCCGCGTCCCAGTACTTTGTGCCCCTTGGTTGCGTGTTCCTGTTGACGGGTGCGAGGCTGCGAGTGTGTAGTGTCTGCCTCAGTGTCCGAAGCATTTCAGATAGCCGAGACGCCCTCCCACGATGAGCGAGAGCGCGCGGTTGGGGGGCGCAGGGGTGGGGGTGCGAGTGTTGGAACGCGGCCAGCAGTGGCCGGAAACGGCGCTGATGTGTAAAACCCGGAAGTCGGAAGTCCGTGGCATCTACCCCATAACTGTTGTCAATGTTTTTAAGTGTTTTTAATGGTTCCGAATATCTTGTGAACTCAAATCATAACTCTATTACTGTACTACAGAAATGCTGAGTTAAGGTATAAATATATTTTTCACCCTCTTAATCTGGATTTTTGGGCAGGGCTGAAACAGGACGGCTTGACAACCAAGGAACAGCATGAATCGCCTCTCCCTCACAATATTCAGCGCCCTCATTTCACATGTGGAGAGTCTGCGCAATTGCCACTTTCTTATCGATAATAACTTGGCTCATTTCTAGGGCTTGGTCAGCCATCAACCTCTGCCTACAACCTGAAGTGTTTTGTGTTATTTGGGCTATAATTTCTCAGTCAGTCAGTGCCGTGCGGACTGCAACGAAACAAATACGTGAAGTCATTGCTATCTTCACTCAAGTATGGATAGGAGATTTTTATACTGTTTAGCCATGTTGGCTAAGAGGTTTTATTACCCAGTGCTAACCCTGTTATATAGGCTTATGCTAAAATAAAGGCAAATGAACCATAGATTTAATATGAAAG
This sequence comes from Leptonotus elevatus, assembly GCF_054856555.1. Taxonomy (NCBI): domain Eukaryota; kingdom Metazoa; phylum Chordata; class Actinopteri; order Syngnathiformes; family Syngnathidae; genus Leptonotus; species Leptonotus elevatus. The sequence continues at coordinate 18,382,790 of NC_141253.1, forward strand.
TTGTTGTTTTTTTAATCTACTTCAGTTAGAGTTGTTACTCTGACTTGTAGCCTTTTAAGTGTTCACTACGTCACAAAATTATACCAAATGTGCAGGGTAAAAGTCATAAATCAGATTGCTGTACAACAATAATGGAAACAAATCGGTGGCTTTATCACTTCAACTTTTCAACGTTTCATTAAACAATGATATGTAAACACGTGGACTGCACCTCTAAAGCACTGAATTGATTGACACTATGGGGAATACTCTCCTGTGTGCTTATGTAAAAAAAAATGTGCAGCTATGAACTTTTTATTGCCTGCACAGATCTGCCCATCGACTTAAAGCAAAACTTAAAAAACATATTGGTTTTTTTCCGCTGATTATGGCGGCGCCATATGGACAAATGTGGCAGTGTTTTGCTTGAAGGAAGATCACATTTCCCATGAGGACCATAGCGCCGTCTTTAAGCTTATGCCAGTGAGTGAAAGACGGGTCAATGTTGATCCTTGTCTGTACTTATATTCGGGTAGCCTTCCTTTTTCTTTTGTCTCCTCAGACAAAACGTTTTATTTCTTCAGCTTCTGCCATGACAGCAGTAATCGTGCGTAGACGTTCGAATTGAACTAGTTGTAATTCAATGTTTCATCGGAAGAATTATAAAAATATTTTATGAAGGTTGAAAAATTCCTTAGTGTTGCTTATACTCACTTACACAACTTCTTGAAATGTATGCACTCTAGGTGGGGCGACCAGCAAATGAGGGCATTCCCTGTCTAATCTAGTGCTGTGTGCATCTTTTCTCTTTCTCACGGGTGTGGTTTCAGCACATTCAGCCAATACAATTTGAAGCCTCAATTAATTGACGATTTTCTTAATCATTCATTTTCAGCAGGGTGCTTAACAACACTGCACTTTGTGGTGTGGGAAATTTAGAAGACATTTCAGACAAAGTCATTTGACAAGGACTTAGGATATGGGATGAATTATACTCACTGGATGACTTCAACATGCAATGTATATAATGTTGGCATTTTCTTGGCGTTGTGTTCTGCTGGATCCCATGAGCACATGAAGTTTTTTGAGATATAATTTTTCTCCTGGATTGCTATACAGGTCAGATTCTTGGGTTTCTCTGGAGGATCTAAAATTAGCATAGAAAAACAACACAAGTCAAAGGTAAATGACTGTATTTCAGTTTGAGAAATTCAGACATTCTGTAACTATGAAACAAAAAAATGGACACAGTGATTCTGATATACGGCATGCCGGCATTCGTAATAATCCCTAAAAGTCTGAGAAGTGGTTGAATTTTATGACCGATATTGAGGGAACAAGAAATACTGTATGTACACGTGACTTTTATCTAGCTTGATCCTAGGGGGTTCTTTTCAAATTTTCAAATGCTTAAATGTATATTGGTTCAAGAATTTTAAAACTTTAAAATAAAAATCTCAGAACTGTTCCAACTTTATGCTGTTCAGTTTATCGCCACATATTTTTTTCAAAAACTACTATTTGTCTGTTTTTCTCTCCTAAATTTGACCTTTTTTTTTTACCTTTTTAAACTGTTCCAAATTTAAACTGTTCATCTTACCCCAACTCAAACTTCTACATATTCACCTTCAGTTTCCACAATTAACTGATCCAATAATTTCCAACTTCAACATGTTCAAGCTCATTCCAGGTAATTTGTATATCATTCCATGTTATTCAATCAATATCATTTCAAATCATTTGACAGATTTTCATTCAGCCTCTCAGCCTTTACACGCATTTTCTCCAGTAATTGCATTCTCCAATAAAAAACTTTTTTTTTTTTAAAGGATTCTTCCACAAATTGAACTCACTTTTGCTGTGGAGAGAATATTAATTGGGGATGGATCAACATGAAAATTCTTGGTTGAAATCGGTAACTGAAAATGAGGAAACCTAAATTGAGTGAACTACTTGGCTTAAACAGCAAAAGTGCTATTGAAGAAGTCTTAACTTGTTTGTGGTCCAAGAAAGAACATACAGCTGTAGTAAGATGAGTTACATCATTGCAACTTCCAGCGGCATTATTCTGCTCATAACATTCAGAGAGATCGTCCAATTCAATATACTGTTTGTTAATTTAAAACAATTCATCACTTTTTTTCCATACTCCTTAGAGGAACTTAAATCAGAGGCCAATACCTATTTCTAAAGACAACCAGTTTGATCCAGTGGCCACAGGGAGCCATCATTATGCCTCTGCATTGAGGTTATCGTCAGCAAGGTACACTAGTATTGCAACTGTTTGAGATTAGCACAGGAAAAATTACTATACTGTAGGTGAATGTCATAACAATTCAAATGTTTTACTTACAAGTTTTACTTAGATGGATCCCATGAACAAATTTGCCCTGGTTGACGAAAACATAGTGGGACTTTTTCTTGCAGTGGCAATATAACCACTCTGACTCTTCATTGTTGACAGGGATAGTGACGCTTAGTGCCGACTCATTGATCTTAGTATACTGATTGCTTGGGATAACTGTCTGGGGAAAACTCCAGTAGAGGTCATCTGCTGTGGCTTCCGTTGTGTTAATGATCACACATGTAGCTGTGAAGTTAGTCCCAATCTGGAGCACTGGAGACTGCGGTATCACCACCAAATGGCTTCCAGCTTCTGAAACACAAACTGAAATGGTGATTTTGAGCCATTAATTTAGACAGTCAGCAGAAAGCTGCCAACAACATGCCTGTCTGCCCCTACGTGAAAAAGTGTTTTTAGTAACAGTGTTAAATTTTCATTTGTCTTTAATTTCACCACACTTGAAACATGAAGCATAAAGTTGATATTTGTGGCGACAGTAAAAATTCAGCCCTGCAGACGGTTCATCACACACGTCAATGACGCAACGTCATCTTTAATGAAAGGAAGAGATCGAGGAGTCTTCCCTCATTTCCCCAAAATATTTCTACCTCTTCCAAGTTGGACGCCAGAGTAGCGAGGTTGGAACTTCCAACCTCGCTACTCTTATGAGATGGAAAAAATTAGTTAGACGGGTTTCTGCTCTGATTGTAAGCAAGCCGAGGACAACAGCCAAACATGAGCGAGCGTGAAAACAGTCCACCAATCGGGAGCGGGCGTTCGCACAGCTTAATTTGCCTAATTCATGCAGGCAAGACACATGAATACAAGTCCTGACACGTCCGCGAAAGGACTCCACCAGCCCACCAATCAGTAGCGCGCGTTGGCACAGCTTAATTTGCATATGGCACTAATAAAGGTCGCTTGCCTCGGCGGCTTGGCTGGAGGGAAAACGTTGCGTTGAGTCGGGGGCCATATTTATTTCCGTAAACTCTGCAACGTGACGTCGTTTGTTTTGGGTGCACATCTTTCGACATGTGCTCTTTGCGCATGCGAGTCACATCACGAGTGCGTTGCATTCAAATTGAACTCACATTTGTTTGTGTAATGTGAACAGTCCATAAAAAGATCGGATTTAACAAAGAAATCCGAATTGGGCATCACACCCTGCAGTGTGAACGTAGCCTTATTCTGTCTTGCTGAGACGTCCAAATTTTCCTTAATGTGTTATTTTATAAACATTTTATTTATTTTTGTTTTTAGTTACGACCCTTGTGAGGGCAAGCGGTTAAGAAAATGGATGGATGGATGGATGGTTTTTAGTTTTAGTTTAAACTTAGTGCATATTCAAATTCTACGTTGTTTTTCTATTTGATGTTCATAATAGATGGATGGCCTGAAAATCAATCAATCAGATGTTACTCACCAGTTACTCAGTACTTGAGTAGTTATGGGATTTTTTTTTACCGAGCACTTATTTAATCTTATTTACTCTGACTTAAGTCATATTGTTCTTTAGTACACAGCAGTCAGTATTAAATTTCCAGTGTTCGATCAAATATGCAGTAAGCAGTGTTATTTTAACACTGTTAGGATAAAAATGTACACTGTCAGAGTAAATTTCCTTGTCTGTTGTTGGTGAACCTGAATAGCACTAAATTGAGTGTTAAATTAACCACACCCTTAGAAACTTTCAAATTATCCAGCGCGCTATCAACATTTCAATAGCGATACATCCAGTTATTGTTGTTGCATGACTCAGTGATTGAGTGGTTGACTCCCGACCCTGAGAGCGTGGGTTCGATCCCAGGCCAGTGTGACAAATGTCAAAGTATCCTTGAGCAAGATACTCAACCCCTAGTTGCTCCTGATGATGCTGTCTCATCAGCAGTCGAAATGTTAAGCGCTTTGAGGGCCTTGTAAGGAGGAAAAACACTATATAAATTAAGTACCATTTACTGGAGTAAAGTGTAGTTTAAGTTAAATGTTTAACACTGACACTAGTGCTATACATAGTATTCACTGACGTCACGAGATCGCGAGCCCGCCCCTCATGTTGTGGCAAATCAGCTTTGCTTCTATTGAGTTTATACCGAATGTTCTTTTGTTATTGACGAATGTCACCCCCAGCTTCCTCTAACGTTACTTGTGTAAGCAAGACGTATTCGGACGATATAGTTCAACACTCTTTGCAGCGGTACACTTGAAACGTTTGGTTAGTGGAATCGATTGGATTACAAACATTTGCCGATACTGTCCAAACCGGACGACTTGGAAAAACGTATGCTCTAAGGTAGGATGGCTCTCAAAACATGGACATTCTTGCATCTTCTCTACTTTCGGATTTTATTGGTTGCTATGTGCATTTATCAATTGTGAATTTGAGGTGACGAATCTCAGGTTATTTTTAAACCAAGTAGCTAGTTCCCCGAACGCGCTAGCTCCGCTAGCATGTAACAACATAAACAACATTGTTGATTCATCACTTATTTTCGTACACTTTAAAAACAATTTCAACTTTTGGGCTGCTGGGAAAGGAAAATAAGAGACCTTAAGGAGAGATCTCAAAATGGAAGATCTTGACCACAAATATATTTTTAGCCAGAGCTAGCCACAGCTAACGGCTCACATTTTACAGTCTTACAATGACATTTACCTCAATCAAAATGGTCAGAACACACTTTAGTAGACTTTGTCGGTTGGTAATCCTTTTGATGTATTTTTGTAATTCCGGACACTTCTTTGTCGTTCCCATTCGACATTCCATGGACCGGCACACAATGTGGGGCAAAGAACAACACGTGAATACTATCTAAAAGTTTCATTTCATATCTTTGTTCGCCCAATTTTTCACCCATGAACGGCACACGAGTGCGCTATTGTAAAGCGTTTCGTGAAAATCCGGAATGAATGAACAAATGAATGAATCAAAGTAACTTGTAGTAAGCAACACGAGCACTCCTCAGCATTTGGTTGCGTTGTCTTGCTGGCTGTTTGCCCCACAAAAGGCGTGCTGGGTCGGTGACGTCATGTGAATACTATGTATTAGTGTTGCACAGGATACCGGTACCAGTACCGTACCTCGATGTTTTGGCGTCAAAAACGGCTCGGTATCTTCTTTTTTTTAGTACCGGTACTCTAAAAAATAAATACGAGAACCGCCAACTCTGTTTTAAAGGCAGGTACACATAAATGCATGGCCGCCTGTCTACCGATATGTGGGAAATGCCTTAAGTAAGCGACACGCCTCTTTCTGCGTGTGTGCGAGAGGGCGCAGGAAGATGGCTTCACGCACTGAAGCGCTCGCTGGACGTGCATTCCTAGTTGAGAAGCATGAAGCGCTAATTAAGTTTATTAAAGCTTATTAAGTGTAGCCCTCGCTGGCTGTCCACTCCTCGTTGAGAAGTATGACGCGCTAATTAAGACTCCACGGAAGCGCGCAAGCAGAGTGGAAGCCACGCGACAGCATTGGCATTGCCTACGCATGTTTTCAATAAACACATGTTGAACACGTGTGGTTTTTAATTTTCAGTTTTAGAAACGTTTTGTAACAAAAGCAAATGTTTTTCGCGGCGAAGCAGAAGACAAAGCAGCAATCATTCCTGCAGTGAACTCAAGGTGTGTTCAATGGACAGGCACACAGTAGGAAATCACAGTTATGCATAGAAAAAGCTCAGACGACTGACAGAGCAACAAACACAGGTTGTAACGTATTTTTGAAACTTCCCTTAAAAATAAGTGGCGTGTGAATCATTTTGTTCCCAGTTTGTAGTATTTGATTACGCATTTGACTAATTGGGAACGGAATGGAGAAGAGCAGAGACATGCACGCACACTATAACAACGTTACATTGAGTCATGGGAGTGCCACTGTATTACCAATATTTAAAACTGATGACATCAAATGCAGTACTTTCAACAATACTCAGTGTAGATTCTTAACACTATACAGTGTTGAATTAACACTGGTTAAGTGTGAAAGAAGTAACACTTTGAAAAGTGTCAAATTTACAATTATTGGTGTGGACACAAACACTTTTCTAGTGTTAGATTTAACACTCTCAGTGTTAATCTAACACTGGTGATTTTGCTGTGTAAAAGTACAATTTTAGCTACTCTACCTACCTCTGCTAAAGAGGCACCGTTTCGATATTCTTAGAATTGGTTTGGGTTTGTAGAATCAACCAAAGAGCAACAAAACGTTTGCTGCAAAGTTTGTTTAAAGACTGCTGAAACAATAGCGCCACATTGTGGCGAACTCATTACCACATCCGCCTCACAGTTTAGAGTCTGTGGATTCATATCTGGGTTCTGGCCTTCCTGTGCGGAGTTTGCATGTTCTTTCTTTCTTTTCTTTATTAATATCAGGGACAGAACATATTAATAAACATTTGAGTAAATATGCCAGGGTTAGCCAGCAGGCTATTTTTGATCTTCAATGCATTTTCTCCTTGTGCTTGCATGGGTTTCCTCCCTGCATTCCAGTTTCCTCCCACATTCCAAGAACATGCATTGTAGGTTAAATGAAGACCCTAAATTGACGGTTGGTAGATATAAATGTGAGAGTGAATGGAATTTGTTTTACAGGTACCCTGCGATTGGATAGAGACCAATTCAGGGTGTATCCTGCCTCTCGCCCAAAGTCAGATGGCTCCAGCACATCCGTGACTTGTGGATGGATGGATGGATGGATGGATGGATGGATGGATGGATGGATGGATGGAAGGATGGATGGATGGATGGATGGATGGATGGATGGATGGATGGATGGATCGAACTAGAGCTGTCACTACCAAATATTATTAGTGGCTATTCCATCGATTATTTAGATACTAAAAATTGATTTAGCATAAAAACATATTGCAAAACCTATTTTACCCATTACTGTTTATTCAACAAACATTTTTATTTACCCGCGACCCTTGTGAGGACAAGCGGTACAGAAAATGGATGGATGGATGGATTTTTATTTACTTGGTATTGTTTCAACAAAACCAAATAAACGACAATTAGGCAATATCAAATGAGAGGGAGGGATGTACTAACCAATGATTTTGAAACTGGGAGCTACTTCTTGGGTACTGATTAATGCAAAGGGCTACTTATTTGATATACTGTACACGTCTGAGGCTACTTAAGGCTTAACTACATGTCAGTTGCAGGTTATTATTCTATGACTACAACACAGCAACATCGCCAGTGTTAATTAATACTAAGAGGGTTAAATATAACACTAGAAAGGTGTTTATATGTGTCCACATTGATGAGTGTAAATCTTAAACTTTTCAAGTGTTACTTTTTTTACACTTAACCAGTGACACTCCAACACTGTATAGTGTTAAAAATATACACTGGTAAACACTGAGTAGTGTTGAAAGTACTCTACACGAGTATCAGTGTTAAACATTCTGCCAAACTAGACTTAACTCTGGTGTTTTAACACTTATGAGTGTATTGCACTATTGTCAGTGCTAAAAATTTAACTCTAACTACACTTTACTCCGGTAAATGGTACTTCATTGACATTTATAGAGCGTTTTTCCTCCGTACAAGGGCCTCAAAGTGCTTTACATTTTGACTACTGTTGAGACGGCATTAGGAGCAACTGAGGATTCATTACCTTGCTCAAGGATACTTTGACTGTTGACATAATCACACTGGCCTGGGATCAAACCCCCATTGTCAGGGTTGCGAGACAACCACTCTACCACTGAGCCACGCCGACCCAAAAACAACAACTGGATGTATCGCTATTGAAATGTTGACAGCGCGCTGGAAAGTTGGAAAATTTCTCCTTCACCGGAAATGAGGGTGTGGTCAATTTAACACTCAAGGTAGTGCTATTCAGGTTATACCCAACATCCACACCAATACTCAATGAAATTTACTCTGACAGTGTAACTTTTTTATCCTAACAATGTTAAAATAACAATGCTTACTGCATATTTGATCGAACACTTGAAATTTAACACTGACCGTTTTGCTGTGAAGTAACGACTATTTTTTGTAATACATTAATTGACTATAATAATAAAAAATCCATAAATTAATTATGATTCAGTTATTGGTTTGGTCCGTAAACATGTCAGATAATAGGCAAAAAATTATCATTGTTTTCCAAAATATAAGCAGATGTTTACAAATGTCTTATTTTGCTTGAAATCAAAAGATAATCGATCTTTCAAAAGATAATCTGTTTTCATGAAGGACTACAGAAATCAGAAAAATATCCACGATTGAGAGACTGGAATCAGAGGATTTTGACTATTTGACTACTAAGTTGAACAGTTGCTCTAAACGATTAATCGATTATCAAAATAGTTGTTAATTAATTTGATGATCAATAAATGAATATATTTTTACACCTCTAGATAAAAACTAAGCAAATAGCACATAAGGAAAACGGCAGAAAAAATGAGTGGAATTATTTCACATTATTTACGTATGACAAGAAAGGAGGAAGACGCTAAATATTGTTAAAGACTTGGTGCCTTTTTATACATTGCAAAAGCAGTCACCTCTATCCACAATTCCACACAACTATCTATCACTTTTGTGATAACATACATACAATCTGTCTATTATACAATACACACTTCACCAAATTTTATTCACAAGTCACAGTCAATCACTTTTAAGTTTAACTCATCTATTTGCGACAGAGTGACTTCACAATTAGTTCTCCGAATACTAGAGCAACATAAAATAAACTTTCCTGGGCTAGATTTTATAGGCTATAAATACTGTCCTCTAATCCTCGATTCCTCCCTATCCTTAAGTGTACCATTAGTGGGTTTTCAGTGTAGGGGTGACCATGTCTCTCTCATTTAACATGGCATACCCGGCTCATGCTATAGGCAGGCTCTTTTTGTTGTTGGTGCCAAAAATATGCACAATGCTGTTGGCATATCTATGTACGTATAAGTGCAGTTGTTTATATGTGCAAGTTTATATGTTGTTTTTCCTATAAGGAGTAAGACTAGGTAATAGATAGATAGGTTTTTTTTATTATTATTATTATTATTCCTACTCCCTTTTGAACATGTCCTTTTTAAATAAATAAATAAAATATTTTTATTTTTAATTACAATATTTCTGTTACTGGTTTATATGTTCAATAAACAAACAAACAAACAAAACAAAAAAACGTTTGTAAGCAGCCGTTTTTTAGTCAAAGATCAAATGTAAAGTTTTTTTTAATGTTGCACACTAAAAAAAATTGTTGTTTTTTTATTAATGGTGTGTTAAACGGTCAATTAATCCAACTTTTGAATAATGGCTTTCATATATGCTGTTTGTCTATATTGAACTGAAAATTTTTCATAATATTTATATTGTTATAATATTCAAATAGGAAAATAGATTTTTGAAGGAGGGAAAAATCAACCAGTTTAAAAAAAAAAAACAGCACAATAAAAACTTGAACCGTACAGACCTGCTGAGGACAAAGCAGAAGCCAAATATGCCAGCACAAACAGCTGGAGCTTTCTCGTCGACACCGTGGCCATAATGGGCTGTCAAAAGAAAAATAATTGACAGACATTTAATGTCCAAAATATTTACGACGTTTTCCAACCTTATCACAAATATCGTTTTACTACGACTACATACAGCTGATGCGCATCTTGTCGTAATCATGCCAACACATTTTCCTCATAATTAGTATTAAGTTGTTTCTTATCGTTATAATAATGCGAATACACTGACAGAGACATTTATTTTTTTGTAATCACCTCAGCCCACCGCCTCGCCAGCGCCATATTGTTTTCTCGGACTGACAAGAAAGTGTTATTACAGTACTCACCTAAATTGTGTCAGCATTAGTCCATGTACAATATTAATAAATATACCATTAACACCATTTGAGTCGAAAAGCTATCAAAACAAGTTGCGTATGTTCCATCTTCGGGTTAAAGTCTTCGCTACTGCCCGTGTTAGGACCACCCATTTCCCGTCAAGGAACGAGTGTCGTAACAGCCCGCCGTGCTGCGCCATCAGATCTCACAAAATATGGATGGACAAACTACATTTGCTCGACGTGTCTCTGATTGTATATGGATCTATTCGAATCGCGGCAGCTGTGCTTTGTGATTCGTCGCAACCACTGTCTGTCAATAACATTTGACCAATCGCCTGTTTGAGATTATACTCACCTTGCTTTCCATGGAAAGTTTTCCAGTAAATCTCCTCCTCGTGTTCCCACGAAGGAAATGGCAACAAAACAATCCAGTGTGATTTATCAGCCATGACATTACATTCCCTCACAACGAATTTTCCTCCTACGGGTAGAGTGTCGTAACTTGGCATTCATAGAGGCGAGACACCACAAGTTTACAATGTTTTATCTGTCCCACCGTAGATTATGGGTGGGTTTATTTCACTAATTAATTCTGCGAGTTATTTTGTGATATTCTTTATAATTAATTAATTTATCATTTTTATGGGGAAAAGTGTAGAATTGTGTATTTTACTATCCATCCACAAATTTTCAACCGCTTTTATTTATCTCCACGAGGGTTACGGGTGAGCTGAAGCATATCCAGACCTAGCGGATTTAGGGCAAGAGGTGTACACCCTGAACTGGCTACCTGCCAGTCGTAGTGCAAATTAAACTAGACGTGCAATTTCTGGAGAAATTGCGCGTGAATGCCGAAAGCTGAATGCATGTAGAATGTTGTGGAATGCTTTGTTATACTGAAATATAGAATATTGGAAAAATAAAAATGAATGGTAAATATTATATGAAATTGAGCTTTGAATAAAATCTGCTCCAACAGGGATTCAAACCCTACTCTCCTATTTAATGGTCAAATGTTTTAGCCACTGCTCTGGAATATTGTGGGGTTGATCTTAACAAATAGTGACATTGCATGGTATTGTATTTAATGCAGTGCTAAAAGCTGTTGAATTTGCTGAATACAATGTTGAATGAGTTTGTCATTGAATGTATGGAATAATATTGGAGGAAAAACTTGATAATGTGTAATGATATTAAAATATTATGGATGCAGATGATTTGGTGCCCTAGGCGAAAGTTTAGATTGTAGCCCCCCCAGACAACCACAAGTAATACAAATAAATAGCATAAGTACAGTGCAATACAACTGTTTAGTGCAATTTGTGCTGACATTATTAACTACATTATGTTTTCAAACTATGGTTTGGTGCCATTCAACAGCATGTGCGTGACAAACATGTACGTGGCTCTGTATACTTCCACATGGTGCTGCTTTCTGCTTGTGTAACTCAAAAAGTCGTTTATTTTGTGTGTAAAATTTTCACATGGACACAACAGAAATGTTAGCTAAAGATTGTTGGCTAGATGACCTACCTGTTCCGAATATACATCCTGCCTCGGGCAGTGTTTTTGTTAAATGTTGTTGTCGTGAGTTGTTAATCAGAATGGACTACTTAGTAGTAACCTGCAGTTAGGTGTATCTTCTAAATTATTTTGATAGGAATATTTTTATTTCTGGCTTTCATGTTACCACAGTGACTCCTTTCACCTTTATCTACGATATTATGTTCAATTTTACCCTGCAAATAAAAAGGTATTGTTTTTTACCCCAAAAAATGTGCAGTTAAGTATTTTTTAGGTACCGATTTGAGAACCGTTTAAGCACCGTAAACATTTGAAAAGTACCGGATAAAACCAAACAATACCCAACCCTACCCCTGAATAGACGTAACCAGTAAGGCTGGGATTGTAATCCCGTGTGGTTGAAACTGTTATGTTTTGGTTTTCTGCTGTTTCCTGTTTCTGATTTCTCCCTTGCAGTTGCTGGGGAAACAGCTGGAGGGCGGATCCTGCCGACACACCTGCTGCCCATTATGTCATTAGGCCGAAATAAAAGCCTGGCAGCAACAGAGAGGAGTGTCGAGTTAATGCTCCGTGACGCTGCTCATCATACCTGATGTTTTGATACGGCTACCTTTCTAGCGGCAATCTTTCTTGGTGTTGCGGACACCACTAGTAATTAGACTAGTAGCGTTTTTCTTTAATCAACTTTCTGTATGCTACACTCCTCTATTTTATCCGCCCTCCAGCATGATTTTGTGTTTTCTTGTTTTTGCCCACGACGTACACTTTTTTGTCGTCGTCGCCTTTTGTTGAGCAACCTTTTGTCCACGTGCTGTGCGTTTTTTGTTGGTTCATTAAAATTTTGTGACTTTCACCCTGGCTGGGTCTGCTCTTTTCTTTTGAGGTCCAACAAACACAACCCAATCGTGACAGAATAATCAGACACAACAAGACACACCTGGGGCAAGACAAGTGGCTGAGGGCACTGATTGGTTGACACGAAGAAGGGCAGGATTACACTCAACAAGACCAAGGGAGACACACAACCAAAAACAGAACCCAAACATGACAGTACCCCTCCCTCAAAGGACGGATCCCAGACGTCCCAAACAAAAGTCAAACAAGGCAGTGGGGCCAAGAAGAGGGCACAGACGAAGAGGCTGCAGCAGGCGCAGGCGAAGAGGCCATGGGCTGCAGCGGCAGGACGTGTGCCGCCGGAACGCGAACTGGTGGTGGCCACAGGACGTGCGCCGCCAGAACGGGAACTGGTACCTGCCTCTTGCTCTGCTGGGTCCATTTTTGGTCGGATCATTAAAATTGAGTGACTTTCGCCCTTGCTGGGTCTGCTCTTTTCTTTTGGGGTCCAACAAACACTACCCACTCGTGACAGAAACACCCTCCAGTCCCCCTTCTTTAAAAAGGGGAACTACCACACCGGTTTGCCAATCCAGAAGCAATGTCCCCAATGTCCATGTGATTTTGCTGAGGACCAGGACAGCCCCACATCAAAAGCCTTTGGGAATTCTGGGAGGATGACGAAAATTAAAAACTAATGAAGATTTTTTTTTTTTTTACACACACAAAAATTTTTTTTATTAAAATTGTTATTTTGGATAGTTGCTTTGAATATAGTGTTAGACATTGTTTTGTTCTGTCAACAAAAGTGTTTCAAAAAAAAAATTATTTATATATATATATATATATATATATGCTGTTGTTGTGTCCCACAGATATGATTGTCGAGGTAGTACCTGTGAGTAATAGTATGCACAAGTCAAAGTACAGGTAAAATGTAAATTTCTTTAAAATCAACATTTAATAGTGAGGAAATGTTACATTTTCTTGAACACACAATACATCCTTTTTTGGGGATCAACATTTCATGACCTCTTAAATTGTTTTCAATCTGCATCTTGACAATCTTTGAATGCACGTTGATGTTAGTGAGATTCCATTATCAAGAGTATGTACTGGGAGATGTGGCCAGCAAAATGTTATAGATTGTTGAGCTCCAGAAGGGTTTGGTCCAACACCTGATGCATGTCCAGATTTTCTTCTTTGGCATGGGCCAGTTTTTCTGCAAGTTAAAAAGACACGAGTTTCAAAACACACATTAATTCTAGAGCTAAATCGTCAAGTAACATACCATATAATAGGGGTGTTAGAAAAAATCGATTCGGCAATATATCGCGATATTACAGCACGCAATTCTCGAATCGATTCGATATGCGGCCGAATCGATTTTTAAACATACATTTTTCATGGGAATATTCAACAAAACGTCTTACTTAGGGTTAGGATTCGCACATTAAGCATGGAAAAATGTTATATTAATGGAACATTAAGCCTTAATATTTTATTTCATTGCTGTTCAAACATGAAACAGACTGCAACCTGTTTGTTAAATGCAATGGCTCAGTTATAAGCCTGAATTTTCAGATAAATCAATACATTTTCATACAAATCTTACAGTGAGCATGTACAAGTTTACTGATTAGTATTTTCTAAATTTGAGTAAAAAAAAAAATGCAATAATCAATTTATAAATTCGTATCGGGATGAATCGGTATTGAATCGAATCGTGACCTATGAATCGTGATACGAATCGAGTCACCAGGTACTAGGCAATTCACACCCCTACCATATAATATTATATACAATCCATCCATTCACTGAAAATACATTATGTAGTCATAAATTGTGTTTATACTTTGTTATGAATGCATGTTTTTTGCAAAGCACCCTTCAACGTTAAAAATATATTTTGATTATTCTGAGAAAGATTATTTTGTTTTCTACTAAGACTGTAAATGTTGCAAACATTAACTTTATCCAGCTAAAACAATTCATGTAGTGTTTTCTTTTTTTTGTCGTTCCGCTTTGCTGCACTTGGTTGCCCCTAGGTGGTGCAAGGAGTTTAGCAATACGTATCCACTACTTGGGTTACATCTTTCTAGTCAATATTTGTCCTTTGTAATTTATCATACTACATTTTTTGTAGTCATGTATGTTTGTTCTTTTGCTACATTGTAAAATCATTTGTTCTATGCATCTCTTTTGATTAGTCTTTTAGTTTTATACTTTTCTCTACACATTTTGTAGCCGTTTTTGTTCCACAGTTTTTGTTTTGTACTTGACAGTATAATTTGTTACTATTAAATGCTTGCAATAAAGAGTAATGAATTTTTTTGTTACTGTGTTGAAGTCCAATCAAGCACAAATCGTAAGAGAATGATCCAGCCAAATACTGTATAATGGACTCCACAGAATCAGGCCATGGTCAGGTGCTTGGCCAGCACATCAAGGTCCTTCAGGAGTTGAAGGCTACTCTTAGAAATCTGTCTTCAAGCATGGACGTCCTGACAACACGGGTGGACAATTTTGTAACTGGTCCCATTCCCACCTGGCAACGGCCTTGTCCAGCTGCTCTCTGTCCCTTCTCCGAAGGTGCACGTCCTGCAACTGCCACCCATTCCTGCCCTGGCAGTGCACATCCCGCTGCCGCCAACCTTTCCTGCTTCATTGGCGCACATCCTGTAGCAGCTACTCATTCCTGATCCCCAGCAGCTCCATGCTTCTGTTCTGGCAGCACACATCTTGTGGCCGCCTTCTGACCTTGTTGCAGCGATGCATGCATGCACCGCGGTCACCTTCTGACCTTGTTCCAGCAACACACGTCCTGCGCCCGCCTTCTGTTCCTCTTCTGGCGTCGCATGATCTATGACCTCCTTCTGATCCTCTTCCAGCAGCACAAGTTTTGCTGCTGCCTTCAAACATTATTTTGTGAATTCCACGGGATTCTCACAGGATGAGAGTCAACTTAATCACAGGATTCGAACGGGACAGGATAAAAAGTTTACGTGAACAGGATTATCCAGTAGGAAGGGGGGGGGGGGGGGGAGCTCGGACACATGTGATTTTTATTGAACTCATTCACTCGCAGCCATTTTCACTGAAGCAATCCCGTTTTACTGGATTTTGACTGATTTTGCAAGGCCGATAGAATATTGTGTTCTATTGCTATAAAAACATGGAAACTACCAAAAGAAAGATTAGAGTCTCTTCTTTCATCGGGAAAAAAAGTATATTTGTATATTTTTCCGTTTTGCAGCAATTAGCATTAGAATATAGCTAAATGTCATCATTATTTACATTCCTGTTGAAAACACTGTCAAAAACAGCTTGTTGCAACATGGCCCTGGCTGACATCTTATACTTTGCTGCCACCTGCTGGCAGTTTTTTGTAATAACTACCATTGCTATAAGCCACCTCTTCATGTCAGAAGCTGCATCAAAGCTTTCTGTTTGCCCTTGCATTAAAAAAAAAACATTAAAAAATTACGTTTTTGGGAGTGAAGGACAAAGTATTTTAAAAAACGTATTAACACGTTTTTGGGTTTGAATGTTAATGTAGCTGACCTCCAAAATGGGAGCAGTAGGGGAGTGGGAGTCATTCTGAAGTGGAGCAGGGACATGAGTTATTTTCACCAGTAGTGGTAGTGGGATGGCATGTGTCACTCTCTATGGCACAAGTCCTGCGGCCACCTTCTGACCCTGTTCTGGCAGCACACATTCTTTCTTCTTTTTCTTCCTTTTTTTTGAGAGGCAGCACACATTCTGTGGTCACCTTCTAAACCTGCACAGGTTCCGCTCCAGGCTTTCGTTCCAGCAGTGCCCGTCTTGCGGCTGCCTTCTGTTTAACCACCTTAGGTTTATGTCACTTTTAGACATAGCTCTGTGTGTGGCTCAAGCAATGCAACACACATGAATTGGTGCAGGCAGGTAATGGCACATGTCCTCACACAATAGACTTAGTTATTAATTTTTATTTCGCCCAAATTCATGTTTTATCAGTATCACACGCACATGCTGACGTTCAACAGTCTAATACAGTGGTTCTCAACCCTGGTCCTCGAGTACCCCTATCCAGCCTGTTTTCCTTGTCTCCCTCAGCCAACACAGGTATCAGCTAATCAACAAGCTCCACATGAAGTCTGATAACGATCCTCACGTGAGGGAGAAATGGAAAACAGGTTACATAGGGGTACTTGAGGGCCGGGGTTGAGAACCACTGCACTAGAGGAAGCCTTGACTGGTTGAGGATGTGCAGACATAGCCAGTAGCTAACATCTTGAGGCGGAGGAGTCGCCTAGGTGACCACTTCCATTCACTTACAATATATTGAGGTAACTGTGTTTGGCTCTAATAAATTATTCATAACTTGTCAAATTCTTTACCGATTTTTGACACGGATTGTTTTGTTACAAACAATAATTTTATAATCAGGCTTCACAACATATTAAAGCTGCTCTTTGGAAAAATAAGTTTGTCATGCATGCACAACAACAAAAATCATGTTACATTGGGCTAAAAAAGTATTTAGTCAGGCCCCAATTGTGCAAGTTATCCTACTTAGAAAGATGAGAGAGGCCTGTAATATTCATCATAGGTATACCTCAACTATGAGAGACAAAATGAGGGGAAAAAATCCAGAAAATCACATTGTCTGATTTTTAAGGAATTTATTTGCAAATCATGGCGGATAATAAGTATTTGGTCACCTATTAACAAGCAAGATGTCTGTCTCTCGGACCTGTAACTTCTTCTGTAAGAAGCTCTCCTGTCCTTAACTCTTTACCTATATTGATGACACTTATTTGAACTCATTATCAGTATAAAAGACAACCGTCCACAACCTCAAACAGTCACACTCTGAACAACACTATGGGCTAAGCCAGAGAGCTATCAAAGGACACCAGAAACAAAATGATAGACCTGCACCAGGTAGGGAAGACTGAATCTGCAATAGTTAAGCATCATGGTGTGAAGAAATCAATTAATGGAACAATCATCAGAAAATGGAAGACATACAAAGACCACTGATAATCTCCCTCGATCTTGGGCTCCACCCATCTTCCTCATGGGGTAACCTGTGTAGATGCTTTTGAGTTTAGTAGGTGACACCCAGTTTAAAAAAAATGCCCTGCAAAATTTAGGCTGATTTCTTAAGAGTATTCAAATTTTTTGAAATCCTGTTTTTGTGGGTTTTATGAGCTGGAAGCTCAAATTGTGTAAAAATAAACAAATTAATACTTGAAATCACTTAAATTGTGGGCCCTGAATCTATAATCTATGAAAGCTTGACTTTTTTAATGGAATTATGGAAGAAAAAAAAAACGTTTCCATGATATTCAAATTTTTAAAAAGGGTCCTGTATATAACAAAGTATTAAGATGAAATTTTGTTATTAACCAAATACTTATTTTCCACCACGATTTGCAAATAAATTCCTTAAAAATCTGACAATGTACATTTTGTGTATTTTTTTTCTTTCTCATTTTGTCTCATAGTTTAGGTATACCTATGATGGAAATGACAGGCCTCTGTCACCTTTTTAAGTTGGAGAACTTGCACAATTAATGCCTGACTAAATACTTTTTTACCCTACTGTATATAGAAGGAAAGTGTATTGCGAGATGTGAAACAAAGTTTTATAGGAAGAAAAACTGAAAAGAGGAAACAACTTTTTGAAAAAGCATTTACTGTCATTGTCAAGATATTTGATGAAAGAAATGCAGACAGGGAGCTTCGTAATATAGCAAAGAAAGGAAAAGAAAAAAGATGGGAGGGACACAGAGAATGAAGATAGTTTAAATACATTTATTACAATGCAGGATTGCAAGTGCTTTGCAATTTCAACAGAGGAAATGAGTGGGAGTAGTGTGACCTCAGCAAAAAACAACAACTTTGCACTGACTGGGTGAGCTGTAACCTACTTTTAAGAGACCGGTGCTCTGTAGGGCCTGACCCAGCAGTGCAACGATGGGTGAACATTACATTTCAAGATTGTTTTATTTCCAGCTTATAATACCACAAAATAATGCAGTAAAACAGCAGCAAGCAGGCAGAGATGAGTTGAAACAGAAGGAGAAGAATTGACAGCGTCTACAGTGTAGTCATATCATTGAGGGCTAGGTCCAGCTCCTCACTGAGAGCCTTGCCCTTCAGCTTCTGAGCATACACTTCATCTGCAGGAGGACACACGCAGAAACACACACAATGCCAGACAGGATACAGAGAAGTTTAGCAAAGTTGGATTCATAACCAAAGACGTTTTCGGGAGATATAATACAAAATCTTTATAGAATGCATTCATATGCACTGAATGCATCATGCAGTGTTATTATTGACGGACAATCTGCCATTGCAGAATATAAAACTGTGGAGTTAGTGCAAATTGTTGTGTTTCTCGACGTTTATCAAACCTGTTGCCAGACTAGATAAGTCTTATTAGCAAAGGTGGCAATTCCAGGTCCAGAAAGTAAAAACCCTGCCACAGTTTGGCTTTAGCCCCTGATGCTAGCTAGCTAGCTCCCTAGCAGGTAAACGAGCACAATGGGAGCTAGCTAGGGAGCTAGCACCTGAAAGTAAAAACCCTGCCACATTTGGCTTTAACCCCTGATGCTACCTAGCTAACTATAGCTAGCTATAGCTTCCTAGCAGGTAAATGAACACCATGGGAGCTAGCCAGCTAGCACCTGGGGCTAAAGCCAAACTGTGGCAGGGTTTTACCTTTCTGGACTTGGATTTGCCCCCCTCTGCTTATTAAATTTAAAATAGCCTATACAGCGCTGTTAAATGTTCAACCCTCCACATGAATATCAGGCTGTAGGGGATTTTTTCTGCTTTTTTTTGTTGGTGTCAAGTTATTCTATGTAGGATAGTTGTTACTAGTGGCTGCATTAATGGGACAATTAATGACTGAATACCTTCCAGATCATCAATGGTCTTCTCCAGCTTGGCCACAGATCGCTCCGCAAACTCTGCTCGGGTCTCGGCCTGAAACACACACCAATACTAATGTTTCTCATGTCTGATATACATTTACACTTTTCATTTATTCAAATGAATAGTAGTTAGCAGAAACAGAATCACACAAGCATTAAACAACAATCTTACCTCTTTAAGTTTGTCAGTAAGAAGTTTTATTTCTTCTTCATATTTGTCCTCCTTCTGTGAGTACTAAAACCACAAAAAAAAATCTCATTATTAAGGATTGCAATCAAAAGAATGTATGAGACCCTGACAAAAGTAGTTCATAAATTCTCTGACAAGCCTACTTTATCTCCTTTTTTCTAAATTCGAACGTTGACTTGCACTCCAAAAGTATTGAAACAATGAGGTTAATTCCTTTATTGTTGCTCCTAGACCTTTGGATTTTATATCGAAAGATGACTATGAGACAATAGGTCAATACAGTTTTTATTTCCAGGTTATATATGGATCTGACAAACAACGTAGAAGATTGCACCTTTTGTTTGAATCCAGTAGGGTTTGTAACTTGGGGTGTCAAAAATTGTGCTTTAATTTAAAGTGCTTTTAACGCCACTAATCTTTTTAACGTGCGATTAATGACCGGCCCTTACTTGGAAAGCCTGTACTGGGGGAATTCCAGTCGCACGTCAAGACACGTCAAAATTTAGCAGTAATACATTTAATAATAATTCATGTTTGTGGAAACTAGGGTCAAGTTTTATTTTACAATTTTTAAAAATGTGCAGAAGTTCCTTCATGTTAAAGATTAGATGGCTCCGAATATGAAAAGAAAAATGGACTGAGCTGTCACCAGCATTTTACAAATGCAATTATGCCATCTAGTGGCAGATAATGACCTCAACACAAATCAATATCACACTCGTTTTTTATAGTATGATACATCTTTTTAATTGTAACTAAATTTTATGAATTATTATGAAATTACTGCATCAATGACTAAAAGATGCAGCCATATTTCTATTAGTTTAACATATTTTCCACTTTTATGTTAACAAGAGTATTAAAAAAATTGTATTACACATTTTATTGTACATTTAGAACAGACATAAAATGTGGGATTAATCGTGAGTTAACTATTGAAGTCATGTGATTAATTACGATAAAAAAAATTAATCGCCTGACATCCCTAGTTGTAACAATAATGGCAATATCACAATATTAAAGCCGCCACAATATTGTCGTCTTGTCACGATATTAAAAGGCTAGGTTGTATTCCATTTGCACAGTTCCATTACCTTCTGGTGGTTAGTTTATTAGTGCAAATTCATTTTAATTACCGATAGGCATGTTTTGGCCACCTACGTTTAAGACCCATGCTAATGGCTAGATAAAGGGGAACGTAACACGTTTGAATTCATACACAAATTGACCCGATTCACAAAATATGCGTGTATTGGTAAGTAAGTGCCTCAATATTAAGGGTTAGTAATTGTAGGACATTAATGTACATTGAGGTTAATGTTACCATTACTATTTGAACTTTATGTACATTTATGACCTTGACTAATATCTTGATGTCAAATGCAGATGTTTTCAGTCTACAACTAAAATAAAAGAACCAATCTCACTTCACTGTTCCAATACTTGTGGAGAAGACTGTATGTAACAGCTATTTAATTCTTAACATGAGCAACTCGACCCCCAAACCCTACACATGTATTGTCACACATAGGTGGAAATTTGCTGTTTAGAATTCCAATATTATTTATTGTAACATAAATTATTTTTTGTTTGTGTTTGATTTTTTTAAAATGCATGGGAAGAGGACCCTGAAAAAATTATCTCTAAAAATATTAAATTGCAATCTCAGTATTGAGGGAAAAAAATACAATTAGGTTATTTTTCAAAATCTTCAATCTTCAAAAAACTATACTATACTATAGTAGTATTTCATAAATGAATGCACCCTAAGAATCTTCTGTACCTTTTCAGACTGAGCCTCCAATGACTTCAAGTTGTTGGTGACATTTTTCAATTCTTCCTCAAGGTCACCTGATTTACTGAGCAATGTTGATAAGAGGAAAACAAGAGGAGAGAAAAAGAGTAATTGGAAAAGTAGGACAGTAAAGGAGAACAAAGACCACTCAATAACATGCTTATAATTGTGTCTGACTTACTTGAGAAGGAAATTTACTATAAAACAATGAGGTTTCAAAGATTAACAAAAATTTCAGATGTGATCATGTATGCGGGTTAGATGGAGAAATGAAAGCCAAGTGTTGAGATGGCAGCTTTTAGTAGCAGAGGGCAACAGGTCAGAATGAACCCATGGCAGAGGTAGCACAATAAATACCTCTTCCTCTCCGCACATCATGGATTTCAAATTCTGGTCCATTAACCCGAACTCTTCCTCCAGCTCCCTCACTCGCCTGCAGGGGTTAGTCCATAGCCGGGTGATTTAGTGGTAAGTGAGGGGGAGCACAACATCCCATACAGGGGGTGGTGGTGTATTGAGGCATGCATTACATAGAAATACATAAGGAAGCACAAATCAACATTTATGTCTCCACGTCATTAATGTGTGTGTTATTCCCTGCAATATGTCAATTCATATCTATAAAAGGCTGCAGCACTAGGAAGGCACATGCAATGATACTATTGATGAAATGATTGTGTGAATAATCAGTTTAGGAAATGATACAAACGACCATGCAATTTAATACTTTTCATGAATAACTAAAAATTATAGGTTTTACACACTTAGGGCCCTATTTTCGTGAACACCGTAAATCCGTCACGGCTCAAGTCGTCTCCAATCATTGTGGCTAATAACATTGCATCTCCAAGGACACTCCCTCACACCCAGCTAGGTGCAGACCAGTCTGCCAAATTGGACAAGACATTCAGCGAGCCTCGCGCTTCTACAAAAAACAGCATCAGCCAACATTTGCGCCCACTGCCCACGAAAATAGAGCCCTTTGAGTTGACTACTTTTCCATATGTTCTAACATAGCAAGAATATTTAGTTGGAGCTGAAAATTGTCACTCGCGTTCAATAGTCCCGTGTGTACTCTGTAGTAATCACGATATTCACTATAACAACATGAATGGTGGTTGGCATGTCAGTGTTGAATTTTCTTTGTAAAGTGTTGACTTACGCCTCGGCTACTTCAGCACGCTCTTCGGAACGCTCCAGATCGCCCTCAAGAATCACAAGTTTACGAGCAACCTGCAGACATGTACAGTGCACATGGTGAGTCACAAAATCATTCCAAACTAAAAACAAATATTAAAATCATCACGGTTGCCGGTTTAAAAAGTTAAGTCCTGCAGTGACTAACTTTTTTTGGGGGGTTTTTGTATGCCATTTTCTAAAGTGAGCACACAACTCTGAATCTAGAAATAGTGCCTATGAAAAATTTGCAAGTATGCCAGTGGGGAGAAGATGTGGTGAATGTCTCACCTCTTCATATTTGCGATCAGCTTCTTCAGCGATGTGTTTGGCCTCTTTTAGCTGCATCTCCTGGATCTCCATTTTCTCCTCGTCCTTGCCTGCCCGGTTCTCTATGACCTTCATTCCTCTAAATGTCAATGACAACAACAATATGGATTTTTTGTGTAACTGTGTAATATCAGAAAATTCATTCAAAATCAGTCATTGATTTAATTAAAATGAGATAGTGATAGAGAGGGAGAGAGAAAGATTACCATACAAAACTGTTTACTAGACTAATTGCTTTACAAGTAGGTTGATCTTTCCTATTTAAATTTGCAATAATGAGAGATGATTACCATTAGTTTTCATCCACTCTTTGTGGAGGTTTGATTTCCCATAGTGTGTTCAGTTAACACAAAATTTCTAAGGAAGAAACTTGATGTGCAGCAGATAAAGACAATTTATTTGTTGTAATGTATATATGTATATAGTTTTTTGGGGGGGGTGTCAAGAAGTGTTAGAAATGTTGGTGGATGAGCGCATTTCACCTTTCACTCTCATCAGCTGCTTTTTCAGCTTCCTCTAGCTTCTGCAGAGCAGTAGCCAGTCTTTCCTGCGCTCGGTCCAACTCCTCTTCCACCAGCTGGATACGCCTGTTTAGAGATGCCACCTCAGCTTCAGCCTGTCAAGACACACCACACAAATATAAATATTTAACAATATTTTACTTGGAAAAAATATTTTAAAATTAATAAATTTACTCGACATGTTACAATGTTATTTGTACCAATCAGTGCTCAACGTTATCATCATATTGGATATGGCAAAGTGGAGTGATCTGTGAAAATGCCTTCATTTTACTACATGCATATGGAAATGTACTCAAATCCAGATCCCAACGAGGCCAAACACTTACTTAAGATTGTTTTTGGAGATCACCATTTTTGGAATTATAATTTGCTGACTTTATAGCCAATGCAATGAAGTCCTGCACTGTATGTGCATAATAATGTAATAATAAAAAATTATGTTTCAATATCTTCATTACAGTAACAGTTTCGCATACATTGTTTTGTTGAAACACTCATGAAAACAGGAATTTGCATATGTTGATTTGGTGCTTACCTATGTCCTATATTTATTCTCATCACATGAATAATGATATACATTGTATGTCATTTCACAAATATATTAGTCTATTTTGGAAATTATGTATGCATTTTTCCAATGCTTGCATGAGTGTTTACAGCTACCAATAGACGTGATGCTAGTAGTGTAGTGATAAATATTGAAAAATATAGCCCTATGATATTAAAATGTATATTAATCAAATTAAAAGTGACATGTGTTGTTTTTTGTGCATATCTTTTTGAAAAATATAATGCAGTTCAGCATTTGTGTGTGAATAAAAAAAGAGGCATTGATTTTGTAAAACGGCAATTAATGAAGTTTACACCATTGTCTCCATGAGTTTACACAACTTTACAGGCAGGTCTCCCACATCAGATATGGAAAACGTGTTCACGTATCGCAGAACCGGTTGAAACAGCTCCGGGCGGGATCTATGTATACTGTATGTTATCTATTGTCTATTGTAAAAGATACCTTGTTCACTTCCGGTATAATTTAGCCAAACTTTAGTTAAGTGCGATTTTAACGTAACGATGGTTATATTTTTGATTAGCGCGATGCATCTACTTTATAGGTTATATTTCATGAGATGTGAGAACAATTCACAAAAATACCACATGTATCCGTTTTCGGTGATTACCGCCTCTCTCGCCTGTCTCTCAAGGTCCGCCTCTCGGAGCAGAAGTTCGGCTCGGTCCTCCGCCTCAAAAGCGACTTGTTGCAGCATTTGAATTTTTCTTCTCACCGCGTCTATCGACATGAAAGTCGCCATAGCACTTGGAGTCGATTTGGCGTTGTCAGGGTGTTGTTTGTTACCACGGCAACGGCGTCACGTTCGGACTCTAGAATAAAGGCCTTGGGTTGGCCAGAGGCCGCGATATGTCTGCGCGTCCGCCATATTTGATGTGTCAATTCTGCCCAAACAGACTGCCTGTCAGTGAATACGCACTCAACAACAAGCCTTGATACAGTCCGCCAAAAAGCTAAAAACAGTACAAAACAAAACAGATTAACAACACACATGCAAAAAGGGGGTTGGATGACGCAAAAAAGCGAACATTAAATTACTTTATAAAATAAATAAAAATTAAACAGTGGGGCTGGGCAACTATGGAAATAGTAATAATCACGATTGTTTTTGATTAATGATTAAAATCAGGTTACTTAGTATTTATTGGAATACCAAAACTCAACTTTAACTACAACTTGAAAGCACAATCACAAAATTAATTGGTAACAAAGTAAAATAATAATATATAAAAAATAATAGCAATAAAAATAGATCATGACAGTGCTGTGTGCACTGTGCACCTTGGCCTTGGCCTCTAACGGGAGCGTGGAGCAGTGCAAACATGTAGAATACACTTAGGTAGGCTTACATTAAGATCAGAAAAAAAGGGTAAAAGAAGAAAGATGTGATCGAGTTTTCTTAATATAACTTGTTTTTCACAGATTCTGAAGAATATGTACCTTTGAGTATTTTTATGTTAACTGTCTGTATTATGTTACTACAGCGTTTGTGTGTGAATATTTGTTATTTGAAGGAATACAGAGGAAATATTACTGCTGCAACTCAATGCTAATTTTCTGTTAGCAATTTAATGATATTTTACATTCACTCACATCTAACATTAGATCTTGCGTTGATGTCTCTAAAATGAAGTATGTCTTGTATTTAAGTATACAATGTGCGCATTTTTGTTGTTGTTGTGTGTTTAGTTTCAAAGTAAACTCCCACTGGGGTGTCTCATGCTTGCTGCACAAGTAACACGATGCATTCAGGGTGCTCTCACAACACAGGAACTTTCAAACCTACCGCACCGTTTGGCACATTAACAGTTTTTGTTCAGTTATGCTGATTTTACGATCATGAGAAGCCAAAATCGAAATCACGATTACATTTTTATAATAACCCAGCCCTTGAAGAAAGAGTATAAAAGTACCAATTAGGAGAAAGTTAGTGGAGCTGTTGTCCTGTGAATTCCTTTAAAGTCAACTTTGAATAACTAGTGACAATTAGTTAGTTGTCAACTAACAGCAATCACATTATTGGGCAATTTAGTTAAGTAGGAGAGATTTCTTGTTTGAGGACATGTTTCACTGCCAGAATACAATACTGTATGACATACTTACAAATTGTTTCTTACTCGAGCATCAGGGGTCTGATGAAAGCTATGCCAAAACGTCATCTAAGACATCTTAGGTGAGTGTGCGATGCTATTTTTGTTATTTTATACTTACAAATTGTGTCTAGAGAAAGTTTAAATTAAAAGTTTTTTTGTCTATACATGCAAATAGGATACAGATATGTTAGCGTGAAATAATTTATGTAAAAAAAAAAATCTATAAAAACTGTCATTATCTGTTAGTTTGTTTATTTATTTATTTATTTTTACTGGATTTGACCCTTTGGCATTCTCCTTACGGATGTTAGGTTCCGCACAAATTAACAGTCAAACTTTTAGGATTTTATAATAGAGTCCCCTATGTGGATGTTTTTTTTTCTTTATTTTTTAATTTTTTTTTACTTGTACTGCTGTGTGGCTTATTCCCTTCGTGTTATCAGAAGTATTCAGCAAGGCATTGTGGCACCAAATTAACTTTCGCTAGAATAGATAAAGTTGCTGGCAAATTTCGATACGTCAGCAGAACCTGATACTGACAGTTTTAATAACAGTTAAGCTGCAGCTGTTATCTGAGGGACTGGTATGGGTTAGCAACTTTACACTGAAACTGACAATGGTGATTTGGCACAAGCTTTTTAATAGAGTACTCTTGAAGGTCAAATCGAACAGCTATGATTATTAGCAATGCATGATGAGGTCTGGTATTAAATTATGGGTAGTTGGGTGCATCAAGTGGGTTTTCCTCTCCATCACTACTTACATCTGCTGCCTTTTTCTCGGCCTGTTCTAACTTCTCCTGGGCGTCCTTCAATGATTCTGAGTATTTGTCGAGTTCATCTTCCACTCCTTTCAGCTTCTTCTGCAGACCTAGCAGCTCCTCCTCCAGCTACAAGACACAACACACAAGTCGTGGAGTATGAGAGCAATGTGTATTCTGGGATAGTAATAAAGTACTTCAAGATATTTTCAACTGTTTTAATGCTTCAGCAGTCTAGATGGACTGACTGTATGACTTGATGCATGATTTGACTAAGTTATTATTTATATATTGGTCACCAATGGAGGGGAAGTAACCAAGTACACATACTCTACAGAAGTAGATTTTTCAGTTATCTGTAGTATAAAACAATCCTCAATCGCAGCTTCCAGATTCGCAGTTAGCTATTTTTCGGAATTTCTTTAGTTAAGTTTAGACCTTTATTTTTCTTGCCTCCTGTAATTCCAATGTCAACCGGTAAATGGCGGCACACTATTTAGTTTGGCCGAGAACAAAATTAGAAAGTGATTTTCCTTCAGTTCGGTCTACTTTTACTGAAGTTTATTGAAAGGTCACATCCGCTTCAATAATGCTTTTTAAGTCTACAGCAAGCGACAGCTGTAGTTTCATTTTCATAATATACATCTTTAGGCGTGATTATTGATGTACATTGTGATAAATTTGTTAGTTTGGAGAAAATGCTTTGTCTTCTTTACTGTAAACACATCTACGAATCAGTACACTGATACACTATTGACAATTCCGAGCTTACGTCACAGTCAAAATAGCGGTCAACTCGGTAAAAGGAAGCTCTCCGCTCATTGAAAAACATTGTAATTTGATTTGTGAGGATTAATTTGATTTCAAAATGTGATGAAATGTCATTTGACGACTAACAATCTGCCTGTTTTTTGTTTGTCACAGACAACAGCAATAAAATCCATTTGTTTTCACTGTATAAAGGAAGCATTTGCATTGTGTTGCATTGCAGAACTATTAGAAGTGCCCGGATGTTCAAAATTGTTGATTTGTACAATATTTTTGTTATCCATTGCTCGTGCTCTCTCAATATATCATGTGTTTAAATGTAGTTGTAATTCAGAAGCATGTTTAAAGATTTTTTTTCATGAAATGCTATAAAAGCTATAAAAACCTGGCTAGCGAGTATTTAAATGGCTATTTCGATATCATGTCTGGAACGTATCACTGTTTTTCTTGCATTTACTTGCCTTTACTTTACTCATTTTTCAGAAAACTTTTTATTTGTATTCCCTATGTTGAGTGCATTATTACCTTTATTTCCTAAAATTAGCAGTGGTTATCTTATTTTTGTATTGGTTAAAAGCGTAAGTCAGGTTGTTTTTTTTTATCTGCAATAAGATGTGCCCCCACTAGTTTAAACATGGTATCCCGGTTAATATTGTGTTTGTGAAGTAAGAATTAAGAAGACTAATCCAAATGTTTTGACATTTTATGCAGCACTGCCACCTGCTGTCAACTGAATTTGATGTCAAATTCTTGTGAACGTCATGTGACCAAAACAAGTGAGCCGTGGATTAGTCTTCTTAATTCTTATTCCACAAATACTATTAATCACAATATTGTGTTGAGACTAGAGGGGACACGTAGAACATATTATTGCAAAGAACATTTTTTACTTCGCTTGTGCTTTAAGTACTATAAAGTTCTGATTCATTTTTTTCCACAAGCTTTAAGCATAGACCAATTAACAAGAGCTTGGAAGTCAATGGTAAATGGGTGAGATGGCCCCACTGGCATGTCCGCTGGACAAATGTGCTTTCCATTAGTCTCTTCCAGTCTGTAGCCATGTAAGGCTTCTCAGTCACAATCACAAATAACCAATTGCCATAGAGAAACAATTCAAACAAGCTTAGAGTCTTCAGATGGTTCGGAAGAGGAAAAAAAAGGCTCAGCACTTGGCAGGATTCTCACTTTTCCCTCAGAATTATGACTTTAAACTTTAAAGTCAGAATTTTGACTTTAATCACAGTTCTGAGTTTAAAGTGAGAAATCTGACTTTGTGACGTAGAGCTATGAATTGTGGGGGAAAGTCAGAAACCTTTTTTTCCCCCTCTTCACTGGCCCTAATCCTCTTCCATAAGATGGAGACATAAATAGAAGGCAGCAAACATTTCGGTTGGACTCAGGCCTTTGTATGCAAAGTTAGCATGTTCTCCCCGGGCTTCCAAAAACATACATTAGTTCATTACATTATTTTGAAGACACTAAAAAAGTGCTGTCAGACTGAAAGGCAACCAGTCCAGATTGTATCCTGTCTCTCGCCCAAAGTAAAACAGGATCGGCTCCAGCCAACTGATGACCGCGGCCGGGCGGGATAAGCCTTGAAATGGATGGATGGACATAAATAGGCATGCCCTCATCGAGAAAGGATTGTATGGCTATTGTGATTGCTAAGAGCTGGGATCCTCTGAGGACAATTGCTATGCGAAATGTTGCACACATGAATTGTTGATGTCTATTTGTGGCTCACTATGCACTCTGTCTTGTGGAGCTACACATGGCAGCCAAAGAGTGCATCCACATCATCCACAACCGAAGTGGACAAATGTGCTGTGTGAAAATTCCAGTCAATTTAATATACGTAATGAAAGATGCTGGCTGTGTAACATAACAGCTTAATACTGATTCTTATCACCATAAGCACACCAATACAGGCTAGCAGCATTGGCATTCAAAACAACAATGAACCTAATTGTTTAGCTATACATTTACATTTTGTGATTTGAGAAGAAACACGTTTACTGAGTATCAAGGGACTTAAGTGGAAATAATTGATACATTTAACGATCTCGATAAGCTTGATTTCAGTATCCAAACAATACATACAGTAGCCTATTGCTTGTTTCATATCACATCCTATAGCGGATGCTAGTCTCCGTGAACATCAACTTCACTCATCACCTGGTGACTTTGTTTCCTATCTTTGACTGCACAAAATGTATTGTGTCAAATAAAGGTCCAGGAAGTAAAACCCCTGCCACAGTTCAGCTTTAGCCACAGGTGCTTCTAATCAACTGGAAGGTAAATGAACTCAACGGGAGCACCTGTGACTAAAGCCAAACAGTGGAAGGGTTTTTACTTTCTCGACCTGGATTTGACACCTCTGCCATTAAAAACAGAAATGAAAACTGTACTCAGCTGGAAAGGCAAAAAAAAAAAAGAGATGTAAAATGTATGTGACTTTCATAAAAGGTCTTCAGCGAGGAGCATCACCTGTTTGCATTTGTCCTCTGCTCCTTTCTTGTCCCCCTCCGCCTGTTCTGCCCGGTCGATGGCATTCTCCTTGTCCAGCTTCAGCATCTGCATTTTCTTCTTGATGGCCTCCATGTTTCCTCCGGTTGTCTTGTACGGTTAGTCAAACAGAAACAGACTCAGAGCGATGTGATGGGAACAAGGGAGGACGGGAGAGTCCGCGAGGTGGAAATCTTGAAGATGGAAAACCAACTGACTGAGCCCCCCACACTTTTTCGACTGTAGGGCCGCCTGTGGACCTTGCCCATATTTAGGCAGTGACAGATGTCCATTCTATGCGCGTGACGCTGAATCCTGTCTGGTCTGCCTGGGGTCACGGTATATTATTTTTTTCAAATTATTATCATTTCATTTCACGCGTATGCACCAACATTAAAAAATAAATAATCATATCTTACAGACAGTAAAGAGACTGAATGAATTTGCATATGCTAGTCAGACAGAGCTAGCTAGCACATATCAAGGCAAGTTCAAGTTGCCCCATTTATGGTATTTTATTCTTATATTTAAATCTACTTACCTTATATTATATACATTATATATAATACCTTAAATACATATATACTTTGGGTCATAGTAATAGCTCAGCTCTGGGATACATCTGAATGAAATAGTACACGGGTGAAAGCGAACCTTAAAATGGCAGTACAGCTCAGTGTGAAAGGACTTGGCCTGCAGACCAGAATGCGACGGGCTCTAGGACAGCTGCAGTTAAAAATATTGGTCATAAGTCTCCTTTACAACTCGGTAGAGGTGTGGTTTGGATTGGCAAGTTTGCCCGCTCAACTGCTTAGGTGCCCTTAAAGTGAAAGACTGAACACTGTGAATATTGCAACAAACATTTTTGTGCTGCTCTCTTTGGCGTCCATTTTCAGAGGAGAAAATAATCTATACCATGCTTGGGCACATTGGACACCTAATCGGGCTAATGTTACACCTGCTTGGACCACGTGGTCTATATAACGCAAATTTAGTTTGATTGGCCACAGGCAGTCAGAGTCTGAGCCTTGCGGACATGTGCGTGGATGTCATTGTGTTTCATTCATAACTAGAGCTGCGAGCAACTATGAATCATCAAAGTGGCCCTGGCAGGGGTAATGACACATTGGAATATAATTATTATTTTTTTAAATGGCACAATAAAGTTACATGTCTTTTTTTGCTTCGTACCAATCTTGATGTGTATTCATAATTTCACGAGTTTTCACACATGTTTAAGATCACCCATATCAGTGCAGTTTTTCTTGGCAAACAGTGCGTAGCCACAGCAACAGCATGCAGCGAAATAAAGTTTTGCTTTTATTTTTCATCCGGAACATCTGAAACACCCACAGATCAAACTTAATCGGATACAATCTGTGAGAGGTGTTCTTTAAGATGTGACCTCTATAATTTTTAAGACCAAAACAGGGGCCAAATTTGAAAGTAAATCCAAAATGGCAGACTTTCTCTTGGGTTTAACATATGGCTCCAAGAGACTTTTTTGTAGGTCTTGGGCTGGTCCATATGCCTCCAACTATTCATAGATCTAAGTGAAACACTACACAGTTTTGTTGAATATTTGTAGGGGGCATCAGTGAGCCATTTTTGACAAATCTGACAATTAAAATATTGATGATTTTGCCAGGTCTGATATGTGTGAAAAGTTTTATGGGTTTTCGTTCATGTTAAGACCGTCAAAAATGAGCTCACGAGGCCAGAAGGAAATTTCATTTATTTACTTTAAAATGTACTTATTTAAGTTTTCTTCCATATTTGAAGCAATTCTTAATTTATTTAAGGTCACAATATAATTTAAGGCATACTGATCATTTATTTTCTTTACACCAAGACTTAAGAAAGAAATTGGTCGTCGTGCCTTATGGTATAAAGTTCCAACAGAATGGAATAACCTTAGATCACTAACCATTTTCCATAATTTGAATTCATCTCTATTTAACTCATTGTCAAACATCGTGTTCTCGTTTTTGATTTATATATTCTATTGGACTCATTTAACTTGGACATACTCCCTATTTATTGATGTCATAATTGTTTAATATTTTTTTGCAGCGGATTTATATAGCCCTTTTCTAGACACTCAAAGACGCTTTACAATGGAATGGATACATTATTCGTGCGCTCACACATTCACACTGTGGTGGCGGAAAGCTACTTTAAGTACCCACAGTTGCCCTGGGGCAGGCTGACGGAAGCGTAGCTGCCAGTGTGCGCCTACGGTCCCGCCGACCACCACCAAACATTCGCACCTTCCATACACCAGTGTGATCAGCACTGGAGGCAATGTGTGTGTAGTGCCTTGCCCAAGGACACGACAACACATGACTTGGGGAGAGCAGGGATCGAACAGCCGACCTTCTAGTTACTGAACGACCGTCTCTACACCCTGAGCCACGGCCGACATAATGTATTCACAGTGCTTCTTGTACCTGCAATTGTTAAACTATATACTTGTATACAGTATGTACAGATGTATGGTGGAGGCTGGGAGGCTAGGTTTAGTGAGGCAGTAAGTGAGAGTTGATTGGGTTGGATTGGATTGGGACCAATAATATTTTCCTTATTTTATATATTACTGTTATGTGTATGTCTGTATGAGTTGGAAGGACCCCCCTCAAAAATGAGACGAGGCATCTCAAGGGGATATCCTATTAAGCAATAAGTAAACAAACAAATAACAAAACTGTGTTCATCTGTGGTGACTATAATCATTATCAGAAGTGGCAAATCCAGGTCCAGAAAGTAAAAACCCTGCCACAGTTTGGCTTTAGCCCCAGGTGCTAGCTAGCTAGCGCCCATGGTGGTTGTTTACCTGCTAGGGAGCTAGCTAGCTAGCATCAATTTAATTTTTTCAAAAACTATGTTGTAAAATACAAATGAAAGTCAAATAACTAATACATCTGTAAAAAATACATTTTCCCACTCTTCCATTGCAATGTCACTGTTTCTATTTCAAAACTATTAACTAATATTGCAAATATTGTCATGTGCTCATGACATTTCCCCAATGCTTTTTTCACGTAACATTTGCATAGAGATTTTTGTATAAAGCATAGATTGTTGCTTACCTTCAACTGGATAAATTCTAAACTTGGTTATGAAGGTAGACACTTGGCAGGACTTTATATGAAGGCACATTGCATGTCCAAAACGCAGACCATACAATTAGAATAATAATAATAATAATAAAAAAGAAAGATAAAGTGAGCCCAATATTTTGAAAAGTGGAGGCAATGATTTGCTGAATCAGGATTGTAATATAGTACATAGATGTTGATAAAGCTTATGGTGACTTTCTTAAATTTTTTAACCGAACATTATTTATTAGTCGCTTGTGTTACTGTATTTAAAAACACAGAATTCATTACAGCCTCTATTTGTAATGTCGGATATCTTTACCATACAAATGCACTGTTCTTTCATTCTTAAAGGTTAAAATAATTTGATGTTGTAGAATATAAAACCATGCAACTAATTTATAAAGCAAAACACAATCTACTACCGGGTAATATTAAAAAAAAGAGAGTGGCTATATTCTGGGGAATACATAATTCAAAGACAAAGTATTCACGGATAACAATGAAGTTTTTGCACATCTGTATGTGGAGTGAAACTTTGGAATAGACTGAATACTGACCCATAACCAGGGCTGGACTGACCATCTGGCATACAGTTCAGATGCCCAGTGGGCCGGTCTTTTTTGGGGGCGATGCAGTGCTTTTTAATTGTTATTTTCCTACATTTTACCCCAATAGACTGACCCACAATTTAGGGGAACTAGTCCCGTAATGTAGTTCGAATATAGATCGCAAACTGAAACATCATCAATAAACATCGGTGGCAGAACTACATGTTAGGCAGGAGTCGGGCTGGGCTGGGCCAGACCGGGCCGGTGTGCAGAAGTCAAAATGCCAGGGCCGATTTTTTTGTGCCAGTCCATCCCTGCTCATAACAATGTCCATATTAACATATTAATAGTTATAATAGTAGTTAAATGGTTAACATATTACTGTTGGGTCCAAAAGGAATCCAAAAATCGAGGTACGAGGATTCCAGCTGACACCTGCGATATATTGGCACAGAGCAGGAGTGGCATGGCTCAGTGGTTAGATTGTCTGTCTCCCAACCTCAAAGTTCTGTGATTGTGCTTCAACTTTTGAGTGTTTTTTTGTGTGTGAATATTTTATTATTTTCTGAGTATTAAGTTTATTCTGTTTAGACTGGGACCAAATATACAATTTTTCAGACTAAACATTACTGTGTGGAAAAAATTGGCGTCATTTTTGGGGGACAAAAATCTGATTCAAACAGGCGTGTGTGTACTTTTGATATCCACTGACTATATCGAGTGCATACCAGAGAATGTACAGAAAGGATGTAGCAGTAAAGAATCTGTGTGACAAGAAAATGGAGAGTTCCAATGAAAACTGGCTTTATTGCATATACATAGATAGCTCTTACAGTACACTGCCGCATGGTACTGTTTTACACCAGCATCATATTCATACCATAAGTGAAATAATGGCTTTTTAAAATGACAGATTTTTCAGTAGGAATTATACTGTAGCTGTGGCAAAATATTTAAATGGTGAGTTTAAATGATGATCTGTTAAGTCACAGAAGTGAATAAGTGCATTGTAGGATAAATGACAGGCACCGTGTTGAATTACTTGACACGTTCAATAGAAAGGCACTTTAAAAAACAATGATACAGTAATTTAACATTAGGATCTTAGTTAAGGGGAAAGAATTACTGTAGGTAACTTCAAAATAATGCATAGACAGACATCCGTAAACTATATTGTGACAGTGGACTGTCATTAGTCATGCATCAGACACAATACTTTGGCAAAGGTTCAATTAATCATTTCACATCCAAATACAGTTAATACAATGTTAAATATAAGGCCTCCTGATTTTTCAACTGTTTCTACTACAATCCAAGACTAAACACTGTCATTGTTTCATTTCAAAAACTATGTTGTAAAATACAAATGAAAGTCAAATAACTAATAAATCTGTAAAAAATATATTTTTCCACTCTTCCATTGCAATGTCACTGTTTCTATTTCAAAACTATTAACTAATATTGCAAATATTGTCATGTGCTCATGACATTTCCCCAATGATTTTTTCACGTAACAATTGCATAGAGATTTTTGTATAAAGCGTAGATTCTTGTTTACCTTCAACTGGATAAATTCTAAACTTGGTTATGAAGGTAGACTCTTGGCAGGATTTTATATGAAGGCACATTGCATGTCCAAAACGCAGACCATACAATTAGAATAATAATAATAATAAAAAAAGAAAAGAAAGATAAAGTGAGCCCAATATTTTGAAAAGTAAATAATCAAACAGTACATGTCAAAAAGCACAGATACCTTGTAAGGATTTAAGGCATATACATCTTTTTTGCATCAAAGTTAAACACTGGTATTATAGCACATTTCACTTTGACAATGACTTAATTACAGGGACAAATTTCGACTACCGTAATTGCTGTAGAATGAGAGTGAATGTTTCCTCCTCTGCGTGTAGCTGGGTGAAGGATCTTGAGAATTGCACCACTGACTCGTTCACTGTTCCTGACCATCTTCCCGCAGCTCTGAGGGTAGAAACTTGTACTGCTGCTGCCTGATCGTGGCCAGCCTCTTCCTGGCCTCATCCAGCTCCCTTTCTTTGCGAAGCATTTCCTCTTGCGCGGCGATGATCTGCAACGCAAATGTTGGATGCTATCAACGGCAACAGGTTGTGTGACTTACTCAAGCTGAACATTCCAACGTGATCATTACTCAATGCCTTGCGAAAGAAGTGATGGACTGCCCAGCACTTAATCCTACTCGGGCAATAAAATGGTGTATTTCAGGTCAAATATGGCGCACGTTAGATGTTCACCAAATGTAACCCTGTTGGGTTTTCTCAGGAACAGCAATAATGTTCCTGGGGTCAATATGACCCAGGCATTTAATGATAAAAGCACATCCCAATAAAAACTATTTACCGCTTTCATTGCAAATGTTTTAAATGAACCATTTTAAACAGGTTTCATCATGAAATTTTACTATTTGTAGTCCATTAACTTTAAAATAGGTCAATTTAACCCGGGCTATGTTTAATGTTCCAAAAACATTCGGATAAACATTAGTAACCAGTTTGACTGAAGATATGTCAAAAAAGTACAAATTTCTATCTTCAACTTTTAAATGGGTCCATTTGACCTGGGCTATGTTTGTTGTTCCAAAAACATTCCAATAAACATTAGCAATCATTTTGACTCAAGATATGTCAAAGTGAACCATTTTAATTGATGAGAACTTTCATAGCAAAAAAGTACTCATTTGTATCTTCAACTTTAAATGGGTCAATTTGGGTCAATTTGACCTGGGCTATGTTTGTTGTTCCGAAAGCATTCCAATAATTAACATCAAATTGAAAATAAGTCAAAGTGAAACATTTTAATTGTCTGTCAATGAGACATTTCATACTAATATTTATACCTTTTCACTCTTAAAATGAGTCAATTTGACTTGTAATGTTGTATACCTAAACCAACCCAATAAACATTGTTTATAGCTTATTATCATTATTATTATTAACCAATTTCATCTCACACACATCAAACTTATCAATTTCTTAGTACAATTTGACCCGGTATAAGCATCTTAACTGTTTTCATTGCAGAGATTTCAAAATGAGCCACTTTTTATTTTCTGTTGGTGCCAAGTTTGATAGCGAAAAGCTAACATTTGTTCTGTAACTTGAAAGTCGTTAATTTTGCTCCAAAACATAACAAGAAAGAAACAGAATTCTATTCACGTAGTTTTCTTAGAGACACTACTGGGCCATGAAAATATTAAACCTAAGTTGACACTAGAACATGAGTCTTAAAAGAACACAAACAGCCTTTTTTTTTATTTTATTTTTATCATCACAAGAACCGTTGACAGTTCGTTTGAAGTGCATGAGAAGTTACTAAATGTGTGCCCTCCACAAATATAACTTGCCAGCTGTTGGCTATTTGATGTATCTGGTCAAATGTTCATCTCTCTCTCAACCTAACATTCCTGTGGCAGACCATAATTTGTTCATACATTCATTATGAGATCATCAGCTTGAGGTCTCCATTTGGACTCACCTGAGCGATACCTCCCACCATCTTGCTCTTGACCACCACTGCTTGGTCGTCCTGAGCATCAAACGCGGCTTTCTGTGCTGCCTTCACCAGGTTATCCGAAGCTCGCTTCACAGCATTCCCAGCAGCCTACAGAAACACATTGCAGCACTTGAGAAAATGCGCATCCAGGTATCGAATCGTATTTCTAGTTGCAAACTTTCATTTAAGGCCATGAATGTGTTTTGCTGATGATGTATTTTCAGGGAAATGAGTGAACATATTAGGAGCAACAGAAACACAACTTGGTCTCTTATGTGCAGCAACTCCTTAAAGGGAAAAGGTAGCAACCAACCTTAAACCCCAAAATCATAACAATGGTGTGTTTTTTTGGGTCCTTGGAAATTACTGTAAAAGGAAAAAGTGTGGGCTGGTGTACTCCATTCAAAGCCAAACATTTCTCTCATTGGTTGAGGAAGGAAGGGGAGTTTTCTCTTTTTGCAGCTCTGTGGTCTGGAGCAGACGCGAAGCTAGCAGTAGAAGACATATTCCACAATCATTCGACTAGTTTATCTTGGGTTAGAATGTTTCTGTTGATCAAACCCTGACGTGAACTGTAAACAGTTGTACTGGCACCACTGGTCCTTCACACTGCACTGTAATCATCCGTGCATCATAAATTATACACAAAATAATATATACCAGGAGTGTGAAAATTAGTGCGTTAATTTTGAGTTATTTTAAAGTTAAATTATATTTTTAACGCGCGATTAATGACCGCGCCTAACTTGGAAAGTATGTACTGGGGGAATTACAGTCGCAACGCAGCAGACATGTCCACGTCAAAATTTAGCCGTAATACATGTAATGATAATGCATATATTTGTGCAGAATTTCACAAGTTACTTCATGTTAAAGATTAGATAGCGCTTAATATGAACATTGTATATTTAATTGTACATTAAGAACAGATATAAAATTAGCAATTAATCGTGAGTTAACCATTGAAGTCATGCGATCAATTACGATTAAAAAAAATGTGACCGCCTAGCATCCCTAATATATACAAAAAAAAAATTTTTAGTTTTATGTCAAACATTTCACATGACAGTCTTTTCTTTAAAAGATGGGGAGATGAGCTTTAAAAAGCATCATTGCAGAGTGGAGGGACAAGATGCTAACAGTGTAACCACAGGTCAGGGCTAATGTTTCCAGCTCGGCGTGCCATTGGTTGACTGGTGGATTGTTTCCAAGCTCTCTCTGGACATAAATGTATGGGAATTACTGTGGTGGCAGCTGCAGGCCCAGAAGAGGAGGGGATAAGCCATTGCTGATTGGATCACAGAACACGAGCTGATGTGCTCTCAGCTAAGATACAGTCAGAAATAAATACAGGAGTTTGCTATGACGGGAGATAGCAAACACTTTCCGTTTGACAATTCATTGGGACCTTGACTTACAAGTGCTCCGATTCCAGTTAGGTGAAAAGGAAAAACAATGATACCAATTAAGCTGGAACCACTTAAGTGGAACTATGATTGACTCACAAACTACATTTTCCAACAAATAGTGCTTTGAACTGTGCTTCCTGACATTTACGTGCAAAGTTAAGCGTAAACCTCATTTGCGCGGTGCTTCACATATTTAATGTTCTGTATCTTTTTTGTGTGTGTGTGTGTGTGTGTGTGTGTGTGTGTGTGTGTGTGTGTGTGTGTGTGTGTGTGTGTGTGTGTGTGTGTGTGTGTGTGTGTGTGTGTGTGTGTGTGTGTGTGTGTGTGTGAATTCGAACTTAACATGTAGCTCCCAAAAAAGGGAATGTGCAAGTCATTGTGCTTTATTATTATTTTTTTTTAGTAATCTCCTCTACAGAGGGATAGACGACCACTTGCTGCAGCGGCCAGCAGCTGCTCTGCACAGCGGGGACTCTGTGAACCAAAGAGGAACGGGAGCTACAAAGAGAGGGAGCTAGCATTTATTGTCATGCTATTTAAAGGCACACAAATACACTGTTGGAGTCTGTAGTACTTTTTTTTGTGTGTGTGTGTGTGTGTGTGTGTCTGTGAGATTTAAGTTATGTGTATGGCGCTTGAATGAATGAAACATATAAGTCAAGGCAACATTGTATATTTTAGACAATACTTTTCCCACTCCCCAATTTTTTTTAAATTGCGTCTGAATATCCAGGTGATGTTTATTTATTTACTACACCATCA
The DNA here is from genome assembly GCF_054856555.1 of Leptonotus elevatus. Lineage (NCBI taxonomy): Eukaryota > Metazoa > Chordata > Actinopteri > Syngnathiformes > Syngnathidae > Leptonotus > Leptonotus elevatus. The sequence goes on from NC_141253.1 coordinate 18,422,258, forward strand.
GAAAAAAGGGTATACTTTATGGGTTGCAAATTTGGGGGATGTGTGTCAGTGTATGCTTTAAACTAGGGACGTTCGATACCAGTTTTTTTTTCAAACCGAGAACCAGTGCGGGTCTTCATTCACCAATACCATCTACCAATACATCTAATACTTTGGACATATAAAATTCAATTTTACACAAGGACAAAAAAATGTGAACAAAGGACTTTCTTTCTGCTTCAGATGATATACTGCCACTGTATAGCGCGCCAACCAGTGCCAAGGAGGACTTTCTCAATGTCAGATTTTATTTGCCTTCAAGCAATACACTGTTCTTTAAAAACTAGGGGTGTCAAAATCAATGTTAATTTAGAGTTAATTTAAAGTTCCTTTAACACCACTCTTTTTTTTTTTAATGCGCGATTAATGGCCACCCCTTACTTTGAAAGCCTGTACTGAGGGAATTCCAGTTGCAACGCAGCAGACACGTCCATGTCAAAATTTAGCAGTAATACATTTTATAATAATGCATATATTTGTGGAGACTGGGGTCAAGTTGTGTTTTACAATTTTAAAACTGTGCAGAATTTCGCAAGTTACTTCATGTTAAAGATGAGATAGCTCTTAATATGAAGAGAAAAATGCACTGAGATGTCACCAGCATCTTACAAATGCAATTATGCCATCTAGTGGCAGAAAAAATTACCTCAACACAAATCAATATCACACTCGTTTTCTACAGTACAGTAAATCGAAATTATTTTTAAATTATTATTATTATTATTAATTAAATTACTGTATCAATGATTAAAAGATGCAACCATATTTATTTTAGTTGATTTTTTTCCCACTTTTATGTTAACAAGAGAATGTACATTTTATTGTACAATTAAAACAGATATAAAATTGTGATTAATCGTGAGTTAACTATTGAAGTAATGCGATTAAATTACAATAAAAAATTGTAATCGCCTGACACCCCTATAAAATCTAACCAGCTATTCTGTGACATGGTTAATTTTAACTCAATTTATGTTGAGCGATTATGATTTTATAGTACTTTTTAGAGATGCTTTTGCATTAGGTACAGTCACGCGGTTATCGTGACACAACGCACACTGTGAACACAAATAAAATTGCAGGGCTTTGAATGACTACAAAAGATATTCACGAGGAATTATTGGATCCCACAGTGGACAGAAAAGGAGGAATTATGCCCTACAGCAATGAACCACTTCTTCAAAAGCAGTACAGCGACGGGGGACTCGTCAAAGATTTGTGTCCAGCCGAAAGTGAAGATGAAACTGTAGCTGATGATGAGGACGCATTCAGATACCCCATAGTGAGTAAAAGTTAGGGACCGTCTACAGATGACATATTCCAGGGTAACGTATGTGGGACTCGATTTAACATTTACATACATCACCCTGGAATAAGTCATTTGTAGACGGTCCCTAAAATGGACGTTCAAGATCCGGCCAACTTTTACTCTCCACCAGCTCTATTTTGTTGTTAGTTAGAATAAATGTACATAAGTTATCCCATATTTACTCTTATAGTATTGCAAAGCATGACTCAGGAACTGTGCCCTTATCACAAGATAGCGGCTGAAACACTTTGCGGATGAACTGTTGAACTTTGACTGTTGAAACCGTCAGCGCCGAAGAAAGATACGTCTGTATTATTATAGGCACAATGACTCATATCCGTGATGGTTACTGCTGTGTTTTCCCCCAACCTTTAGAGCAAGGTTCACCAATTCCGGTCCTCGAGGTCCGGAGTCCTGCAGGTTTTAGATGTTTCCCGCCTACCAACACACCTGATACTAAAGATCAGGATCGTTACCAGGCATGCTGATGGGCTGATTATATGAATCAGGTGTGCTAGTGGGCAGAAACATCTAAAACATACAGGACTCCAGACCTTGAGGACCGGAATTGGTGAACCCTGCTTTAAAGCAACAACGACTGTGTAACCTGGGACCGCCCTAAAATAAATAAAAAGAGAGGGTTAGGCTGGTGCTTCAGAGCGGTAGGAGATTGTAACTGTGCACATCTCTGTCCGTTCTCCTCACAAGCAAAAATAATCTAAGTCTCTTGTCTTCCTTCCTTGTCTGTTGTTTATTTAATGTTCTAGGTTGACTGAACCTGACACTGTTCCCTACCCCTGCAATAGTAGACAGTGGCATGCAGGGCTAACCTGAAGCCTCTTCATGGTCTGGGAGTCTTGGTCAGCCTTGACCTTGCAGGCCACCAGAAGCTGAGCAGTGGATGCTGCCACCTGCTTGGCGGAAGATATGAGCTTCTCCTCACTTGCGTGTCCCTGAACCGCCGAGTTGGCAGCCTCACAAAGGTTGTTGGTAGCTGCGGCTACCATTCGAGCCTAAGGAGTCAAAGGCATTGACATGTTATAGTTGGCTAGCAGATTTTCTGATACGGCATTAAAAGCTGAACGCAGAGGACTCACAGCAGAAATCAGACCCTGAGACCACTGTCCGTCATCCACTGCATTGGCTGGAATGGTGCCCACCTGGAAATATGGAAAAGGCTCATTCTATTATGTTTACATATCTTTTGCTGGGCAATGGATAATTAACTCATCAAAGTTATTATCAAGATAAAACATATTTAAATGAATATATGCATATTTATTTTAGGGAATATTAGAATATTGTCATTGTGGTTTGTGTAAAGTTACAGATGTTGGGTGAGCCATACCTTTCCTTGAGCCACCAGCTCCCTCTGTGCTGCTGAAGCAGCTTTGACCAGAGCACTGGTGGCTGCGGCAATAGACTTGGCAGCCTCTAGAATTTGCTCCTCAAAGTTCAAGCTCTCATCTGCTTCCTGTTTAAGGAGAGGGAAAGCGACAGTCAATAAACACATAATGTGCGACGGCTGTGATGAGCTGTGAAGCACTTGTTCAAACAAAAAGGTGCCCTCATTTGGGGAAGTTAACAACCAAGGACAGGGGTCAAGAATAACAAGATGAGAGATATACAATCTCTCATGCCATGGAGAGATGGGGTTTATATACTGTATAATAAAATACTGTATATAAAAAAATGTAATACTGTATTTAAAAAGAACCTTGGGTTTGGTCCTGGGTCTCAGCTGCTCAAGTTTCTTCGCAGCTGCTTCAATGGCTGCTGCTGCTCCAAGCAGCTCGTTCTCAGCGATGACAGTAGGATCCTCAGGATCCACCCATTCGGTGCCTACAACACACTAAGAATGTTTCCAGCACTTTGGAAGACATGGTACTAGCTTCCACCAACTTCCCTGAGACACATTTTATTACACATTGTAATATCTAGCACGGAATTAGTCATATAACAAAACAAACACACACACACACACACAAAACAAAGAGAATTCCTGGGGAGTGTGGGGGACCAAGTCGAAAAAGTCCACCACAAAAATAGAGGGACACAAAATGTTTGCCCTGAGCCTTCATCGACAGCATGTACGTAATCCAAACAGACATTTCCAGGCTCTTTAAACATCCATTCGACTGTATCTATCTATTAGAATCTAATGACTAGGGTTGCGCATCGTTCAAATTTGGACGATTCCGGTTCCAATTCCGATTCGGTTCCAGTTCCTAATGACTCTGTTATTTTCGGAAAACCAAAAATGAGGTAGCTAACCAGTTATTTTTTGGATGAACTTCTCTTTGTTTTTAATTTCATGAACTTTGTATTGAATTTGTCAAAGGTCAGTTTTTAACCAGGATAACCTATGAATTTGACTTTTTCACAGGAGAGTTTTATTTCTGAGAACTTCAAGAAAATGAATAAAATAAACAATAAAGCAGCAGGTACTGAACACTGATTAATGGGCTAACATAGTGTTGTTTTTCAATAGACACACACAAACGTAGCATTTGAGGGGCACGCAAGGAAAATGCACTGAATATCTAATCTAAGCAGTCTAAGTAAACATATACTGGATTCTGTGTATGTGGAGGTGTTTTACAATTTTATTTGAAGTGCAACCTCCTTTGAGATATTATTTGGTGACCAGTTCAGGGTGTATCCCTCCTATTTGTTTGTAGAATTATTTTTTGCATTTGTTTTCGGTGGCTTCTTCTGCACGGTGAACTAGGCATCAAAATTTATCATCAACGTTTTAACACCTGAATGATTCCTGGAGAATCAGCAGTGTAATGTAAACAGGTACGTCTTCGTATGCTGACTCGAGCCAGAATAGCGGCAATAGATTGAGCCAATTTTAACTCAAAGCGTGACACTAAAGGTCCAAGTGCTCTTCCCCCTTCGAACATGGAGCCGTTCTGAAAGACAGGACTTGCTGCCCGACCCCCACCGTGCAGCAAGACCAACAGGAAGTCAGACATTCCAGGAAGACTCAGTTGCCATTGTTCTTCTTTTCTGGAGAATCACCAGCTATATTGCCCCCTCTTGCTACGGAGTCAGCAGTTGCACTGCGAGGCTAATTAGCATTAGCTGCTAATCAAAGGTAACCGGGCTACTTCTCTTGAGACAATCTTCTACAACAGCTGCTTTGTTTGTTCAGAATACATTACATAGCCACTAAAAGATTATATAGTTTAGTCAAGAGTATATCAAACTCATTCACACAAAAGCACAAAAAAGGTCATACTTAAAAGCACGAACAAACATATCAAGGAATCAAATAATGTGGCGTGAACAATACCTTTCATGGCCTCTGCAGCCTGGATCAACTCAGTGACAGAGCCTGCAACCCTTTTGGAGTAGTTGGCCAACTGCTGCTTCATATCATGCGAGGGCTTCTGGATAATCTGATTGAGGGAGTGAAAAAACAAGATTCTGTTTAATATATCATATGCATAACTATCTGGAATCTTGCATCTGCCAGATAATTTAGTAATTTAGTGAACTTAGTGTTCTCAACTTCTCACACTTTACTGCGACTTAGATGGGTGTGACAATCAAGTGGTACTTTCACTTTTAACTTTAATTCTCTGACTTCATCATTACCTCAATCTTTCAAAGTAGCACCACATTATGGATCCTCCATCGTGCTTAACAGTGGGAAAAGTTTGGTTTGGTCTAATTTTTTTATATCATAAAACCCTGGCATTTCAACAGGGGTGTGTAGACTTTTTTATATCCACTGTATGTGCAATGTTATTTTTTTCTAGGAACAAAAGGTAGACGATAAGGGGAAGAAAAAAAAAAACATCCTACCTACTGTTAATGTGACCTAAACAGATCAATTGAAAGAAATCTTTTCAAAGGGGTAAGCAGAAATAAACAGCTGTGGTGGCACAAGTGTGCATTCCCTTTTATAAGTGGGCATGTGGCTGTATTCAGAATGAACCAATCACATTCAAACTAATGTTAAAACAGTCAGCACACACTTGCCACCATTTAAAAAAGTGCCTCTGATTAACCCCAAATAAACTTTAGATGTTTTAGTAGTCTTTTCTTGGCATTTTATTGTAGAGGTTATACATCACATTAAAGGTGAGGGAAGAAAAAAAAAAGGAAATTATTTATTTTAGACTCTCTGTTTTTAGTCAGACTTTGTGGGCAATTACTGCTTAATTCTAGTCTCTCTTTTTTTTAAACTCTATTTTAGTAAGATCATTTTTCTTCTTTCCAAAGTCCTATTTCTTTGTAGCTCATGATACAGGTGTCATCCGTGTTACAAGTAACCCCAAATTGTCTAATAATTTGCTCACTCATTCATTACAGCATTTAGTCAAATTTTTATTTGATTCATCGATCACTCCTTCGCAAATCAGGTTCATTTAAAAGTAGACAAGTGCAATTTCTGCAGAAATTGCGTAGGAATGCTGGAAACTGAATGCTAATAGCTGAATGCTTATGAAGGAAATTGAAAGCTAAACTATGTGGAAATTACACATTTCTAATTGTAGTTACATTAGAAATGATAAAAATAAAACTTGAACTGCAATCTGTCTAAGGTGGCATTTAGTCATTTCAGAGAAATTATAATAATTTCCTGATATGATAGTCAGTTGGTATCGAACCATCGAATGTACTAAAATGTGGTCTAAGCGGGATTTGAACCGTGGTGGGAGACATGTATATCCCTGAGCAAAATGGCCATGGATTTGCAATGTACAGTCTGAGGTGGGATTCGAACCTGCAACCTCCTGGTTACTGGACAATGCACTTTACCAAATGCGCCACTAAGCATTATCAGATAATTTTTAATGATGAGAAGTTGTATGTATGGAAGTGGAAGTGCTTCCAGCATTCCCACAACAACATCAGAATATATGCGAGTCACAACCTACAAAAAAAACAAAAATACCATAAGAAGGCCATTTTCATAATCCTGTGAAAGTAATGGGTCAGGGTATACTTGCAACAGGGATATTTAACTTACATTCAGTCGGTGTCCTCAAACTGTCCTAGGTAGACATGCACTATTCTGGTTGGAGATGTGTCTGACAGCTGCAAAGTATTAACTAGGCTCAGCCACGACCCGGCTCAGGTTTATTCCGATGTGTTGTCATGACAAGATAGAGGTGTAGACGCAATAGTGGCGGCACGCATGCAACAAGCCAAACCAGTGTAAATGTCAGCTGTAGCAAACTCACACACAGCACACAAATAAACCGACACATTCACACACACTCAGATAAAAACAGTTGAGTTGTTTGAGCTTCCAAAACATTGTCAGTCACCGGAAATTCAACATGGAAATGTGTCAAAAACAACGTCATGCATGAATAATTCTAACTGTGATCAAAGAAATTGTGCTGAAGGGTAAGATCTATAATTGTGCCATATGCTCCTGACAAGACATACTGTAAACAAAAAACAAACCATGTTACTAAGCAACACGTTCAGCACCTCAGGGGTAGAACTGTTTCCGGACCAGATTGACTGGGTGTGGACAAGGTGGTTAATCCACGTCAACTGTCTGGAACCGAAGCACAGACTCAAATCACA